>NC_059389.1:22942236-23252631 GCF_019703515.2 Myxocyprinus asiaticus | reverse complement strand
ACGCAACACCTCTAGTGGAGTGCGCCCAGACTCCCAAGGGGCACGGCAAGTCCTGAGACTGGTCTGCGAGAGAAATGGCATCCACAATCCAATGGGCCAACCTCTGCTTGTAGACAGCTTTCCCCATCTGTTGCCCTCCAAAACAGACAAAGAGCTGCTCCGAGTGTCTAAAGCTCTGCATGCGGTCCAGATAGGTGCGCAGGGCACGAACTGGACACAGCAATGACAAGGCTGGGTCTTCCTCCCCTGAGGGGAGCACTTGCAGGTTCACCACTTGGTCCCAAAAGGGAGTGGTGGGAACTTTGGGCACGTAACCAATCAAGATCACGTGAGAGTGTCCCGGCCCGAACTCCAGGCATTCACTGGTGACAGAGAGCGCCTGCAGGTCCCCCACCCTTTTGATGGTAGTGAGCGTCACCAGGAGGGCAGTCTTCTGAGACAAAGTGCTGAGATTTGCCTGCTCCAGGGGCTCAAAGGGGGCTCTCTGTAGGGTAGGTTGGACTACAGAGAGATTACAAGAGGGAATCAGATGCAGTCTAGGAGGATTCAACCTCCTCGTGCCCTTGAGGAACCTGTTGATCAGGTCGCGCTGTCGTGCAGGTCTCCCGTTCGGTGTATCGTGGTATGCTGCTATGGCAGCCACGTACACTTTCAGGGTAGAGGTAGACAGCCATCTCTCAAGCCCTTCCTGAAGGAAAGACAGCACAGACCCGACGGTGCATCCCTGTGGGTCTTCCCCACGGTAAGAACACCAGTGTCTCCCTGAATCTCTCCGAAATCAGCTGGACTACGTGGGGGTGGAGTATCCACTCCTCGTGGAGCATTACCTGCCGTGAGAGCACGTCCGCTGCATGGTTGAGGACGCCCGGAAGGTGAGTGGCTCGCAGAGACTTTAACATCTGCTGTCTCCAAAGGAGGAGGCATCGGGCAAGTTGCAACATGCAATGCGAGTTTACGCCGCCTTGGCGGTTTATGTACACTTGTCGGTACTGACCAACACATGCTTGCCCTGAATCAATGGCTGAAGCCTCCTCGGGGCCAGCAATACCGCCAGCAACTCTAAGTAGTTGATGTGCCATTGGAGTCAGGGCATTGTCTAGAGCCCCGACACTGCCTGCCCATTGCACACGGCACCCCAGCCAGAGTTCGAGGCGTCTATCATGACCACGACGTGCCTTGAGACCTGCTCTAGGGGAACAACTGCTTGTAGAAATTCCAGGTCCGACCAAGGGCTGAAAGTCTGACGGCACTGTGGTGTGATGGTCACATGCCAGGTGCCGTGGCGCTATGCCCACCTAGGGACTCGAGTCTGTAGCCAGTGCTGAAGCGGTCTCATATGCATCAACCCGAGGGGAAGAACTGCCGCCGAGGATGCCATATGCCCCAGGAGCCTCTTAAATTGTTTCACTGGCACCGCTACCTTCTGCCTGAAGGTCTTCAGGCAGGTCAGCACTGACTGAGCACGTTCAGTCATAAGACATGCCTTGAGAGTGACTGAGTCCAACTCCATAGCGAGAAAAGAGATGCTATGCACAGGGGAGAGCTTGATCTTCTCCCAGTTGACCTGAACCCCGAGTTGGTCGAGGTGCTGAAGCACAAGGTCCCTGTGTGCACACAATAGATCTCGCAAGTGAGCAAGAGGACGGAGGCACCCTCGCCCCGCACCGTAGTGGAGTGGATACTACTGAACCTGGGCGCTCGTCTGGCGAACTGGATTGCGTAACCGAGGCGAATCATCCTGATGACCCACCGCGAGGGGTTGGAGAGTGCTATCCAGGCCTCCAGCCTCCACGACAGCAGCACCAAGGGGACGACTGGACTTACCGTGCCCGGGCAGGGTGGTTCACGGCAAGGCAGAGCAGGCTCCCAACCTGGAAGACAGCCCAGGTGAAACGTGCTGCTCCTCAAACCCGCAACGGTGGCACTTTTACCTGTTCGCAGCTGTCTCTCGATGGAGAACGAGGGAACGGGAGGTACTTGTGTTCGCCTGATTGACCGGAAAGACTTCCAGCAGCTGGCTGTCATGAGTACGCTGGTCCAGGGAATGAGGAAACTTCTCTTTTATTGTGGGTGGGTGCAGAGGCCCAGAGGGCACTCGGCAATGGAATACTCACCACACACTGACCCAAGAGCGATGGTGGGGCTGGAGAGATCACCCGGGCCAGACTGGTCAGAAGTATTTGCCTCATACCTGGGCTGCCTGTATCAGGACCACCTCGAAGCCGTCTGGGGTTCTTGGGGGCCGGCTGACAGGCAGGTGGAGCCGACTTCCCCCGGGAGGATCTCTTTCTCTGAGGCCAGCGTATTGACTTCGATAGTACAGGAGCCGGGGCCGGCACCACAGGGGAATGGTTGTGGAGAGAAGCAGATGGGGCGTGGGACTTCAGAGGCCTGGAGGTGGATGAGTCAAGAACTGATGGGCGAAATTCTCGACGGTGTTGCCAAAAAGCCCCCCTTGGGAGATGGGCGCATTGAGAAAGCGGACTGTCACACTTCTCAGTGAAAGGAGGAGGCAAGAAGCAAGGTTTCCTGGTTCAGGTAGGCGTTTAATTGAGCACCCTGTCGTCTACAGTTCCACACACTCCACAGTTTCACAAACAAATAGTTATTTAGATAGTCCCACTTCATTACATTATCTGCATAACAACATATGACGCCGTGGCCTTCCTTGTGCCAATCTCTCTCCCGTCTACTGGCGGTGTAGCTCTTTTATGCTGCTCTCCCCGTGCTCACTGAAATTAGAGACAGGTGTTAGACATAATTTAGCTCAAGTGTAAGCACCCTTACCGCTTTCTCTCTCTCCGGAGAGATGCTTGACCACGCCCCCACTGCTACATATCCCCACCGCCCGACTCAGGCCGGGGAGGCATCCGGCCTGCCTACCACTCCCCCCCCATTCCTGGAAAGGAATTCAGCGACAGCCATCTGCGCTCCCGATCTGTGGACCACCTTGAACTTAAACGGCTGAAGAGCCAGATACCAACGGGCGATCTGCGTGTAATATCGGAGAGTGAGGATGGCCCACTTGATGGCGAGACACTCCTTTTCCACGGTGCTCCTCCCCCTCCTCCACCTGTGAGAGTACGGCCCCTTGCCCCCTGTCTGTAGCATCTGTCTGTAAAACAAAAGGGAGAGAGGAGTCAGGTGAATGTAAAAGCGGCCCCTCACAAAGTGCGGCTTTAACTTGCGTGAATGCCCGCTGACACTGCTCCGTCCACTGGACCGGGTCTGGAGCTCCCTTTTAGTGAGATCAGTCAGCGGGCTGGTGACGTCCGAATAATTAGGCACGGACCTTCTATAATAGCCATCCAGCCCCAGGAACTGTCTCACCCCCTTTTTGGTCTTGGGCCTCGGGCAGGTCGCAATCGCTGCTGTCTTGTCAATTTGGGGACGCACCTGCCCGTGGCCGAAGTGGAACCCCAGATACCGTACCTCCACCCGCCCAATCGCGCGCTTCTATGGGTTTGCTCTGAGTCCTGCTCGGCGCAGCGATCTCAGAACCGCCCTCAGATGTTGCATGTGCCGCTGCCAATCGTTGCTGTAAATGATGATGTCATCTAAATAGGCAGCGGCGTAAGCTGAATGCGGTCTGAGGATTCGGTCCATGAGACGTTGAAACATAGCCGGGGCCCCAAACAAACCGAACGGAAGTGTCACAAACTGGTGTAATCCAAACGGTGTGGAGAAGGCAGTCTTTTTCCGGGAAATTGGTGTCAAGGGGATCTACCAATAACCCTTCGTCAAATCCAATGTCGAATAAAATCGAGCAGTGCCCAACCGATCGAGCAACTCATCAACGCGAGGCATTGGATACGCATCAAATTTAGACACCGCGTTGACTTTTCTATAATCCACACAGAACCGTACAGACCCGTCGCTCTTAGGCACTAGAACAACTGGGCTGGACCAATCACTGTGGGATTCTTCTATTACCCCCATATCGAGCATTGCATCCAATTCTTCCCGAACAATTTTCTTCTTGTGTTCGGGTAATCGGTAGGGGTGGCTACGTACGATGACCCCCGGCTCGGTCTCAATGTGGTGGTGGATGAGGTTTTTACATCCCGCAAACTCCTGTTGCAACCTGGCAACCTCCGCGAGTTGACTCGGTGAGAGATGGTCTCCGCAAGTGACCGGGGTGAACTGTTTATGCTTTGAACTCACTACCGTAGCCAGCGTCACAGGGACCACCTCCCTCCACAATTTCAGGAGGTTGAGGTGGTATATTTGACGTGTGCCCCCTCTATCGGTTCGTCTAACTTCTTAATCGAGATCTCGCACTCGTTACATGACCTCAAAGGGTCCTTGCCACTTGGCGAGTAATTTAGAGCTCGGTGTGGGAAGTAATACAAGCACTTTGCATCTCCCGGTGCAAATTCCCTTAGCTGAGTTCCCCTGTCATACAGTCGGCGCTGTCGTTCTTGGGCTTGGAGCAATTCTCCTGTGTTAGTTGTCCCAAAGTGTGGAGTTTTGCTCTAATATCAAGAACGTATTGAATTTCATTCTTACTATTTGAAGGTCCCTCCTCCCAGGCCTCTCACAATACATCAAGCACACCGCGTGGGCGTCGCCCATGCAGCAGCTCGAATGGGCAGAAGCCAGTGGAGGCTTGCGGGACCTCTCGTACTGCAAATAACAGGGGGTCGAGCCATTTATCCCAATTTCGTCGTGCACGAACTTACAAATCATGTTTTTGAGGGTTTTGTTAAATCATTCCACCAGGCTGTCCGTTTTAGGATGGTACACGCTGGTGCGAATTGATTTAATACTCAACAATTCGTACAGCTCGCGTAGTGTCCATGACATAAACGTTGTGCCCTGATCGGTGAGGATTTCTTTCGGAATCCCCACCTGGGAGATTATTTTGAAGAGTGCCTCTGCATCACTGCGTGCTGAGATGTTGCGAAGAGGCACTGCTTCCGGATATCACGTTGCATAGTCCACGAGGACCAATACAAAGCGATGTCCACGTGCTGACCATTCTAATGGCACGAGGTCCATTCCAATTCTCTCAAAGGGGACCTTGATCAACGGAAGAGGGCGTAATGGCGCTTTTTGGGTGGCCGGTGGGTTAACCAGCTGGCATTCGCGGCGTGCCGCACACCACCTTCGGACATTGCCGCCAATTCCCGGCCAACAGAAACGGGCTATTAGACGGTTCAAAGTTTTCCTTTCTCCTAAGTGACCCGCCATGGGATTATAATGAGCCTCCTGGAATACCATTTCCTGACGGCTCCATGGCATCAAAAGTTGGGTTGTATCCTCTTTAGTCTGAGCGTCCTGTGTCACTCTATACAACCGCTCATTTATAATCGCAAAATAGGGGAATGAAAGGGCGATGCCCGGCTGGAGTCGTTGACCATCGATGACTCTCACTTGGTCGAAGGCGTGTTTGAGGGTTTGGTCTCGCGACTGCTCCAAAGGGAAATCCCCCTCAGGGAATTCCCTGAGAAGGGGAGGGGCTGTAGCCTCTCCCCCCTCTTGTCATTATGATGTGGAGCTGTCGAGGACGGCCCCGGCTCCGCCTCCTCTGCACAAATTCCCTTTAATAAACTACAAACCAATCGTAACTACAATCACTTCTTCAACTGAGTCTCAAACGTTAACTCCAACAAGTGAGTATTGTTATTCATAGACAATTGTGTAAACACCTCAATAAGTAAATGATATCTGTATTTTATTCAGTTTATTGTAAATGTGGTTCATTGTTGTAACAGTTGTTAAACAGAATTTCATAGAATGCTAAACAAAATCTTCTAATCATTTCGGCAGATACTGCCTAATGCATATGTGTGATTGTATATCATTATAGCTCAAAATGTCTCAGAGTCCACTGTCATTACAATCACTTCTTCAACTGGGTCTCAAACATCAACTCCTCCTACAAGTGAGTATTGTTATTCACAGACAATTGTGTAAAAAGCTCAATAAGTAAATTATATCTGTATTTTATTCAGTTTATTGTAAATGTGGTTCATTGTTCTAACAGTTGTTAAACAGAATTTCATAGAATGCTAAGCAAAATCTTCTAATCAAGTCGGCAGATACTGCCTAATGCATATGTGTGATTGTATATCATTATAGCTCAAAATGTCTCGGAATCCACTGTCACTACAATAATTGCTTCAACTGGGTCTCAAACATCAACTCCTACAAGTGAGTATTGTTAATCATGACAATTGTGTAAACACCTCAATAAGTAAAATTATATCTGTATTTTATTCAGTTTATTGCAAATTTGATTCATTGTTCTAATAGTTGTTAAATAGAATTTCATTCATTGCTAAGCAAAATCTTGTAATCATGTCGGCAGATACTGCCTAATGCATATGTGTGATTGTATATCATTATAGCTAAAAATGTCTCAGAATCCACTGTAACTACAATCACTTCTTCAACTGGGTCTCACACATCAACTGCTCCTACAAGTGAGTATTGTTATTCACAGACAATTGTGTAAACACTTCAGTAAGTAAATTATATCTGTATTTTATTCAGTTTATTGTAAATGTGGTTCATTGTTCTAATAGTTTTTAAACAGAATTTCATTGAATGCTAAACAAAATCTTGTAAGCATGTCAGTAGATAGTGCCCAATGCATGTGTGTGTGATTGTGTATCATTATAGCTAAAAATATCTCAGAATCCACTGTAACTACAATCACTTCTTCAACTGGGTCTCAAACATCATCTCCTCCTACAAGTGAGTATTGTTTTTCATAGACAATCGTGAAAAAACCTCAATAAGTAAATTATATCTGTATTTTATTCAGTTTATTGCAAATTTGATTCATTGTTCTAACAGTTGTTCAACAGAATTTCATTCATTGCTAAGCAAAATCTTGTAAGCATGTCTGCAGATACTGCCTAATGCATGTTTGTGATTGTATATCATTATAGCTAAAAACGCCTCAGAATCCACTGTAACTACAATCACTTCTTCAACTGGGTCTCAAACATCAACTGCTCCTACAAGTGAGTATTGTTATTCACGGACAATTGTGTAAACACTTCAATAAGTAAATTATATCTGTATTTTATTCAGTTTATTGTAAATGTGGTTCATTGTTCTTATAGTTTTTAAACCGAATTTCATTGAATGCTAAACAAAATCTTGTAAGCATGTCGGCATATACTGCCTAATGCATGTGTGTGATTGTATATATTTATAGCTAAAAATGTCTCAGAATCCACTGTCACTACAATCACTTCTTCAACTAAGTCTCAAACATCAACTCCTACAAGTGAGTATTGCTATTCACTGACAATTTTGTAAACACCTCAATAAGTAAATTATATCTGTATTTTATTCAGTTTATTGTAAATGTGGTTCATTGTTCTAATAATTGTTAAACAGAATTTCATTGAATGCTAAATAAAATCTTGTAAGCATGTCAGTAGATACTGCCCAATGCATGTTTCTGATTGTACATCATTATAGCTCAAAATGTCTCAGAATCCACAGCAACTACAACCACTTCTTCAACTGAGTCTCAAACATCAGCTCCTACAAGTGAGTACTGTTATTCATAGACAATTGTTTAAACACCTCAATAAGTAAATTATATAATTAATAATTATAATAATTTTAATAATTTGTAATAATTATAATAATAATTAATTATAATTATAATAATTAATTTTTATCAATTTATCAATTCATTTTTATTAATTTATCGTCTTGGTTTCTGATGTAACCTTTGTTCCCTAATGGAGGGAACAAGACGTTGTGTCTGTGTAGTGACACTAGGGGTTCGATCTTGAGAGCCCCAATCACCTTTGCTTAAAATAGAAAAGGCCAATGAGAATTGGCGAGTAGAATTTGCATGCCACTCTCCGCTCCAGACATACGGGTATAAAAGGTGATGGCGTGCACCACTCATTCAGATTTATTCTGAGGAGCTGATAGAGAGTCCCGGCCATGTCAATGGCTGGTTCAGCCCAGCGGCAGGAGGGACACAACGTTTCGTTCCCTCCATCAGGGAACAGAGGTTACATCAGTAACTAAGATGTTCCCTGTCTGTCACTTACTCGAAGTTGTGTCGATGTAGTGACACTAGGGGTTCCTATAGGAAACGGTGCAGGCGCTGAACTGTGTCACGAGGTGCGGAAGAGTGGACACGGGCAAGCTTCTGCGTGCCTCGCAGTGAGCACTCAACCACGTCGTGACCTTCCAGCGAGTCTCCCTAGTCCCCTTAAGGGGGAAGAAGGCACTAACCTAAGGAAGACCAGCGGAGACTTTCCTGATTTGCTTTGAAGCATTTTCCCACTGAGCACTTTCTAGAATAGCTCTGGAGGTTAACATTTGGAGAATACCTCACATGGACTTGCCAACGGGGAAGTTCACATATGGAATGATACCACTGGAGGACCCTATCAACAGAGAGGGTACGCAGCAACAGTGGCCGAGGCAGAGAAAGCTCTGGCAAGGGGAAACACAGGGTTCACCTACGGGGAAACCGAACAGTGGAAACTCATCATACGGGATTGCCAAGGGGAATCACCATGTATGGAGCACTGAGCCCGAGCACACAGGCTCACCTGAAAAGGGGCATACCACGAGTACTGGGCCTGGTGCTGTAACTCCTCCGCCGATTTCGTCACCGAACAGTGCTTATGAATTAAAGAGGAGTCCGGGGTTCTCCAGATACGGGGAACTGTTGTGGACAAAAGGCGCACATTATCACCTTTGAAAAAGGGGATAGGCGCAATGCAAGCGGTTCACCCAACCAGCCGCCCGGCCTACCTGCTGTTACCATGTGGCACTCGGGTCGAAACCGGCTCTATGCATAGTTTGTAAAACCTTGCAAAGGTATTGGGTGTAGCCCAACCCTCAGCTCTGCATATGTCTGCTATAGAGGCCCCCCTTGCCAGTGCCCAGGAGGACGCAACACCTCTAGTGGAGTGCGCCCAGACTCCCAAGGGGCACGGCAAGTCCTGAGACTGGTCTGCGAGAGAAATGGCATCCACAATCCAATGGGCCAACCTCTGCTTGTAGACAGCTTTCCCCATCTGTTGCCCTCCAAAACAGACAAAGAGATGCTCCGAGTGTCTAAAGCTCTGCATGCGGTCCAGATAGGTGCGCAGGGCACGAACTGGACACAGCAATGACAAGGCTGGGTCTTCCTCCCCTGAGGGGAGCACTTGCAGGTTCACCACTTGGTCCCAAAAGGGAGTGGTGGGAACTTTGGGCACGTAACCAATCAAGATCACGTGAGAGTGTCCCGGCCCGAACTCCAGGCATTCACTGGTGACAGAGAGCGCCTGCAGGTCCCCCACCCTTTTGATGGTAGTGAGCGTCACCAGGAGGGCAGTCTTCTGAGACAAAGTGCTGAGATTTGCCTGCTCCAGGGGCTCAAAGGGGGCTCTCTGTAGGGTAGGTTGGACTACAGAGAGATTACAAGAGGGAATCAGATGCAGTCTAGGAGGATTCAACCTCCTCGTGCCCTTGAGGAACCTGTTGATCAGGTCGCGCTGTCGTGCAGGTCTCCCGTTCGGTGTATCGTGGTATGCTGCTATGGCAGCCACGTACACTTTCAGGGTAGAGGTAGACAGCCATCTCTCAAGCCCTTCCTGAAGGAAAGACAGCACAGACCCGACGGTGCATCCCTGTGGGTCTTCCCCACGGTAAGAACACCAGTGCCTCCCTGAATCTCTCCGAAATCAGCTGGACTACGTGGGGGTGGAGTATCCACTCCCCGCGGAGCATTACCTGCCATGAGAGCACGTCCGCTGCATGGTTGAGGACGCCCGGAAGGTGAGTGGCTCGCAGAGACTTTAACATCTGCTGTCTCCAAAGGAGGAGGCATCGGGCAAGTTGCAACATGCGACATGTGATGCGAGTTTACGCCGCCTTGGCGGTTTATGTACACTTGTCGGTACTGACCAACACATGCTTGCCCTGAATCAATGGCTGAAGCCTCCTCGGGGCCAGCAATACCGCCAGCAACTCTAAGTAGTTGATGTGCCATTGGAGTCAGGGCATTGTCTAGAGCCCCGACACTGCCTGCCCATTGCACACGGCACCCCAGCCAGAGTTCGAGGCGTCTATCGTGACCACGACGTGCCTTGAGACCTGCTCTAGGGGAACAACTGCTTGTAGAAATTCCAGGTCCGACCAAGGGCTGAAAGTCTGACGGCACTGTGGTGTGATGGTCACATGCCAGGTGCCGTGGCGCTATGCCCACCTAGGGACTCGAGTCTGTAGCCAGTGCTGAAGCGGTCTCATATGCATCAACCCGAGGGGAAGAACTGCCGCCGAGGATGCCATATGCCCCAGGAGCCTCTTAAATTGTTTCACTGGCACCGCTACCTTCTGCCTGAAGGTCTTCAGGCAGGTCAGCACTGACTGAGCACGTTCAGTCATAAGACATGCCTTGAGAGTGACTGAGTCCAACTCCATAGCGAGAAAAGAGATGCTATGCACAGGGGAGAGCTTGATCTTCTCCCAGTTGACCTGAACCCCGAGTTGGTCGAGGTGCTGAAGCACAAGGTCCCTGTGTGCACACAATAGATCTCACAAGTGAGCAAGAGGACGGAGGCACCCTCGCCCCGCACCGTAGTGGAGTGGATACTACTGAACCTGGGCGCTCGTCTGGCGAACTGGATTGCGTAACCGAGGCGAATCATCCTGATGACCCACCGCGAGGGGTTGGAGAGTGCTATCCAGGCCTCCAGCCTCCACGACAGCAGCACCAAGGGGACGACTGGACTTACCGTGCCCGGGCAGGGTGGTTCACGGCAAGGCAGAGCAGGCTCCCAACCTGGAAGACAGCCCAGGTGAAACGTGCTGCTCCTCAAACCCGCAACGGTGGCACTTTTACCTGTTCGCAGCTGTCTCTCGATGGAGAACGAGGGAACGGGAGGTACTTGTGTTCGCCTGATTGACCGGAAAGACTTCCAGCAGCTGGCTGTCATGAGTACGCTGGTCCAGGGAATGAGGAAACTTCTCTTTTATTGTGGGTGGGTGCAGAGGCCCAGAGGGCACTCGGCGATGGAATACTCACCACGCACTGACCCAAGAGCGATGGTGGGGCTGGAGAGATCACCCGGGCCAGACTGGTCAGAAGTATTTGCCTCATACCTGGGCTGCCTGTATCAGGACCACCTCGAAGCCGTCTGGGGTTCTTGGGGGCCGGCTGACAGGCAGGTGGAGCCGACTTCCCCCGGGAGGATCTCTTTCTCTGAAGCCAGCGTATTGACTTCGATAGTACAGGAGCCGGGGCCGGCACCACAGGGGAATGGTTGTGGAGAGAAGCAGATGGGGCGTGGGACTTCAGAGGCCTGGAGGTGGATGAGTCAAGAACTGATGGGCGAAATCCTCGACGGTGTTGCCAAAAAGCCCCCCTTGGGAGATGGGCGCATTGAGAAAGCGGACTGTCACACTTCTCAGTGAAAGGAGGAGGCAAGAAGCAAGGTTTCCTGGTTCAGGTAGGCGTTTAATTGAGCACCCTGTCGTCTACAGTTCCACACACTCCACAGTTTCACAAACAAATAGTTATTTAGATAGTCCCACTTCATTACATTATCTGCATAACAACATATGACGCCGTGGCCTTCCTTGTGCCAATCTCTCTCCCGTCTACTGGCGGTGTAGCTCTTTTATGCTGCTCTCCCCGTGCTCACTGAAATTAGAGACAGGTGTTAGACATAATTTAGCTCAAGTGTAAGCACCCTTACCGCTTCTCTCTCTCCGGAGAGATGCTTGACCACGCCCCCACTGCTACATATCCCCACCGCCCGACTCAGGCCGGGGAGGCATCCGGCCTGCCTACCACTCCCCCCATTCCTGGAAAGGAATTCAGCGACAGCCATCTGCGCTCCCGATCTGTGGACCACCTTGAACTTAAACGGCTGAAGAGCCAGATACCAACGGGCGATCTGCGTGTAATATCGGAGAGTGAGGATGGCCCACTTGATGGCGAGACACTCCTTTTCCACGGTGCTCCTCCCCCTCCTCCACCTGTGAGAGTACGGCCCCTTGCCCCCTGTCTGTAGCATCTGTCTGTAAAACAAAAGGGAGAGAGGAGTCAGGTGAATGTAAAAGCGGCCCCTCACAAAGTGCGGCTTTAACTTGCGTGAATGCCCGCTGACACTGCTCCGTCCACTGGACCGGGTCTGGAGCTCCCTTTTTAGTGAGATCAGTCAGCGGGCTGGTGACGTCCGAATAATTAGGCACGGACCTTCTATAATAGCCATCCAGCCCCAGGAACTGTCTCACCCCCTTTTTGGTCTTGGGCCTCGGGCAGGTCGCAATCGCTGCTGTCTTGTCAATTTGGGGACGCACCTGCCCGTGGCCGAAGTGGAACCCCAGATACCGTACCTCCACCCGCCCAATCGCGCGCTTCTATGGGTTTGCTCTGAGTCCTGCTCGGCGCAGCGATCTCAGAACCGCCCTCAGATGTTGCATGTGCCGCTGCCAATCGTTGCTGTAAATGATGATGTCATCTAAATAGGCAGCGGCGTAAGCTGAATGCGGTCTGAGGATTCGGTCCATGAGACGTTGAAACATAGCCGGGGCCCCAAACAAACCGAACGGAAGTGTCACAAACTGGTGTAATCCAAACGGTGTGGAGAAGGCAGTCTTTTTCCGGGAAATTGGTGTCAAGGGGATCTACCAATAACCCTTCGTCAAATCCAATGTCGAATAAAATCGAGCAGTGCCCAACCGATCGAGCAACTCATCAACGCGAGGCATTGGATACGCATCAAATTTAGACACCGCGTTGACTTTTCTATAATCCACACAGAACCGTACAGACCCGTCGCTCTTAGGCACTAGAACAACTGGGCTGGACCAATCACTGTGGGATTCTTCTATTACCCCCATATCGAGCATTGCATCCAATTCTTCCCGAACAATTTTCTTCTTGTGTTCGGGTAATCGGTAGGGGTGGCTACGTACGATGACCCCCGGCTCGGTCTCAATGTGGTGGTGGATGAGGTTTTTACATCCCGCAAACTCCTGTTGCAACCTGGCAACCTCCGCGAGTTGACTCGGTGAGAGATGGTCTCCGCAAGTGACCGGGGTGAACTGTTTATGCTTTGAACTCACTACCGTAGCCAGCGTCACAGGGACCACCTCCCTCCACAATTTCAGGAGGTTGAGGTGGTATATTTGACGTGTGCCCCCTCTATCGGTTCGTCTAACTTCTTAATCGAGATCTCGCACTCGTTACATGACCTCAAAGGGTCCTTGCCACTTGGCGAGTAATTTAGAGCTCGGTGTGGGAAGTAATACAAGCACTTTGCATCTCCCGGTGCAAATTCCCTTAGCTGAGTTCCCCTGTCATACAGTCGGCGCTGTCGTTCTTGGGCTTGGAGCAATTCTCCTGTGTTAGTTGTCCCAAAGTGTGGAGTTTTGCTCTAATATCAAGAACGTATTGAATTTCATTCTTACTATTTGAAGGTCCCTCCTCCCAGGCCTCTCACAATACATCAAGCACACCGCGTGGGCGTCGCCCATGCAGCAGCTCGAATGGGCAGAAGCCAGTGGAGGCTTGCGGGACCTCTCGTACTGCAAATAACAGGGGGTCGAGCCATTTATCCCAATTTCGTCGTGCACGAACTTACAAATCATGTTTTTGAGGGTTTTGTTAAATCATTCCACCAGGCTGTCCGTTTTAGGATGGTACACGCTGGTGCGAATTGATTTAATACTCAACAATTCGTACAGCTCGCGTAGTGTCCATGACATAAACGTTGTGCCCTGATCGGTGAGGATTTCTTTCGGAATCCCCACCCGGGAGATTATTTTGAAGAGTGCCTCTGCATCACTGCGTGCTGAGATGTTGCGAAGAGGCACTGCTTCCGGATATCACGTTGCATAGTCCACAAGGACCAATACAAAGCGATGTCCGCGTGCTGACCATTCTAATGGCACGAGGTCCATTCCAATTCTCTCAAAGGGGACCTTGATCAACGGAAGAGGGCGTAATGGCGCTTTTTGGGTGGCCGGTGGGTTAACCAGCTGGCATTCGCGGCGTGCCGCACACCACCTTCGGACATTGCCGCCAATTCCCGGCCAACAGAAACGGGCTATTAGACGGTTCAAAGTTTTCCTTTCTCCTAAGTGACCCGCCATGGGATTATAATGAGCCTCCTGGAATACCATTTCCTGACGGCTCCATGGCATCAAAAGTTGGGTTGTATCCTCTTTAGTCTGAGCGTCCTGTGTCACTCTATACAACCGCTCATTTATAATCGCAAAATAGGGGAATGAAAGGGCGATGCCCGGCTGGAGTCGTTGACCATCGATGACTCTCACTTGGTCGAAGGCGTGTTTGAGGGTTTGGTCTCGCGACTGCTCCAAAGGGAAATCCCCCTCAGGGAATTCCCTGAGAAGGGGAGGGGCTGTAGCCTCTCCCCCCTCTTGTCATTATGATGTGGAGCTGTCGAGGACGGCCCCGGCTCCGCCTCCTCTGCACAAATTCCCTTTAATAAACTACAAACCAATCGTAACTACAATCACTTCTTCAACTGAGTCTCAAACGTTAACTCCAACAAGTGAGTATTGTTATTCATAGACAATTGTGTAAACACCTCAATAAGTAAATGATATCTGTATTTTATTCAGTTTATTGTAAATGTGGTTCATTGTTCTAACAGTTGTTAAACAGAATTTCATAGAATGCTAAACAAAATCTTCTAATCATTTCGGCAGATACTGCCTAATGCATATGTGTGATTGTATATCATTATAGCTCAAAATGTCTCAGAGTCCACTGTCATTACAATCACTTCTTCAACTGGGTCTCAAACATCAACTCCTCCTACAAGTGAGTATTGTTATTCACAGACAATTGTGTAAAAAGCTCAATAAGTAAATTATATCTGTATTTTATTCAGTTTATTGTAAATGTGGTTCATTGTTCTAACAGTTGTTAAACAGAATTTCATAGAATGCTAAGCAAAATCTTCTAATCAAGTCGGCAGATACTGCCTAATGCATATGTGTGATTGTATATCATTATAGCTCAAAATGTCTCGGAATCCACTGTCACTACAATAATTGCTTCAACTGGGTCTCAAACATCAACTCCTACAAGTGAGTATTGTTAATCATGACAATTGTGTAAACACCTCAATAAGTAAAATTATATCTGTATTTTATTCAGTTTATTGCAAATTTGATTCATTGTTCTAATAGTTGTTAAATAGAATTTCATTCATTGCTAAGCAAAATCTTGTAATCATGTCGGCAGATACTGCCTAATGCATATGTGTGATTGTATATCATTATAGCTAAAAATGTCTCAGAATCCACTGTAACTACAATCACTTCTTCAACTGGGTCTCACACATCAACTGCTCCTACAAGTGAGTATTGTTATTCACAGACAATTGTGTAAACACTTCAGTAAGTAAATTATATCTGTATTTTATTCAGTTTATTGTAAATGTGGTTCATTGTTCTAATAGTTTTTAAACAGAATTTCATTGAATGCTAAACAAAATCTTGTAAGCATGTCAGTAGATAGTGCCCAATGCATGTGTGTGTGATTGTGTATCATTATAGCTAAAAATATCTCAGAATCCACTGTAACTACAATCACTTCTTCAACTGGGTCTCAAACATCATCTCCTCCTACAAGTGAGTATTGTTTTTCATAGACAATCGTGAAAAAACCTCAATAAGTAAATTATATCTGTATTTTATTCAGTTTATTGCAAATTTGATTCATTGTTCTAATAGTTGTTCAACAGAATTTCATTCATTGCTAAGCAAAATCTTGTAAGCATGTCTGCAGATACTGCCTAATGCATGTTTGTGATTGTATATCATTATAGCTAAAAACGCCTCAGAATCCACTGTAACTACAATCACTTCTTCAACTGGGTCTCAAACATCAACTGCTCCTACAAGTGAGTATTGTTATTCACGGACAATTGTGTAAACAATTCAATAAGTAAATTATATCTGTATTTTATTCAGTTTATTGTAAATGTGGTTCATTGTTCTAATAGTTTTTAAACCGAATTTCATTGAATGCTAAACAAAATCTTGTAAGCATGTCGGCATATACTGCCTAATGCATGTGTGTGATTGTATATATTTATAGCTAAAAATGTCTCAGAATCCACTGTCACTACAATCACTTCTTCAACTAAGTCTCAAACATCAACTCCTACAAGTGAGTATTGCTATTCACTGACAATTTTGTAAACACCTCAATAAGTAAATTATATCTGTATTTTATTCAGTTTATTGTAAATGTGGTTCATTGTTCTAATAATTGTTAAACAGAATTTCATTGAATGCTAAATAAAATCTTGTAAGCATGTCAGTTGATACTGCCCAATGCATGTTTGTGATTGTACATCATTATAGCTCAAAATGTCTCAGAATCCACAGCAACTACAACCACTTCTTCAACTGAGTCTCAAACATCAGCTCCTACAAGTGAGTACTGTTAATCATAGACAATTGTTTAAACACCTCAATAAGTAAATTATATAATTAATAATTATAATAATTTTAATAATTTATAATAATTATAATAATAATTAATTATAATTATAATAATAAATTTTTATCAATTTATCAATTCATTTTTATTAATTTATCATCTTGGTTTCTGATGTAACCTTTGTTCCCTAATGGAGGGAACAAGACGTTGTGTCTGTGTAGTGACACTAGGGGTTCGATCTTGAGAGCCCCAATCACCTTTGCTTAAAATAGAAAAGGCCAATGAGAATTGGCGAGTAGAATTTGCATGCCACTCTCCGCTCCAGACATACGGGTATAAAAGGAGATGGCGTGCACCACTCATTCAGATTTATTCTGAGGAGCTGATAGAGAGTCCCGGCCATGTCAATGGCCGGTTCAGCCCAGCGGCAGGAGGGACACAACGTTTCGTTCCCTCCATCAGGGAACAGAGGTTACATCAGTAACTAAGATGTTCCCTGTCTGTCACTTACTCAAAGTTGTGTCGATGTAGTGACACTAGGGGTTCCTATAGGAAACGGTGCAGGCGCTGAACTGTGTCACGAGGTGCGGAAGAGTGGACACGGGCAAGCTTCTGCGTGCCTCGCAGTGAGCACTCAACCACGTCGTGACCTTCCAGCGAGTCTCCCTAGTCCCCTTAAGGGGGAAGAAGGCACTAACCTAAGGAAGACCAGCGGAGACTTTCCTGATTTGCTTTGAAGCATTTTCCCACTGAGCACTTTCTAGAATAGCTCTGGTAAGTGCTCTTCCCTCTCCAGGAGAGAGGGCACTACAGAGACCACATCCTACCGGAAGGAGGTTAACATTTGGAGAATACCTCACATGGACTTGCCAACGGGGAAGTTCACATATGGAATGATACCACTGGAGGACCCTATCAACAGAGAGGGTACGCAGCAACAGTGGCCGAGGCAGAGAAAGCTCTGGCAAGGGGAAACACAGGGTTCACCTACGGGGAAACCAAACAGTGGAAACTCATCATACGGGATTGCCAAGGGGAATCACCATGTATGGAGCACTGAGCCCGAGCACACAGGCTCACCTGAAAAGGGGCATACCACGAGTACTGGGCCTGGTGCTGTAACTCCTCCGCCGATTTCGTCACCGAACAGTGCTTATGAATTAAAGAGGAGTCCGGGGTTCTCCAGATACGGGGAACTGTTGTGGACAAAAGGCGCACATTATCACCTTTGAAAAAGGGGATAGGCGCAATGCAAGCGGTTCACCCAACCAGCCGCCCGGCCTACCTGCTGTTACCATGTGGCACTCGGGTCGAAACCGGCTCTATGCATAGTTTGTAAAACCTTGCAAAGGTATTGGGTGTAGCCCAACCCTCAGCTCTGCATATGTCTGCTATAGAGGCCCCCCTTGCCAGTGCCCAGGAGGACGCAACACCTCTAGTGGAGTGCGCCCAGACTCCCAAGGGGCACGGCAAGTCCTGAGACTGGTCTGCGAGAGAAATGGCATCCACAATCCAATGGGCCAACCTCTGCTTGTAGACAGCTTTCCCCATCTGTTGCCCTCCAAAACAGACAAAGAGCTGCTCCGAGTGTCTAAAGCTCTGCATGCGGTCCAGATAGATGCGCAGGGCACGAACTGGACACAGCAATGACAAGGCTGGGTCTTCCTCCCCTGAGGGGAGCACTTGCAGGTTCACCACTTGGTCCCAAAAGGGAGTGGTGGGAACTTTGGGCACGTAACCAATCAAGATCACGTGAGAGTGTCCCGGCCCGAACTCCAGGCATTCACTGGTGACAGAGAGCACCTGCAGGTCCCCCACACTCTTGATGGTAGTGAGCGTCACCAGGAGGGCAGTCTTCTGAGACAAAGTGCTGAGCTTTGCCTGCTCCAGGGGCTCAAAGGGGGCTCTCTGTAGGGTAGGTAGGACTACAGAGAGATTACAAGAGGGAATCAGATGCAGTCTAGGAGGATTCAACCTCCTCGTGCCCTTGAGGAACCTGTTGATCAGGTCGCGCTGTCGTGCAGGTCTCCCGTTCGGTGTATCGTGGTATGCTGCTATGGCAGCCACGTACACTTTCAGGGTAGAGGTAGACAGCCATCTCTCAAGCCCTTCCTGAAGGAAAGACAGCACAGACCCGACGGTGCATCCCTGTGGGTCTTCCCCACGGTAAGAACACCAGTGCCTCCCTGAATCTCTCCGAAATCAGCTGGACTACGTGGGGGTGGCGTCTCCTCTCCCCTCGGAGCATTACCTGCTGTGAGTGCGCGTCCGCTGCATGGTTGAGGACGCCCGGAAGGTGAGTGGCTCGCAGAGACTTTAACGTCTGCTGACTCCAAAGGAGGAGGCATCGGGCAAGTTGCAACATGCGACATGTGATGCGAGTTTACGCCGCCTTGGCGGTTTATGTACACTTGTCGGTACTGACCAACACATGCTTGCCCTGAATCAATGGCTGAAGCCTCCTCGGGGCCAGCAATACCGCCAGCAACTCTAAGTAGTTGATGTGCCATTGGAGTCAGGGCATTGTCTAGAGCCCCGACACTGCCTGCCCATTGCACACGGCACCCCAGCCAGAGTTCGAGGCGTCTATCATGACCACGACGTGCCTTGAGACCTGCTCTAGGGGAACAACTGCTTGTAGAAATTCCAGGTCCGACCAAGGGCTGAAAGTCTGACGGCACTGTGGTGTGATGGTCACATGCCAGGTGCCGTGGCGCTATGCCCACCTAGGGACTCGAGTCTGTAGCCAGTGCTGAAGCGGTCTCATATGCATCAACCCGAGGGGAAGAACTGCCGCCGAGGATGCCATATGCCCCAGGAGCCTCTTAAATTGTTTCACTGGCACCGCTACCTTCTGCCTGAAGGTCTTCAGGCAGGTCAGCACTGACTGAGCACGTTCAGTCATAAGACATGCCTTGAGAGTGACTGAGTCCAACTCCATAGCGAGAAAAGAGATGCTATGCACAGGGGAGAGCTTGATCTTCTCCCAGTTGACCTGAACCCCGAGTTGGTCGAGGTGCTGAAGCACAAGGTCCCTGTGTGCACACAATAGATCTCGCAGTTGAGCAAGAGGACGGAGGCACCCTCGCCCCGCACCGTAGTGGAGTGGATACCACTGAACCTGGGCGCTCGTCTGGCGAACTGGATTGCGTAACCGAGGCGAATCATCCTGATGACCCACCGCGAGGGGTTGGAGAGTGCTATCCAGGCCTCCAGCCTCCACGACAGCAGCACCAAGGGGACGACTGGACTTACCGTGCCCGGGCAGGGTGGTTCACGGCAAGGCAGAGCAGGCTCCCAACCTGGAAGACAGCCCAGGTGAAACGTGCTGCTCCTCAAACCCGCAACGGTGGCCGGTGACTGGGGTGGGCGAGCGACCCCAGAGACCAGCACTTTTACCTGTTCGCAGCTGTCTCTCGATGGAGAACGAGGGAACGGGAGGTACTTGTGTTCGCCTGACTTCCAGCACCTGGCTGTCGTGAGTACGCTGGTCCAGGGAATGAGGAAACTTCTCTTTTATTGTGGGAGGGTGCAGAGGCCCAGAGGGCACTCGGCGATGGAATACTCACCACGCACTGACCCAAGAGCGATGGTGGGGCTGGAGAGATCACCCAGGCCAGACTGGTCAGAAGTATTTGCCTCTTACCTGGGCTGTCTGTATCAGGACCGCCTCGAAGCCGTCTGGGGTTCTTGGGGGCCATTTGACAGGCCGGTGGAGCCGACTTCCCCCGGGACGATCTCTTTCTCTGAGGTCAGCATACGGACTTCGATAGTACAGGAGCCGGGGCCGGCACCACAGGGGAAAGGTTGTGGCGAGAAGCAGATGGGGCGTGGGACTTCAGAGGCTTGGAGGTGGATGAGTCGCATCGTGGCAGGATGTGCTTAATCGCCTTGGTCTTCTCTTTTCCACTGTCAAGAACTGATGGGCAAAATCCTCGACGTGTTGCCAAAAAGCCCCCCTTGGGAGATGGGTTCATTGAGAAAGCGGACTGTCACACTTCTCAGTGAAAGGAGGAGGCAAGAAGCAAGGTTTCCTGGTTCAGGTAGGCGTTTAATTGAGCACCCTGTCATCTACAGTTCCACACACTCCACAGTTTCACAAACAAATAGTTATTTAGATAGTCCCACTTCATTACATTATCTGCATAACAACAAATGACACCGTGGCCTTCCTTGTGCCAATCTCTCTCCCGTCTACTGGCGGTGTAGCTCTTTTATGCTGCTCTCCCCGTGCTCACTGAAATTAGAGACAGGTGTTAGACATAATTTAGCTCAAGTGTAAGCACCCTTACCGCTTTCTCTCTCTCCGGAGAGATGCTTGACCACGCCCCCACTGCTACATATCCCCACCGCCCGACTCAGGCCGGGGAGGCATCCGGCCTTCCTACCACTCCCCCCCATTCCTGGAAAGGAATTCAGCGACAGCCATCTGCGCTCCTGATCTGTGGACCACCTTGAATTTTAACGGCTGAAGAGACAGATACCAACGGGCGATCTGCGCGTAATATCCCAGGTTTCTGCACCAGTGTCATACTTCTCAGTGGAAGGAGGAGGCAAGAAGCAAGGTTTCCTGGTTCAGGTAGGCATTTAATTGAGCATCCTGTCGTCTACAGTTCCACACACTCCACAGTTTCTTAAACAAATAGTTATTTAGATAGTCCCACTTCATTACATTATCTGCATAACAACATATGACGCCGTGGCCTTCCTTGTGTAAATCTCTTTCCCATCTACTGGCGGTGTGGCTCTTTTATGCCACTCTCCCTGTGCTCACTGAAATTAGAGACAGGTGTTAGACATAATTTAGCTCAGTTTCTCTCTCTCTGGAGAGATGCTTGACCACGCCCCCGCTGGCACACGGACTTTCTCAGCGTCCCGCATCTCCTCAAGGTTGAGCCACAGGTGCCACTCTTGGACCACAAGAGTGGACATCGTCTGGCCAAGGGCACGCGCCATGACCTTCGTCGCACGTAAGGTGAGGTTGGTCGCGGTACGCAGTTCCTGTATCTGCCCCGGGTCGGTCCTACCCTCGTGCAGATCTTTCAGTGCCTTGGCCTGGTGTACCTGCAGGATGGCCATGGTGTGCAGGGCGGAAGCGGCCTGACCCGCGGCCTTGTAAGCCTTCATCATTAAAGAGGAAGAGAACTTACAGGCCTTGGAAGGGAGCGTGCCAGGTGGCTGCACCCTGCGGGCATAAATGCAATGCTACGGCGCGCTCTACTTGGGAAAGCTCGACATATCCCTTAGCCGCTCTGCCGTCGAGGGTAGTCAGGCAGAAAAAGGTGCCTTGCATGACTTCGTTAGCTCCTCATGCACTTCCAGGAAGAAAGTCACCGGGGCGGGATGCAGCAGTGAGTCGCGCTCTGAGCCCAGAAACCAATCATCCAGCCACAAATGTTCAGGGCAGGGTGGAGGGTTCCTCTTTAGCCTGATGTTCGCAGCCGCCCGGGCAAACACGGCAGCCATTTCAGCATCTGCCTCATCCTATGCTCTACCGCCCATGGGCGGGAGCTCAGAAGATTCGTCTGCTTCCGATAGCAGAAGCCCACCCTCCGATGCTGCGACCGAAAGCTCATCCTCGTCGCGAGCCACGAACGGCACATAAACCCGCTCTGATGCGGGCCGCCTGCATCGCTCGACAGCTCTTCTGGATAGAACGAGCATGCTGAGAGGTCCGCGGGGGCTGAGCCGGTGGCCAGCTGAGCATCAGCCCAGGACAGACCAGGTTGGGGAGCAGCCGCGGTGGCTGCTTGCTTCATAAAGAAGGAAGTGAGCCATGACCACAACATTCTCATGGGCATGTTCTCGCAACGAGAACATGACCCTTCCACGAAAGTTACCTTGGCGTGCTGGTGCCCCAAGCACTCGAGACAGATTTCATGGCTGTCTGGAGCAGAGAGATAACGGCCACATCCAGTAGTGCAAACACGGAAGGACGTCTTTAAAAAGATTCCAAGCGTGTGCCTGACCTTTTTAGAAGGAAATATGCTCTTTTGAATATACTCTTTTAGCACCCGTAGAGTCAGCCACCGAAGCACCCAGGGGAAGCACAACACTCCGTGCGAGCAGTGTAAGCGAAAGGTGAGAGGACGAACACAAGCATGCATTCAGCTCCGAAGAAAAATCTGAATGAGTGGTACACGCCATCTCCTTTTATACCCGTATGTCCGGGGCGGAGAGTGGCATGCAAATTCCACTCACCAATTCTTATTGGCCTTTTCTATTTTAAGCAAAGGTGATTGGGGCTCTCAAGATCGAACCCCTAGTGTCATTACATTGACACAACGTCGAGTGAGTGACAGACAGGCAACTGTATTTTATTCAGTTTACTGTAAATGTGGTTCATTGTTCTAATAATTTTTAAACAGAATTTCATTAAATGCTAAACAAAATCTTGTCAGCATGTCAGCAGATACTGCCTAATGCATGTGTGTGATTGTATATCATTATAGCAAAACATTTCTCAGAATCCACTATCACTACAATCACTTCTTCAACTGGGTCTCAAACATCAACTCCTCCTACAAGTGAATATTGTTATTCATAGACAATTGTGTAAACACCTCAATAAGTCAATTATATCTGTATTTTATTCAGTTTATTGTAAATGTGGTTCATTGTTCTAATAATTGTTAAACAGAATTTCATTGAATGCTAAACAAAATCTTGTAATCATGTCAGCAGATACTGCCTAATGCATGTGTATGATTGTATATCATTATAGCTCAAAATGTCTCAGAATCCACTGTCACTACAATCACTTCTTCAACTGAGTCTCAAACATCAACTCCTCCGACAAGTGAGTATTGTTATTCATAGACAATTGTGTAAACACCTCAATAAATACATTGTACCTGATTGTTTAACAGAATTTCATTGTATGCTAAATGTTTTGTGTGCATGTCAAAAACTATTTTTAGCAAATTTGTTTCTTTAAATTTCACAGGCACCACTGTCCCCACTCTAGGGTTTCGCTGATAAAATCATATCGATAGTTCATGATTCTTTTTCTCACGATATTCACAATTTTTCTTTGATTCCTACTTATTATTTGCTTATTTCTCCCCAACACAAAACCAGATGTGATCAGGAATCTTACATCGACTAACATCACAACATCTTCTGTATGTCTGACATGGGAGGAACCACTTGGAAATATATCTTTCTTTAGAGTGCAATGGACTGATGAGAAAACATTCAACTGTACAACAACGAGAAACACTTATTGCATCACTGATCTGACTCCTGGTGTCAAGTACACATTTATCATCACATCTGTTGGAGCAGATAACGTAACAGAAGGAAAACACATTGACATCTCAAAATATACAAGTATGTTTACTATTTCATGTTTTCTGATATAGACCAGTTTTTAAATGTATGGATTAATTTGATGCAAACTGTCAATTAATATCTGGAAGAAAGCAAGCCCTACTTTTAGGAACAATAAGATTTTTTTGTTTTGTTTTTGCATAGAATTTGTGACATTATTTTCATTAAATTAAGCACATTCCACCTTCATCCCCAATAGTCAGTAGCCTACTGTTATAATTAAAATCCAACTCTAATAAATTTGGCCTATAAGGTTCCAAATCTTTCCAAATCTGTTTCTGAAAATGACATTGACAAATGGAAAAAAAAAAAAAAAAAGAGTTTACGCTGCCATTACCTCTCTTTAGAAATTTTTCTAGAATCTACATGTGAGACCGGTGAGATCACATATAGACAGGTGAGATCACATATAGAGTATCTCATTCACATTTCCATTAATTTAGTAGTTTGTCTCTTGAATGAGCGTTCAGCCTTGAAGCCTTCACATAAACTTAGCTATGTGCTTTCAGATAAACTGCTCCTCATGACATTATTTAAAGGTGCTTTAAACATTACACTGAGACATCAAGTTCATTACAAGTGCATAAATAATTGGAATATTAATGAACATAAAATCGGGGGAGTCACGTGACACCATCTGCGGATTGGACGTGTGAATGGTGAGCTCTGCGCACTTTGCTAGTTTTAATACTTTTTATGACATAAACCGGTGAGATTCGATACACTCTGTACCATAACTGTTCTAGGAGGACAATATGTCAAAGAATTCAAAATCCTCGGGCTCTGGAGACATTAAAAGACACCTACGTGCTCAAGCTGACACCCCCGAGCAGGCCGCGGGCCTGGGAGTCGATTTGGTCAGAGAGGTGTGGGAAATGCGGTGAGAGATGCTGAACATGTCGGCAATGCTGACGAAGGTCGTTGCTGACTTGGAGGATCTTGCTGTGATACATTGATCGATCACCACCATGGAGGTGAAGTTTACTGATGTGGTTACAAGAGTGGGGGATGTCGAGAAACGGATCGATTACCTGGAGTCATCGGAGAGGGAATTATCTGCTAATCCGCTAGCAACCAAGGTGGATTTGGAGCGTGTCTGGGAGAAGTTGGAAGACATGGAAAACCGTAGCCGGCAAAATAACGTCCATATCATGGGAGTCCCGGAGGGAGTGGAGGGACAGGATATGGTGGAATTCCTGGATGGGCTCTTTCCGAATCTGCTCGACATAGCAGGCCATAAGCTGGAAATCGAGCGAGCTCACGGGATTCCGGCTCGGCGATCTGTGGAAGGAGACAGGCCCTGATCAATTCTGGCCAAATTTCTGAGAACATCCAATAAAGATCTTGTGTTTTTTCTAGGGGAGGTTCGGGGTTTGATTGTTGCACTAATGTTGGAATGTGGTCTTTATAATCTTGTCTTTGACACATGATCTATTTTTTCTTATTTGTCAAAGTGTCAAATGTTAATATGAGTGGAATGTCTCTCTCCACGTGGAATGTGAATTGGTTGGGGCACCCATAAAGAAGGAAGGTTATTTTTCTTCTTAAGCATAAGAAATATGATATAGTGTTTCTTCTAGAAACGCACCTTTCTCCGCAGGAAGCTCAAAATTTGGAAAGATATGGGGTGGGCATTTTTATTATAGTGCTGGCTCGAGTAAGAGCAGGGGAGTCATTATGCTGATAAGTAAACATTTACAATTCAAATGTCTCAAACAGAGTAAAGATAAATTAGGAAGTGTTATTATTGTTTTAGCAGAAATTCAGGGACAAAGTCTTATTTTGGCTGATATTTATGCACCTAACGTTGATGATCAGGGCTTTTTTATAGATCTTGAAGGGATGTTGCAAGCCTCTGGCACCCCTCATGATATAATAATGGGAGGAAACTTTAATCTTTTGATGGACTCAGTCCTCAATCATAGTGAAGCAAAAGTGTGCAAGCTCCCTAGAGCAACACTGATGCTTCACAGGATGTGTATAAATCTTGGTCTTATAGATATTTGCAGAATTTTGAACCCATCTGGGAGGGACTATACATTTTTTTCATCAGTCCATAAGATTTACTCTAGAATAGATTTTTTTTTCCCAATAGTTTTATCTGTTGTTGATTGTTCAATTGGAACATTTTAGTCTCAGATCACACCCTGGTGTGTTTAGAGGTGTTGCCACATACGGAGAAAAATAAATCATATAGTTGGCACTTTAATGTAACCCTTTTGAAAAATCCTGAATTCCAACAAATCCTGAAGAACTGGCTCCACTTTTGCTAGAAGTTTATACGGAATCATTAAAGAATGGGAAGCTTCCTCCAACAATGACTCAACCCCGGATCAGTCTGATGCTTAAAAAGGACAAAGATCCAAGCGAGTGTAAGAATTACCATCCAATTTCCCTGATCGAGCTAGATGTTAAAATATTGTCAAAAATTTTGTCTAACCAATTAAGTTATGACATCTTTTATACATATAGATCAGGTGGGGTTTATTCGGGCCATAGCTCTTCTGATAACATTAGGCATTTCATCAATATCATGTGGTCAGTGGCGAAGGATCAGACTCCGGTCGCTGCCATCTCACTTGATGCCGAAAAGGCGTTTGATATGGTAGAATGGGATTATCTTTTTAAGATTTTGGAAATATACAGGTTCGAGAATACTTTTATTGGATGGATTAAGTTACTTTATAAAACACCCGGTAGCAGCAGAACAAACAAATGGATTAATTTCAGATTATTTTACTCTGGATAGGGGCACCCGGCAGGGTTGCCCTCTTTCCCCATTATTGTTCTGTCTTGCCCTGGAACCATTAGCTGCCGTGATAAGAAAAGAGGATGATTTTCCAGGGGTGGTGATGGGAGGTGTGGTGCATAAGCTTTTGCTTTATGCAGAGGATATTTTATTATTTGTCTCTGAACCTACTAGATCTATGCCTTGCCTCCTTAGAATTATTAATTATTTTTCTAAGTTCTCAGGATACAGAGTTAATTGGTCTAAATCCGAAGCTTTAGCTCTGACAGCGTACTGCCCGGTAATGGCTTTTCAGCCGTGTGCCTTCCAGTGGCCCAAACATGGCATTAAATATTTGGGTATTTTATTCCCCAAAAAGTTTTGTGATTTAGTTAAGAGTTAATTTTGACCCTTTAATAAAAAGGTTTTGAGCGAGGTCAGCAGGTGGGCTTTATTACATTTATCTATGACTGGGAAGGTTAATGTTATTAAAATGAATTGTATTCCAAAATTCAACTACCTGCTACAATCTCTCCCTATAGATATCCCCTCTCTTATTTCAAGCAATTTGATAGCATAGCGAAGTCTTTCATTTGGAATGGTAAACCCAGATTACACTTCAATAAGTAAGGTGGGCTAGGCCTACCCAAGAATTTGTTTTATTATTATGCATTCGGTCTCAGACATTTGGCTCATTGGTTGCTTCCACCTGAGAGAGCCCCTACCTGGTTTTGAATTGAACAGGAAGTTCTTGCCCCTATTTCGCCATTGCAAAGTATGGGTGTAACGGTATGACATTTTCACGGTATGATAACCGTCACAATAATTACCATGGTATTACGGTTTCACAGTATTTAAGTGCATTGATAATATTAAAAGCAATAAATATTTCAGTTATAACCAATTCTTGAAATTTATTTAGGATTTCTTCAATTTTAATCCTTTATAATTATAGTTTATAATTGTATTTATTTATTATGTTATACATTTGCACATATACAGTGAAATTCTTTTTTTTTCCACATATCCCAGCTAAGCTGGGGTCAGAGTGTAGGGTCAGCCATGATACAGTGCCCCTGGAACAGATAGGATCAAGGGCCTTGCTCAAGGGCACAACAGTGGCATCTTGGCAGTGCTGGGGCTTGAACCCCTGACCTTCTGATCAGTAACCCAGAGCCTTAACTGCTGAGCCACCACTGCCCCCTTTATCTTTTGATCTTGAATATCAGGACAATCTCTTAAGTCGACAAGGTAAAAAAAGAAAAAAAAATCACAAACCGGTAAACATTAATAACAGTTCTTTTGACAAAATGTACAGTAGTCCGATGATTATAATTAAAAATATTAAGTTGCTGTTATTTTATGATTTATGAAATTTAATTGTAATCATTTGTAATGATTATTGCCCAAGTTAACACTTAAAATATGCATTTGCATGCATTCAGTAATTTGTTGCATTTGTGATTTAGTTCAATTCTACAATACCTACTGAAAATATATTATTCATGTGCAGTTTATTTATTGGCATTTTGTCCAATACTGACAATTTCTGCCACAGTTTCACTGTCAGTTTCTTGCATGCATATTTTCAGTGTCAATTTCCTGAACACCAAAAGCCATGCATTTTGTAAACCCTATTTAGTACTATGTTTTACAAATAAAACATTATTAGTATTATTTAACACATTGGCCTACTATTGCACTGCACTTAGGTAAAAGAACAGACAGTTGGCACATCATAAAGTTGGGTAAATTGCATTTGTGAATGCGACAGAAAGCATAAACATAAATTTTGCCTAACTAGTCATTACAAATCATGTAAAACTACATTGAATCTGGTGTTTTTATGAAATGGGCTATAATTTATTATCCTGTGTACTGTATTTCCACTTACATTTATCTCCGCAAATTCCATGGGATGGTGCTCATGGAGATGGTGCTCACGGAGATGGTGCTTAAGGTTTGAAGTGTTTCCCGCCTGAGCCGATACTTTTTTGAGACAAACTTTACAGATTGGGTAACCGTAAACATTGATGGTGCCTCGTGGGTTTTTTACATAGCCAAGTAATCCCAGACAGCAGACTTCAACTTCTGTGGCAGCGGAAATAAAGGTTCAGGCTTGGATGTCTGTATGTTGCGCTTGTGCTGCTCTCATGCTGCGCTTTGCTCGTACGGGACTTCTGTGTTCGTGATGCGCAGCATTCGCAACACCTGCATGTCACCTTTAAAATTGAGTGACAGTCAAATGCAACATGAGGAAGGCACAATTTAAAGATTTATTTTATCTAACCAAGTTTATATGATGCTGTGTAAATGTGGCAGATTCTGTCTTAATTAAACTGATTTGGATTTTAGAAAAGTTCTGAAAAAATCTGTCTTTATCTTCATGCAGTACCTTCAATGAGAAGATTTCAACGGTATGATAACCGTCCGTTTTAAAACTGAGGTATATTGTGAAACCTTGAAACCATTACATTCCTATTGCAAAGCCTTTCTATCAAACTAACCGGAGAAGTTAAGTTACACCCTGTTATCTTGCATTTGCACATTCGGACAATTCTGACATTTATTTAAATGTTGCTTCGAGCATATGGCTGAACCCCAAATTATAAGTCCCCTTTCTGCTGGACAGAGTGGATTGTGAGGGAGGTTAATACGTTCGGTGACCTGTATGAGAGTGGAGTGTTGAGGTCCTTTGAAATTGTGGTTCAAAATTTTGGGATTCCCAGGTCTCAATTCTTTAGGTATTTACCTGCTCTGTACTATTTTTGGGAGTAGCATACACCCCCCTAAAGTGCCATATACTCTGGGAGTGGTGATTACTGCTTTTGGAAAAGGTCATGAGGCATCAGTGTATTACTCCCTGGTAATTCAGAGTCTGGGGGACGGAGCATCAACTTCTCTCAAGAGATTATGGGAGAAAGATTTTAACTTGGTATTGGAGGAGGAAGTGTGGGCTAAGATTCTAAAAAACATCAAGTCTACATCTAGAGATGCAAGGGTGCGCCTTATGCAATTTAAGATTTTACATAGATTCTATTGGACCCCCTCTAGATTGTATAGGTTTGGTCTTAAAGACAGACCCACCTGCTGGCAATGCCAATCAGAAGATGGGGACACAACCCTTGTTTTTTGGTGGTGTGTTAAGATCCAAGAATTTTGGTCTAGGGTTCAGAGTTTTATGTGTGACGTATTGGGCACTTATATTTCATTTTGCCCCAGACTCTGTATTTTAGGCGATGGGGCGGTCATTAATATAAGAAATAAATGCATAAAAAATTGGGTCCTAGCCAGTGTTATGATAGGTAGACAGATGAATCTTAGGGGATGGAAGTTGGCTGGAGTGCCCTCATTTCAAGAGTGGTGCACAGAGATTCGAGGAGATGTCATGTAGAAGGCTAGACAACTTAGATTTGTTTAATAAAAAATGGGGATGCTGTTTGGCCTTTTTGGAGGACTCTCGGGGAGGGGATGTGGAGAGAGATGTGCAATTTTAAATGTGTGTGATTATATATATATATATATATATGTGTGTGTGTGTGTGTATATATATATATATATATATATATATATATATACAGGTGCATCTCAATAAATTAGAATGTCGTGGAAAAGTTCCTTTATTTCAGTAATTCAACTCAAATTGTGAAACTCGTGTATTAAATAAATTCAATGCACACAGACTGAAGTAGTTTAAGTCTTTGGTTCTTTTAATTGTGATGATTTTGGCTCACATTTAACAAAAACCCACCAATTCACTATCTCAAAAATTAGAATACATCATAAGACCAATAAAAAAAAACATTTTTAGTGAATTGTTGGCCTTCTGGAAAGTATGTTCATTTACTGTATATGTACTCAATACTTGGTAGGGGCTCCTTTTGCTTTAATTACTGCCTCAATTTGGCGTGGCATGGAGGTGATCAGTTTGTGGCACTGCCGAGGTGGTATGGAAGCCCAGGTTTCTTTGACAGTGGCCTTCAGCTCATCTGTATTTTTTGGTCTCTTGTTTCTCATTTTCCTCTTGACAATACCCCATAGATTCTCTATGGGGTTCAAGTCTGGTGAGTTTGCTGGCCAGTCAAGCACACCAACACCATGGTCATTTAACCAACTTTTGGTGCTTTTGGCAGTGTGGGCAGGTGCCAAATCCTGCTGGAAAATGAAATCAGCATCTTTAAAAAGCTGGTCAGCAGAAGGAAGCATGAAGTGCTCCAAAATTTCTTGGTAAACGGGTGCAGTGACTTTGGTTTTCAAAAAACACAATGGACCAACACCAGCAGATGACATTGCACCCCAAATCATCACAGACTGTGGAAACTTAACACTGGACTTCAAGCAACTTGGGCTATGAGCTTCTCCACCCTTCCTCCAGACTCTAGGACCTTGGTTTCCAAATGAAATACAAAACTTGCTCTCATCTGAAAAGAGGACTTTGGAACACTGGGCAACAGTCCAGTACCTTTTCTCCTTAGCCCAGGTAAGACACCTCTGACATTGTCTGTGGTTCAGGAGTGGCTTAACAAGAGGAATACGACAACTGTAGCCAAATTCCTTGACACGTCTGTGTGTGGTGGCTCTTGATGCCTTGACCCCAGCCTCAGTCCATTCCTTGTGAAGTTCACCCAAATTCTTGAATCGATTTTGCTTGACAATCCTCATAAGGCTGCGGTTCTCTCTGTTGGTTGTGCATCTTTTTCTTCCACACTTTTTCCTTCCACTCAACTTTCTGTTAACATGCTTGGATACAGCACTCTGTGAACAGCCAGCTTCTTTGGCAATGGATGTTTGTGGCTTACCCTCCTTGTGAAGGGTGTCAATTATTGTCTTCTGGACAGCTGTCAGATCAGCAGTCTTCCCCATGATTGTGTAGCCTAGTGAACCAAACTGAGAGACCATTTTGAAGGCTCAGGAAACCTTTGAAGGTGTTTTGAGTTGATTAGCTGATTGGCATGTCACCATATTCTAATTTTTTGAGATAGTGAATTGGTGGGTTTTTGTTAAATGTGAGCTAAAATCATCACAATTAAAAGAACCAAAGACTTAAACTACTTCAGTCTGTGTGCATTGAATTTATTTAATACACGAGTTTCACAATTTGAGTTGAATTACTGAAATAAATGAAGTTTTCCACGACATTCTAATTTATTGAGATGCACCTGTATATATATATATATATATATATATATATATATATATATATATATATATATATATATATATATATATATTATTATTATTATTATTTGTGTGTGTGTGTGTGTGTGTGTGTGTAATTCAACCACAGGGATATTGTTGAGGGTCAGGGTGGGGTTGGGGATTGGGAGGGGGAGGGGGAAAGGGAATAATTGGGGTTATAGTTGATTCTATGAATATATGTTTTGCTTTTCTGTTGAAGTGTGTGAATCAATAAAATGTGTGAATCTGAACAAAATGAACATAAAATCAACATGAAATGAATGAAATTTTATGAACACACAATCAATAACTTGCATAATTATTGGTCATGTGAAGGCATGATCTAATCATTTGAGTAGTGCCTTTGTCCACAAATTCAGAAACATAAATCACGTGTATTTCCATGGTGGAAAAATATGAAGGGAGTTGCATGTTTTCCCCTGTAATACTGGTAGAGCTCTCGGCCCTCCATCAATGACAGACTCAAATATGTTTCAGTTTAACAGGCATTTCTTATGGGAGTTTCTAGAAATATGGACAGGTTCCTGGGGTGTTACACAATCGTGGTCATGCAAATTTGCCATTTTACAAACACCATCCATGTGTGGTAAGAGATCAGACCAGTTATAGTATATTTGAGAAACAACGCCACAAAAATGGCCTCAACGAGAGTTTTTTTATTTTATAATATCAGGTGACTCCAATTTTTACTCCAATAAATATTTATTATAATTATTATTATTATTTATTACAATACTATTTATTCTAAATTATTTAACAATTAAAGGTATGACATTTATGAAGATAAAAATATTAAAACATTTCTGGTAGTCTAATATTATAATTGATAAAATGCATAATTATTTATGACATTAAAAATGACTGAATAATATTTGTGACATTAAAAAAACATGTGACCTACCTGACATTACCTGCCGTGAGCAAAGTTGCCTTAAAGGAATAGTTACCTATCTGTCACTCACTCAACGTTGTGTCGATGTAGTGACACTAGGGGTCACTTATGGGAGCCCGAGACACCTCTGGTCTTTGATAAAAGGCCAATGAAAATTGGCGAGTGGTATTTGCATGCCACTCCCCCGAACATACGGGTATAAAAGGAGCTGGTATGCAACCACTCATTCAGATTTTCTCTTCAGAGCTGAACGGTCATGCTCACTGAGCTGAATTCCCATGACTGTTCATTCACCTCTGCTGGATCTAATGGCGCATTTCAGCGGCTTCTCCCCCCTCTGCACTGGTGTAATGCAGAGAATGCCCCTGGGCGCTTCGGCAGAAATAAAAGAGTATATTTCTCTAAAAGAGTATATTTAAAAAAAAAGAAAAAAAAGCTATAAAATTAGAGAATAAAAAAACAAACTCAAAAAGAGCGGCACACACAGAACGTCTTTTTAAAGAAGCGTCTTTCTAAAGATGCTTTTCCGATTGTGTGTTATTCCTGGTTGCGCTCGTTATCTCTCGCCTTCTGACGGTCATGATCACACAGCCTTTCGTGTTTGGGCACTGCTCACGCAGAGACAGCGTTCATGGATGGTCATGTTCTCATTGCGAGGACATGTCCATTGCAACGTTGCGGTCGTGGCTCACCTTCGTAAGAATGCAAGCCACCCCAGAGGCTCCTCGCCTCGGTCCTCTTACCCACGGGTATGAGGCCAGCGCGGCTTGCACTGGGGGCGATTTGGGGATCCCAATGGGACCACCTCCACCGGGTATCCCCCCGCGGACCTCCCATTCCCCAGCACGCTTGTCTGCCCCGATCGGGCTTCCGGATGTGTCCGCCGGCTCATCTCACGGCGAGTTCGACCTTTTATTCGGAGCCCGCAAAAGTGATGAGCTCTCGAGCACAGCATCAGAGAGCGGGCTCATCCAGTCGGAAGCCTCAGCTGGGCTCATCCCTTCGGGTACGATTGCCCAGTCACAGGCTGACGCGGAGATGACGACATGCTTTCCCTGGCAGCCGCAAACGTCGGCTAGAGTGGAACCCTCTGCTCTTCCCTGAACCCTCGCGGCTTGGTGATTTGTTCCTGGGCTCACGGTGCCCCTCAAAGCCACGCCCGCCCCCGTTCCTTTCTTCCCAGAAGTGCATGAAGAGCTGACAATGTCGCAGGAGGCACTTTTTACTGCCCGGTCCCGATCTTTTCAGCTTCCCTGCCCTCACTACCCTCGATGGTGGGGCGGCCAAGGGCTATTCGGCAATCCCCCGGTGGATAAAGGTGCTCGCGGTGCACCTATGCCCGCAGAGCGCCGCCACCTGGCGTGGGTGCCCAAAGCCCCCGTCCAAGGCCTGTAGGTTTACATCGTCTCTGACGGCCAAGGCCTATGGTGCCACTGGACAAGCCGCCTCCGCCCTGCACGCCATGGCTCTCCTGCAAGCCCGCCTAGGCGCTAAAGGAACTGCACGAGGGTAGTTCCGCCCCGGGATTGATGCAGGAACCGTGCTTGGCGACTGACCTCGCTCTCTGAGTGACTGAGGTCACGGCGCGGTCTCTCGGGCAGACGATGTCCACATTAGTGGTCCAGGAGCGCCACCTTTGGCTCAACCTGGTCGAGATGGGTGAGGCCGACAGGACACGATTCCTTGCTGCCCCCATCTCCCAGGCTAGCCTATTCAGCGACACCGTCAAGGATTTTGCCCAGCAGTTCTTGACGGTGGAGCAGTAGACGGATGCTAGCCGGCATATCCTAACCCGGCGCGGCTCAAGATCCCGCACCCCGTCTACTCATCGCCAAGGGCGTCCCCCTGAGGTGACTGCACCGGCTCCGCCGGAGCCCGCCCCTTCGGCCCGGCCCCGGCGTGGAGCCCACTGCAGCAAGCAGACACCACCCGTCTCGCAGCCGCCCAGAACCCGTGAATGGCTTCAAAGCGCCCTCGAGACGGGCAACCCAGGGACAACGAAACCCGCTGCTCTGGAGCTGGTAAGCAGATCTCTCCATCTTTTTGTTACCTTTTGCATTTAATTGCGCTGCATGCCCAAGTGGCTGCAGTACTCAAGAGCTCAGTAAGAGTGGTTTCCTTGTTCCCTGGGTCACGTATCCGGTGTGCATGGCCGTCATCACGACCACCGTCCACCACTCTATTTGGCAGGTTTGGCGCTCCAGCGCCGTTCTCCCGCCCCTGAGCGCCCAGCTGTGGCACAAATCCGCCCCTGATGTGACAGTCTCCATGGGTCACAAGGACAGGCCTCTTCCTCCCCTGTCCCAGGCTGTTCCGGGGGTGGTCACAAGGAGCCAGGTAAGTGCTTCGATGTCCTTAGACTCAGCACGGCCAAGACGTGGTGTGGCACCTCGAGCTCCACCCCGCCGCGAGGCCCCACCTGCCGGTATGTCCGATGATGTTGTCCCTTTGGTCCCCCTTGCTGTGAGTACTGAACTAGGCTTTACACAAACTCCCATTCAAGATGCTGACGCAAAAATGCGTGCTTCCACATCTCGATCCGGTTTGCGTCCGAGAGTCAGGCATATCAGTACAAAGTCCTCCCTTTCAGCCTGTCCCTGTCTCCTCGCGTCTTTACGAAGGTCACAGAGGCTGCCCTTGCCCCATTAAGGGAGGTTGGCATTCGCATTCTCAACTGTCTCGACGACTGGCTAATCCTAGCTCATTCTCGAGATATGTTGTGCGCACACAGGGACCTGGTGCTCTCACACCTCAGCCGACTAGGGTTTCAGGTCAACTGGGAAAAGAGCAAGCTCCTCCCGGTTCAGAGTATCTCTTTTCTCGGTTTGGAGTTGGACTCAGTCTCCTTAACGGCGCGCCTTACGAACGAGTGCGCCCAGTCGGTGCTGGCCTGTTTGAAGGCGTTCAAACAGAAATCAGCGGTTCCACTGAAACTTTTTCAGAGGCTCCTGAGGCATATGGCATCCTCGGCGGTGGCCACCCCACTCGGGTTGATGCATATGAGGCCGCTTCAGCACTGGCTCCAGACTTGAGTCCCGAGTTGGGCATGGCGCCACGGGACACATCGCGTGGTCATCACGCTGGTCTGTCACTGTCTTTTCAGCCCTTGGACCGACCTCTCGTTTCTATGGGCAGGTGTTCCTCTAGAACTGGTCTCAAGGTGCGCTGTGGTCATGACAGATGCCTCCAAAACGGGCTGGGACGCTGTTTGCAATGGGCACACCTCTGGACGGGCCCGTGACTGCATTGGCACATCAACTGCCTCGAGTTGTTGGCAATTCTGCTCGCCCTGCGGAGGTTTCGGCCGTTGATCCAGGGCAAGCACGTGTTAGTTCAGAAAGACAACTCAACAGTAGCAAATGTCAACCGCCAAGGCGGTCTGCGCTCTCGTTGTATGTCACAACTCGCCCGCAGTCTCCTCCTCTGGAGTCAGCAGTACTTTAAGTCGCTGCAAGCCACTCACATCCTGGGCAACCTCAACACTACAGTGGACGCGCTGTCATGACAGTTTACCCTCAGGGGAGAGTGGAGACTCCACCCTCAGGTGGTCCAGCATTCGACAGGCACAGGTGCAACTGTTCGCCTCCCAAGAATCCTCCCCACTGCCCACTCTGGTACGCCCTGACCAAGACCCCCTCAGCATAAACACGCTGGCACACAACTGGCTCCCTGGCATGCTCAAATATGCGTTTTCCCCCAGTGAGCCTACTTGCACAGACCCTCTGCAAGGTCAGGGAGGACGAGGAGCAGGTCGTCCTGGTAGCACCCTACTGGCCGACCCAGGCGTGGTTCTCGGACCTCACGCTCCTCGCGACAGCCCCCCCAGCGAATTCCCCTGAGGAAGGATCTTCTTTCTTAGGGACGGGGCACCATATGGCACCCGCGACCAGACCTCTGGCTAGGGCCCCCTCTATGAGGCACCTGTATGCCTTTAAGTGGCGTCTGTTCGCTAAGTGTTGTTCTTCCCGTCAGGAAGACCCCCAGAGATGCGCAGTCGGATCAGTGCTTTCCTTCCTGCAGGAGAGGTTGGAAGGGAGTCTGTCCCCTTCCACCTTGAAGGTGTACGTTACCGCCATAGAAGCACACCACGACGCAGTCGACGGTAAGTCCTTAGGGAAGCACGACCTGATCATCAGGTTCCTAAGAGGCGCCAGGAGACTGAATCCCTCCAGACCGTGCCTCGTTCCCTCATCGGACCTCTCTGTAGTTCTTCTGGGTCTACAGAGAGCCCCCTTTGAGCCTTTGCAGTCAGCCGAGCTTAAGGCACTCTTCTTGAAGACTGCCCTCCTGACTGCGCTCACTTCCATCAAGAGGGTAGGTGACCTCCAAGCGTTCTCTGTCAGCAAAACGTGCCTGGAGTTCGGTCCAGGTTACTCTCACGTGATCCTGAGACCCTGACCGGGCTATGTGCCCAAGGTTCCACTACCCCTTTTAGGGACCAGGTGGTGAACCTGCAAGCGCTGCCCCAGGAGGAGGCAGACCCAGCCCTGTCGTCGCTGTGTCCGGTGCACGCTTTACGCATCTATTTGGATCGCACGCAGAGCTTTAGAATCTCTGAGCAGCTCTTTGTCTGCTTTGCTGCACAGCGGAAAGGAAGTGCTGTCTCCAAGCAGAGGATCGCCCACTGGCTCATTGACGCCATAACTATGGCACATGTCGCCCAGGACATGCTGCCCCCGGTAGGGCTACGAGCCCATTCTACAAGGGGTGTAGCTGCTCCCTGGGCTCTGGCCAGGGGTGCCTCTCTAACAGACATTTGCAGAGCAGTGGGCTGGGTAACACCCAACACCTGTGCAAGGTTCTACAACCTCTGGGTGGAACCGGTTTCGTCCCAGGTAGTGGCACGCAACACAAGCGGATAAGCCCGGGATAGCCAGCCGGGTGTATCACTTGCATATAGCGCCTTCCACCTCCTTTTGAGCTGAATATGTGCGGCATTAATTCCCAGTAGTGTTCAAAAGTTTGTTCCCTGGTTGACTTCCTCCGAGCCCTGTGGCAGTCGAGTTTTCGGAGAGATTCGCTGCTGGCCCAGTACACGTGCTAACCAAGAGCCCTGTTCTGGGGTAGGTGCTCCGCATGTGGCGGTTCCCTGTAAGGCTAACCCCATTCGATTATATATCTTTCGCTAATTCGTTTCCCTGTTGGCAAACTGCGTCTTCCTTGGGCAGAGCCCCCCTGCCCCAGTCTCCATGTTTGTAGTAACTCCTCCCCCATTGGGCAGGATCTACCTTGAAGACTCTCCACATGGTTGGAAAGACCATGTGACATATTTTTCCACTTAAATATCCCCCCCTCTCTTTGGGTGAGGTGTGGTCTCCACTGTGTCTTCCCCTTGGGAGGGACACCCCCCGACTAGATCTGGCGGCCCAGTCGGATAATCCCCCTTCTTTTTTAAGGAGTGGAAAAAAGAGAAGGGGAAAAGAGGCCTGTCTCTATCTTTTGGGTAGTCAACTTGTCCCCAAAAAGGGCCGTTCGACACTCATAAATATGTTGGGGGAGGTTAGGTGTCGACCTGGTGTGCTGGCTATGAGGCACACAGTAGTCTGCCCACCACACACCGCCAGTTCACGTAACACAGTTCAGCCAATTGTGGCGTTTCGTATAGGGACCCCTAGTGTCACTACATCGACACAACGTCAAGTGAGTGACAGATAGGGAACGTCATGGTTACTTGTGTAACCTCTGTTCCCTGATGGAGGGAACGAGACGTTGTGTCCCTCCTGCCACAACGCTGAACTACCCGCTGAAATGGCCGGACCTTATATCTGCTTCTCAGCATAAAACCTGAATGAGTGGTTGCATACCAGCTCCTTTTATACCCATATGTTTGGGGGAGTGGCATGCAAATACCACTCACCAATTTTCTTTGGCCTTTTATCAAAGACCAGAAATGTCTCGGGCTCCCAAGAGTGACCCCTAGTGTCACTACATCGACACAACGTCTCGTTCCCTCCATCAGGGAACGGAGGTTACACAAGTAACCATGACATTCTAGGCTTGCCAAGGACATGTGAGTCTTGAAATTATGTTTGCCACTGGTTGGTAACAATGACAATCTATAAATTAGTTACTACCGAGGTCTATTTGGCCAGATTATCCTGCAGTTATAAAAACTTTATAATGTTTGACCTTATCAGACTTGCAATAATTGTGTCTAATGTTAACGAACGTTGCCTAATGTAATTTATTTCAAAACATCAATGTTTCCAATAATGCTCTGATAAGGTCCTGTATCCATGTGTACACTGGTGCCTCGAACTACATTCATCCGTACAGAAGAGCAGAGCCAAAGCACGACTTACGTCATTACCATAACAATGTTCTTCCGCAAGATGCATACAGTTTTATTTTTTAACCACTAGAGGGCCAAATGTTACATAGTGTAGCTTTAAATAAAATTAATAATAAAATGTAATTTTATTTTGTTAAAGGTTAATAAATTCTGTATCAATCAATTTTATTATCAAATTTAAATGCATAATAAATCTTAAAATTATTATTATTATTTTGTTTGTGTGTGTTAGTGTATTCATAGGCACTAATTTAAAGTGAACAGTCTCAAGGTGTCTGATCAGAGCCTACAAAATGTCCTTTAATGTGTTTCACTACATTCAAACAGACTTGTAGCTATGCTCTTAATTTGGCAGCATTCTTCTATATATGTAGGTTGAGATGTGTATGTGTGTGTGGTTATAGATATAAACAGAAAAGTCAAGAATTAACATATGAGTAATAATATTAGTAGGCTACCAGAATAAACAGAAATAAACAAAGTGTGTAACTACTCTGAGTCTGTCATTAATATCTAACTCGAGCTGAAAATTATGATGAAAATAATCACACATCATAATTTTGCATCAAATAAATGTAGAAGATGATCCTCATATATTGGAGATCACATTGTTCTGTCTGAAAAGGATTCACAAATGCAAAGCACTTTCATGGACACACATTCACAGTCTCGAGGCACAACACCAATAGAAAAAGGCTTGGCATTTTTGTGCATTTGTGGATTGTGTTGAGACCAGAGAAAACAGAATACTTGTGCATTCTGTTTTGTGTATTTGTGATTTTAGTGCATGTGTGGATCTGTTGCATGCATTTGTGGGTGCTCTGTTTGTGTGTATCTGTTTCATGCATTTGTGTATCACTCTGTGTGTGTCTGTGTGTGTTTGTCTGTTTGTGATTGTATGGATCTGTTGCTTCCATTTGTGAATATAGCTTGTATGTGGATCTGTTGCATGTATTTTGTGGATCACTGTGTGCGTGTGGACCTGTTATGTGCTTTTGTGGATTGCTGTGTGTGTGTGTGGATCTGTTGTGTGCATTTGTGGATTGCTGTATTTGATGTGGATCTGTTTCATGCATTTGTGTTAGTTTAGACTGTTCCCTATCTGTCACTCACTCGACGGTGTGTCGATGTAGTGACACTAGGGGTCACTCTTGGGAGCCCGAGACACCTCTGGTCCTTGATAAAAGGCCAGTGAAAATTGGCGAGTGGTATTTGCATGCCACTCCCCCGGACATACGGGTATAAAAGGAGCTGGTATACAGCCACTCATTCAGATTTTCTCTTCGGAACCGAACGGTCATGCTCACTGAGCTGAATTCCCACGACTGTTCATTCACCTCTGCTGGATCTGACAGTGCATTTCAGAGGCTTCTCCCCCCTCTGCACTGGTACACAGCAGAGAATGCCCCTGGGTGCTTCGGCAGAAATAAGAGTATATTTCTCTAAAAGAGTATATTTCTCTAAAAGAGCGGCACACACGGAACGTCTTTTTAAAGACGCGTGTTTTTAAAGATGCCTTTCTGATTGTGTGTTATTCCTGGTTGCGCTCGTTATCTCTCACCTTCTGACGGTCACGATCACTGTCTTTCATGTCTGGGCACTGCTCACGCGGAGACAGCATTCATGGATGGTCATGTTCTCATTGCGAGGACATGTCTATGGCAACGATGCGGTCGCAGCTCATCTTCGTAAGAAAGCAAGGCACCCCAGAGGCTCCCTGCCTCGGTCCTTTTACCCACGGGTATGAGGCCAGCGCGGCTTGCACTGGTGGCGATTTGGGGACCCCAATGGGACCGCCTCCGCCGGGTATCCCCCCGCGGACCTCCCATTCCCCAGCACACTTGTCTGCCCCGATTGGGCTTCCGGATGAGTCCGCCTAATAAATGGGTACTAAAATGAATAAATAAATGGTAATACATTTTTTCCAACATTTACTAATAAATGGGTACATTCGTGTGAAAAGCCCAGGGGCGTTCTCTGCAGTGCACCAGTGCAGAGGAGGGAGAAGCCGCTGAAATGCGCCGTCAGATCTAGCAGAGGTGAATGAACAGTCGTGAGAATTCAGCTCAATGAGCATGACCGTTCGGCTCCGAAGAGAAAATCTGAATGAGTGGTTGCATACCAGCTCCTTTTATACCCGTATGTCCGGGGGAGTGGCATACAAATACCACTCGCCAATTTTCATTGGCCTTTTATCAAAGACCAGAGGTGTTTCGGGCTCCCAAGAGTGACCCCTAGTGTCTCCGCTGGTATTTCTCAAGTAGTTCTTCACAAGCCTCAAGCAAGAAATGCTGCACTCACATGATGATGAGGTGACAGGAAGTGTAAAAGAGATGCACAGAAGTCTGTATGGCCTGAGTATGGAAAGAAATTTCAGTGTGGTACTTGCAGTCACCCACTGTTCTTTTTTTCTGTTCAGAAGTCATTGCACTTGGTGTAATTCAGCAGACAAATTTTCGTGTGTAATCCTATAGTGCCGAGCCATAGGTGACAGACATTTAATGTCAAGAAATTAATTCTCTGTTGGGTTCAATGCAGATATCCCTTTCAATAAAGCCAGTTTAAAATCAGTCGCACCAAAATACCACCAGCACATTAGTTTCAACACATGAGGGGACCGGGTTTTGGACCATTGCTACTCTCCCTTCTGGGATGGCTACAAATCCCTCCTCCGCCCACCATTTGGCAAATCGGACCACTCTTCCATTCTGCTTCTGCCCGCTTACAGGCAGAAACTGAAACAGGAAGCACCCACTCTCAGAACGATCCAGTGCTGGTCGGACCAGTCAGATTCCATGCTACAAGACTGTTTTGATCACACGGACTGGGAGATGTTCCGGTCCGCCTCTGATGACGACATCGAGCTTTACGCTGATAGCGTAATGTGTTTCATCAGAACGTGCGTAGAGGACATGGTTCCGATCAGAACAATAAGGATCTATCCGAATCAGAAACCATGGATAAATAACGATGTTCGCGCGGCACTTAATGTGCGGACCTCCACTTTTAATTCCGGGAACGCGGAGGAGCATAAACAAGCAAAACGGCAGTACAGGAGCAAGATTGAAGGACAGTTTAACACCACCAACTCTAGAAGCATGTGGCAGGGAATTAACATCATCACGTCTTTAAAGGGAATAAAAATTCCACCATGAACACCGCTGCCTCTCTCCCGGATGAGCTAAATACTTTTTATGCTCGTTTTTAGGGAAATAACACTGCCCTCGCGGAGAGAGCTCTCGCGGCCGAAGCTACAGAGGTTAGTTCACTCTCCGTCTCTGTAGCGGATGTAACCCGATCCTTCTGACGGGTGAATATCCGCAAAGCCGCGGGCCCAGACGGCATTCCGGGCCGCGTCATCAGAGCGTGCGCGAACCAACTGGCTGGTGTTTTTATGGACATTTTCAACCTTTCCCTCTCTTTGTCTGTAGTCCCCACATGCTTTAAAACATCCACCATTGTGCCTGTTCCAAAACAATCAAAAATAACTTGCTTAAATGACTGGCGTCCTGTTGCTCTGACCCCCATCATCAGCAAATGCTTTGAGAGACTAATCAGAGATTACATCTGCTCTGTGCTGCCTCTCTCTCTTGACCCGCTACAGTTTGCTTACCGCAACAACCACTGATGATGCCATTGCATCTACAATACACACTGCTCTCTCCCACCTGGAAAAAAAGAACACTTATGTGAGAATGCTGTTTGTAGACTACAGCTTAGCATTCAACACCATAGTGCCCTCCAAGCTAGATGAGAAACTGCGGGCTCTGGGCTTAAACAGCTCGCTGTGCAGCTGGATCCTGAACTTCCTGTCAAGCAGACGCCAGGTGGTTAAAATAGGCAGCAACATCTCCTCATCACTGACCCTCAACACTGGAGCCCCGCAGGGCTGTGTTCTCAGCCCACTGCTGTATTCCTTGTACACACATGACTGTGTGGCAACACATAGCTCCAATGCCATCATTAAGTTTGCTGATGACACGATGGTTGTAGGTCTGATCAATGACAATGATGAAACAGCCTACAGAGAGGAGGTGCACACTCTGACACACTGGTGTCAGGAGCACAACCTCTCCCTCAACGTCAGTAAGACAAAGGAGCTTGTGGTGGACTTCAGAAGAAAAGAGAGAAAACACAGTCCCATCACCATCAATGGAGCACTGGTGGAGAGAGTCAGCAGCTTCAAGTTCCTGGGTGTCCACATCACTGAGGAACTCACATGGTCCATCCACACTGAAGTCGTTGTGAAGAAGGCTCATCAGCGCCTCTTCTTCCTGAGACGGCTGAGGAAGTTTGGAATGAACCGCCACATCCTCACATGGTTCTACACCTGCACTGTAGAGAGCATCCTGACTGGCTGCATCTCTGCCTGGTACGGCAATAGCACCACCCACAACCGCAAAGCACTGCAAAGGGTGGTGCGAACTGCTAGACACATCATCGGAGGTGAGCTTCCCTCTCTCCAGGAAATATATACAAGGCGGTGTGTGAAAAAAGCTCGGAGGATCATCAGAGACTCCAGCCACCCGAGCCATGGGCTGTTCTCACTGCTACCATCAGGTAGGCGGTATCGCAGCATCAGGACCCGCACCAGCCGACTCCATGACAGCTTCTTCCCCCAAGCAATCAGACTTCTGAACTCTTGATCTCCCACAATCAAATACATCAGCACTGCACTTTATTACCCTTACTCTTATATCTCACACCGGACTGTCGTAAATTATATTATTATTATATTATATTCTCTCTTAACAACTGACTATCAACCGACAGCCTGAATGTCAATACAGTACAATACTGAACATTCTATATATACTATATATACTTTTTAATATATTTTTATTTTTTATTTTTATTGAATAATGTGTATCTATATAGTGCGTATTGTATATTGTTGAGTGTAATTATGTGTATATCAGATGTTTAAATTGTGCTGTATTAATTTTATGTTATTGTAAATTGGTACTGTCTCATCACTGTCACGACTGCTATGTTGATCGGAACTGCACCCAAGAATTTCACACACCATTGCACTTGTGTAAATGGCTGTGTGACAATAAAGTGATTTGATTTGATTTTGATTTGAAAACAATTCTGGTGAAAAGCAGCATTTAATTTAATTGATAAAATGGTCATTAACTGGGTAGAAAAAGTGCTGACATATCTCCTATCTATGGAGTCAAGAGCAAAATCTTGCAAGTGGCATCTCTCTCCTCTCAGAATGCAGCTGGGTAGGGATGACAGCCTTTGTACACTGGGCATGTGCTCTGGTCCATAAGTCGTTCCATGATGTATCCCTCCGCTTTTCCGAGAGCATAACTATAACAGACTGCACAAGGTCTGTGGCAGATGCAAGGTCCAGCTTTGGAAACTGCAGGTGATCAGACAAATATTTTGTGATACGAAACACCTATTCAAATAAAGTGAGCTGCAATGTGAATTGACTGTCAATGAGAGCATAAATTCCCTTTGCTTCAGTTTTTCACCAGGCGTTTGACTGACTGATTATGTCCATAAGAGTTGCTCGAATTGCAGGCAGCATTTTGTTAATTGCCTACAGGGCTGAATACTGACAGGCCCACCTTGTTTCGGATAGTCTCTTTAGTTCAATCAGAGCTTGCGATGACTGGATTTCCATCTGTTTTTTTTGTTTTGTTTTTGGAAAAGGTCATGAGGGACAGAGCTTGAAAACATTTTACAGGATCTGCATGGATTCGAAGAATTCAGCCATGGACTGAATGTGTGAAACACAGTCCACCAAAATAAGGTTAAGACTGTGCATGGTAATGAATGTACAATGTTTGTGGGACATCCTTTTCTGAATGTTTCAGCTACACCGTTGTGACAGCCGGACATAATGGCTGCGCCATCATAGCATTGTGCAATGCAATTGTTGTGGTCAATATTGCATTTTTGCAATGTCTGTTTGATTGTTTTCAAGAGGGATTCAGCATCTAATCCATCGGCTGGAGTGAAATGCAGGAATTTCTCCAATGTAACACCACACTGGGCAAATATCGTGTCACCACAGACACCTGCTCTTTTTTTGCTGATGTCTTTACTTTCATCGACTATTAGGGCAAACAGTTCAGCCTCTTCAGTCCCACTACTTATTTGTTCCATCGCCATATTTGCCAATATTTCAATTAACTAATTTTATATATCATGGTGTGTGTATTTAGCATTTCTGGGATTGTCAAGTATTCTTTGTGCAACAGTATTGTCGAACTTGCCAAAGAAATCCTTAGGAAATCCTTGGCAGTGCTGTGTCAGTGCTGTGAAAATCTATGATGGGGCTATAACTCCTGTAAGCCCTAGAGCCGCGCCTGGGTGCAGGCAAAAATTTACCCCAATGACGTTTCGTCATGAGAGTCTGTTGTTCTGAGACTGCAGCATAAAACTGTAGGACTGTCCTGATACAATCATATAGCGATCGTTATTTTATTTTTTTGCACAATACTCACACAATATTGTTTTGACCAATACAGTGTTGGGTGAAATCTGATTCTAAGTAATCAGTTACTGGAATCTAATTACTTTTTTAGTTAAATAATAATAATAGTTGTGTAACAAATGACACTTAAAAAATGTTGTAATCAGATAACAGTTACTGACTTTTAAGGGAGTCGATTACTTTTATAATATGAATATAAAATATATTTAAAACATGAATTTTATTTATAAACATCTGTTATCTTTCTGTCTGTGTTTCTGTGAAAGCTGAAGAATGCACAACCTATACAAGGATTAAATATACAAAAAAAAAAAAAAAAGAAAATATATATATATATATATTCGAGTGGGGGAAAAAAACTGTTTTTGTGGAAAGTGTTTTAAAAGGTAATTGAATTAGTGACATGATTACTTTTTTAAAGAGGTAATCAGTAAAATAAGGTATCTGATTTTTATTGAATCTGTGAGATTTTCATGACAATTAAGCATCCCCCCCCCCCCCCCATCCCATATATTCAGCAGCCCACTATAGTACCAAAAAAATCTAACTCTAAAAATTTAGTCTATAAGTTTCCAAATATTTTCCTAAAAATTACATTTATTTAAAAAAAAGTTTTGGATCCAATACCTCTCTTTTAAACATTTTCTAGAATGTAGATATGCTGCCAAAGATAAGTGAGATCACTAATAGAGTATCTCATACACATGTGCCGCTATAGGCAGCGTCCCATGGCTACTTAAGATATTGCACTCACGGGGAAGGTCAAGCACCAAGGGAAAGTTCGGCGTTATAGTAATTAAAAATGAATTAATTGCCTCAACTTTAGTGCAATCTCTGTGGAACAGTCAATCATATTTTTTTCATAATCTAATTTCATAAATCTCCAATAATTTCACCATAAAATCAATGGTGCACCTGTACATAGGGGATGAATTATACAGTCTTATGGCAGCAGGCACAAATGACTTTCTGTAGCACTCCCTGTTGCACCAAGGCTAGATCGTCCTACAGCTGAAAGTGCTCCTCATTCCAACAAACATGTTGTCCATGATGGTCAACAATCTGGACATCATTCTCCTTTCACCAACCATCTTTAATGGGACCAGGTTCTCTCTGATGAAATAGCCTGCCTTCTTGATGAGCTTATTCAGCCAGTTGGCTTCTCCAGCTTTAGCCCCATGCACCAGCACACTACGGTGTAGAACAGGGAACTGGCAATGACAGACTGATAGAACATGTGAAGCATTTTGCTGCACATGTTGAAGGACCTCAGTCTTCTCAGGAAGTAGAGTCAGCTCCGGCCCTTCTTGTAGATTGCCTCAGTGTTTTTAGACCAATCTAGTGTGTCATCAACTTGAAGCCCCAGGTACAGTACTTATATGAGTCCACTATCTCCATGTCACAGCCATGCATACAGACAGGGAGGGTTTTTATTTTTTTCTTCTGAAGTCAATTAGCAGTTCCTTTGTTTTCGTGACATTGAGTTGCAGGTGGTTTGCTCCACACCATTCCACAAAGCTATTGAGTAGTGTCCTGTACCCCGTCTCCTGCCCACCCTCAATACAACCCACAACAGCAGAGTTATCTGAAAGCTTCTGTAAGTTACATAATTTTATGTTGCAACGAAGGTCTGAAGTGTAGAGGGTGAAGAGAAATTGACATAGAACAGTTCCTTGAGGAGAACCTGTGTTGCTAACCGCCTGCTGAGACAAACAGTTTCATAACCTCACAAACTGGGGTCTTCCCGCAAGGTAATCAATAACCCAGGAGATCATAGAGGTATCAACCTGCATTACTTCCAGTTTTCTTCCTAGTAATGATGGCTGAATGATGTTGAAGGTACTGGAGAATTTAAAGAACATGACTCTTACAGTCCTACCATCCCTGTCTAGGTGTGAAAAGACCCTCTGCGGCATGTACTGTATATGTTTGCATCCTCCACCCCCACCTGGGGGCAGTAGGCAAACTGCAGGGAGTCCAGCGGTGAGCTGACCAGGAGTCTCAGACGGGACAAGACCAGCCTCTCCATGTTCTTCATAATGTTATATGACAGTGCTACTGGTCTGTAGTCACTAAGAACAGCACCCTTCCTTTGGAAATGGAACCAGACATGATTTTTTCCAGAGCACTGGCACTCTCTCCAGGCTGAGACGCAGGTTAAGCAGACTCTGAAGCACTCTGCTCAGTTGATCATCACAGGCCCTTAAGATTCTGGGACATATGCCATCTGGTCCTGCAGCCTTACCCTGGTGAAGCCTCTTCAGCTCCCTATTAACCTGATCCTCTGTGATAGTCAGTCCAGCCTGAGGGGTGTTGGTACTGGTGAATGTGTGTAAGGGTAGAAGCTGTCAGGGGTGTTGGTGAGAGTTGCTGTTGGGGACTGTTGCAAGCTCAATTGATTTGCTGTGGGGGATGGTTAATGGAGTGTTGCATTGGTTCCAGGTCAAACCTTTTGAAAAACTGTTTCAGCTTTTCATCCATTTCTAGGTTACCCTCCATTAAAGATGAAGATGGCACCGCAGATGGCCACCTTGGTGTGGAGCGCTGCAATTCTTTTGTTGTTTTTGTTTGTTTGTCCTTTGTTTAGTAATTTTTTCTAATCAGTTTTACCAGGGACAAACTGCTGAACATTCAGCATACCAGACCATCTTTTCCTGGTTTTTGACTATTCAGATGTTTTGCTGGACATTTTAGTCAGAGGCGCAGCTGTGTTGTTTAAGCACGCTATGAGATGCAGGCAAGGAAAGTGAGCCGGCGTGCTTATCAAGCTCCAACTGCACGGTTTTCGAACAGCACTGTCGAGTATTCATCTAGCGAATCTCTACTCCCTCCCTAACAAAATGGACGAACTACATCTCACCCATAAAAACAAGGACTTTTCAAACTCTGCTGCCTTGTGCTTCACAGAAACCTTGCTGAGTGAAGCCATTCCGGAAAACACATTACATCTGCCGGGCTTTCAGCTGTTCAGAGCGGATCGCATTGCAGAGTTAACGGGGAAAACGAGAGGCGGTGGAACATGCTTTTATATCAATGAAAGTTGGTGTACAGATGTAACAATGTTAAAGAAAATTTGCTGTCCTAATTTGGAAGCACTCTTTATCAACTGTAAGTCTTTCTATTTGCTGCGGGTGTTTTTCTAGTTTATTCTGGTTTTTATATTCCCCCACTCGCATGCGTGAATGCAGCGCTGCAACAGCTGTCTGATCAGATCACAGACACAGAGCAACAACACCCGGATTCACTTATTATTATTTTTGGCAATTTTAACAAAGCCAACCTCACCCATGAACTTTCAAATACAGATAGCACATTACATGCCACACTAGGGACAGAAATATACTGGACCACTGCTACACAACATAAAAGGATGCATATCGCTCTATCCCTAGAGCAGCTTTGGGACTCTCTGATCACTGTCTGGTTCATCTTCTTCCAACCTACAGGCAGAAACTAAAATCAGCTTAACCTATAGTAAGGACTGTAAAGAGATGGAGCAATGAAGCAGAGCAGGAACTACAGGCCTGCTTTGACTGCACTGATTGGAGTGTTTTTGAAGTTGCAGACACCAATCTGGACGAGCTCACAGATACTGTGACATCATATATCAGTTTCTGTGAGGATATTTGCATTCCTACTAGGACTTATTTAACATTCAACAATGACAAACCATGGTTTACAGGAAAACTCAGACAGCTTCCTCGTGCCAAAGAGGATGCTTACAGAAGCGGGGATAAAATATTGTATAATCAGGCCAAAAACTCACTAAGGATATTAAAGAGGCTAAAAGAAGCTACTCTGAGAAGCTGAAAAACAAGTTTCAGCTAACGACCCTGCATCAGTGTGGAGAGGCCTGAAAGACATTACTAACTTCAAGACACCATCCCCCAACACTCTAGGGAACCAACAACTGGCTGACGACTTGAATGTGTTTTACTGTAGATTTAAAAAGCCCAGTCTCACACCCCACACCCAATCTGATCTTCAAACAAAAACCTTTTGCAACTACCCTCCTCCCCCCATCCCTGCTACTCAACCTGCACTTAAGTTCTGTGAAGAGGAGGTGTGCCAGGTCTTCTGGAAACAAAACACAAGTAACACACAGGGCCCAGATGGTGTTTCACCCACTTGTCTAAAATCCTGTGCTGACCAGCAGGCCCCCATCTTCACAGAGATCTTCAATAGATCACTGGAGCAATGTGAAGTTACCTGCTGCTTCAAACACTCCACTATCATCCTTGTCCCAAAGAAACCCACGATCAAAGGATTTGATGACTACAGAACCTTTGCTCTGAAGACTGTGGTCATGAAGCCATTTGCGAGACTGGTGTTGGCCCACCTGAAGGGCATCACTGGACCCTTTCTAGAGATCCCCTTCAATTTGTTTATTGAGCAAACAGGTCTGTGGATGATGCAGTCAACATGGGTTGCATCATATCCTGCAACAACTGGACAGACCAGGGACATATGCAAGGATCCTTTTTGTGGACTTCAATTTGGCTTTCAACACCATCATCCCAGCTCTCCTATGGAACAAATTAATCCAGCTCTCTGTTCCTGTGTCTATCTGCCAGTGGATCAGCAGCTTTCTGATGGATAGGCAGCAGCTAGTGAGACTGGGGAAATTAACTTCCAGCACATGAACGATCAGCACTGGTGCCTCCTAGGGTGTGTGATCTCCCCACTTATCTTCTCCCTGTATATCAACGACTGCACTGCCTGGCTGGTTGGTGCAGTCATAACAACCTGGAGTTGAACATGCTCAAAACATGAGCATGTTCAAGGCATGAGAACTTTTTGGACTCAAGATGGCGCCGAGTATGGCTGCTGCGTTGCGAGCTCCGACACAACTTAGCAATGGTTTGTTTGTTTTGTTTACAATTCTTATGTTTTTTGTCTTGGATGTTGCCTGCCTTATTGTCTACGACAGACAAACACTTTTGGACATTGGCTCAGCGATCTCACACCGTAAACCGGACTTCACATTCCTCAATGCCGACCCGCTGTTTACAAACACGCAAGCGGAGCCCTTTGTCTGGGCAGCACGGCCGCGGAAACGCAGGAGGAAAAGGGGAAACAGAGCCGGCGTTCTCATCAGAGTAAGACGCCGCGCAAATCGACCCCCGCTACCCACTATTCTACTGGCAAATGTTCAGTCTCTGGATAACAAGCTCTGCGAGCTGAAAGCGCGGATCTCTTTCCAACGAGAGACGAGGGACTGCTGCGTTATCTGCCTTACGGAAACTTGGATGTCTGCGGAGATTCCAGACTCAGCCATTGAACCCGCGGGGTTCTCCATGCTCCGAGCGGACAGAGCGAAAGACCTCTCAGGTAAAACTAGAGGAGGTGGTGTATGTTTTATGATCAACAAATCCTGGTGTGATCAGAGGAACATACATTCTATCAAGTCTTTCTGTTCTCCTGATCTGGAATTTCTTATGCTTCTGTGTCGACCATTCTGGCTACCGAGGGAATTCACAGCGGTCATTATCACTGCTGTGTACATCCCCCCACAAGCCGACACAGACCGGGCACTCAAGGAACTGTATGGGAGAATAAGTGAGCAGGAAACCGCGCACCCTGAGGCCGCGTTCATTGTGACCGGGGACTTTAATAAAGCCAGTTTAAAATCAGTCGCACCAAAATATCACCAGCACATTAGTTTCAACACACGAGGGGACCGGGTTTTGGACCATTGCTACTCTCCGTTCCGGGATGGCTACAAATCCCTCCCCCGCCCACCATTTGGCAAATCGGACCACTCTTCCATTCTGCTTCTGCCCGCTTACAGGCAGAAACTGAAACAGGAAGCACCCACCCTCAGAACGATCCAGTGCTGGTCGGACCAATCAGACTCTACGCTACAAGACTGTTTTGATCGCACGGACTGGGAGATGTTCCGGTCCGCCTCTGATGACGACATCGAGCTTTACGCTGATAGCGTAATGTGCTTCATCAGAACGTGTGTAGAGGAAGTGATTCCGACCAGAACTGTGCGAATCTATCCGAATCAGAAGCCGTGGATCAACAGCGATGTTCGCGCAGCACTTAATGTGCGGACCTCCGCTTTTAATTCCGGGAACGCGGAGGAGCATAAACAAGCCAGTTATGCCCTCCGAAAAACTATCAAAACAGCAAAACGCCAGTACAGGAGTAAGATTGAAGGACAGTTTAACACCACCAACTCTAGAAGCATGTGGCAGGGAATTAACATCATCACAGACTTTAAAGGGAATAAAAACTCCGCCATGAACACCGCTGCCTCTCTACCGGATGAGCTAAATACTTTTTATGCTCGTTTCGAGGGAAATAACACCGCCCTCGCGGAGAGAGCTCTCACGGCCGAAGCTACAGAGGTTAGTTCACTCTCCGTCTCTGTAGCGGATGTAACCCGATCCTTCCGACGGGTGAATATCCGCAAAGCCGCGGGTCCAGACGGCATTCCGGGCCGCGTCATCAGAGCGTGCGCGAACCAGCTGGCTGGTGTTTTTACGGACATTTTCAACCTTTCCCTCTCTTTGTCTGTAGTCCCCACATGCTTTAAAACATCCACCATTGTGCCTGTCCCAAAACAATCGAAAATAACTTGTTTAAATGACTGGCGTCCTGTTGCTCTGACCCCCATCATCAGCAAATGCTTTGAGAGACTAATCAGAGATTACATCTGCTCTGTATTACCACTCAATCTTGACCCGCTGCAGTTTGCTTACCGCAACAACCGCTCCACTGATGATGCCATTGCATCTACAATACACACTGCTCTCTCCCACCTGGAAAAAAAGAACACTTATGTGAGAATGCTGTTTGTAGACTACAGCTCAGCATTCAACACCATAGTGCCCTCCAAGCTAGATGAGAAACTCCGGGCTCTGGGCTTAAACAGCTCGCTGTGCAGCTGGATCCTGGACTTCCTGTCAAGCAGACGCCAGGTGGTTAGAATAGGCAGCAACATCTCCTCATCACTGACCCTCAACACTGGAGCCCCGCAGGGCTGTGTTCTCAGCCCACTACTGTATTCCCTGTACACACATGACTGTGTGGCAACACATAACTCCAATGCCATCATTAAGTTTGCTGATGACACGACGGTGGTAGGTCTGATCACTGACAATGATGAAACAGCCTACAGAGAGGAGGTGCACACTCTGACACACTGGTGTCAGGAGCACAACCTCTCCCTCAACGTCAGTAAGACAAAGGAGCTTGTGGTGGACTTCAGGAGAAAAGACAGAGAACACAGTCCAATCACCATCAATGGAGCACCAGTGGAGAGAGTCAGCAGCTTCAAGTTCCTGGGTGTCCACATCACTGAGGAACTCACATGGTCCGTCCACACTGAAGTCGTTGTGAAGAAGGCTCATCAGCGCCTTTTCTTCCTGAGACGGCTGAGGAAGTTTGGAATGAACCGCCACATCCTCACACGGTTCTACACCTGCACTGTGGAGAGCATCCTGACTGGCTGTATCTCCGCCTGGTACGGCAATAGCACTGCCCACAACCGCAAAGCACTGCAAAGGGTGGTGCGAACTGCCAAACACATCATCGGAGGTGAGCTTCCCTCCCTCCAGGAAATATATACAAGGCGGTGTGTGAAAAAAGCTCGGAGGATCATCAGAGACTCCAGCCACCCGAGCCATGGGCTGTTCTCACTGCTACCATCAGGTAGGCGGTATCGCAGCATCAGGACCCGCACCAGCCGTCTCCATGATAGCTTCTTCCCCCAAGCAATCAGACTTCTGAACTCTTGATCTCCCACGATCAAAATACATCATCCCTGCACTTTATTAATCTTATCTCACACCGGACTGTCATAAATTATATTACTGTCATTATATTATGTCTCTCTTAACAACTGACTATCAACCGACAGCCTGAATGTCAATACAGTACAATACTGTACATTCTATATATATACTTTTTTCATATATATTTTAATTTTTATTGAATAATGTGTATCTATATAGTATCTATATAGTAAAAAAAACAAAAAAAAAAAAAAAACAAAACAAACAAAAACAGCATATTGTATACTGTGCAATGTATGTTATTATTGTATATTGTTGAGTGTAATTGTGTATAACAGATGTTTAAATTGTGTTGTGTTAATTTGATGTTTTAAGTTGTGTAATTATGTATAACAGATGTTTAAATTGTGTTGTGTTAATTTGATGTTTTAAGTCGAGTTTAATTATGTATAACAGATGTTTAAATTGCGTTGTGTTAATTTGATGTTTATTGTAGATTGGTATATGTCTCATCACTGTCACGACTGCTATGTTGATCGGAACTGCACCCAAGAATTTCACACACCATTGCACTTGTGTATATGGCTGTGTGACAATAAAGTGATTTGATTTGATTTGATTTTGAACAGTGGAGATGATAGTGGTCTTTAGGAGGAACACCCCAACATTGACCCCCCTCACCATTCTAAACAGCATTGTGGCAGCAGTGGAGTCATTCAGGTTCCTGGGCACTACCATCTCACAGGACATGAAGTGGGAGACCCACATTGACTCCATTGTGAAAAAGGCAGATTCTCCATTGAAGAATATCCAGCAGAGGTTATTCTTCCTTCACCAGTTGAGGAAATTCAACCTGCCACAGGTGCTGCTAATCCAGTTCTACTCAGCAGTCACTGAGTCTGTCCTCTGCGCTTCAATGACTGTCTGGTTTGGTTCAGCTATGGACATCAGAAGACTACAAAGGACAGTTCAGAGTGCTGAGCGGATTATTGGTTGCCCCTTGCCCTCCCTTCAAGAACTGTACACTTTCAGAGTGAGGAAAAGGGCTGGTAAAATCACTCTGGACCCCACTCATCCACCTCACTACCTTTTTGAACTGTTGCCTTCTGGTCGACAATACAGAGCACTGAGCACCAGAACCGTCAGGCACAAAAACAGTTTTTTCCCTCAGGCTATCCATCTCATGAACAGTTAAAAACAATACTATAATTATGTGCAATACACAGTCTAGTGAATTTTATTATTTAACATATCCTACCTCTTCTACATAACATTCCCTTGCACTGTATATAACAGATTTTCTTTCACCAAGAAAAATTCCTTGTATGTGGAAGCTTACTTGGAAATAAAGCTCATTATTCTCCCCCTGCCAGTAATCTGCCTCATACCACTTCAAATGTCTTTCACACTTTTTCTCTGCAGCTTGTCTGTCAGTTTCCTCCTATAGGAGTCTTTGCTTTCCCTCAGCTTCTGTTTGAGTTCCTTTTGTACACGCCTCACCTCCTCCTTGTCACCTCTCCTGAAAGCTCTCTTCTTGTCATTTAATAAAGCCTTCAAGTCACTGGTAATCCAGGGTTTGTTTTTGGGGAAGCAACATACTGTACTGGTGGGGATGGTTGATCAACACAGTCAGTTACACTGTCTACCATACTGTTAATGCCATCCCAGTGTGGTTCGCACAGTGCATCCCAGTCAGTGATGTCCAGAGCAATATGCAGATACTCAACCCTGTACTGAGTCCATCTCCTCACTGTCAGAGTCATCACAGGTTGACACTGGACAACAGGCTTGTAGAGTGGTGTGAGCAGGACAAGGTTGTGCTCTGATCTTCCAAATCAGGGAGGGCAGTGGAGTTAATAGCCTCTTTAACATTGGCATACAGTAAATCAAGTGTTATTTTCTCTCTGGTTAAACATTTCGCAAATTGATTAAAGGTAGGCAGAGTTGATGAGACAAATGCATGATTGAAGTCTGTTGCCATGCAAAGGCCGTGGGTGGCCTTGTGTTTTCAATTGTTTACATTCAGCATATGTGTTTAGTATTGCTTTATTAAGTAATCTGTTCAACCAATACACCATTTAAAAGATCTAAGGCTGCAGATTCCTTCCAATGAAAGCATTGTTCAATCTAAATGACTTTCAGATGAGGATTTCTTATTTTGTGTAAAGAGTGCACAATAGACAACACAAAAACAAATAAGGAAGTCCGTACCTTTTTTTTTTTATAGCAGTGTAGATTTTGATCCAGTTTTGACTGCAATAGTCCATTATACCACATCCATAGTAAATCTTTGCCAAAAAACACACGAACGTGTATAAAAATCCATAGAACTTCCATTGTTTACATCATGAAATCGGTAAACATGATGACGTCATCCTTTTTATTCAACAAACTATGCGCGTCTAACATGCCCTTCGATAAAACAGACCATATAAATGCGTTTAGTAGAGTGTCTGGAATAGAAGTATCGCACCCCTGGTGTTTTCTGAATAAAACTGGCTTAATAGTTTTAGACAATAGCGCATGAGAACAGCCGTTTCTGATGATGTCTGTTCATGCATAGGCAAATTTGTCCGGATAAAAAAATCTACGCATAGCACTCTAGAGGGTTGTAATTTATGAGGAAATGTAACCAATGAAATTACAAATACAGCAATATGTGGGTGGTAATAGTTCGTATAAATTATTGCGTCATTTCATAAGTGAGAACACTTCTCATTGGAACATTAAAACGTGCGCGCTATGTCGCCTTGACAATGCTGGGCATTCCGAAATGCACACAGACAAGCACTTACAGAAAGGCTTACAGAAAGCTTATTTTTGCTAGTATCACTTTCAAATTTGAAACATATTTTGATAAGACATAGGGCCTGTTGTGTTGTGTTGTGTCTATCCCATAGCTTTGTGTATTTATTTCATAGTAAGTGTGAAATATGATTTTTTTTTCTTTTGTGTTTGCACTTCTTTATCTCTGTGTTAATAACAGATTGAGTCATTTTGAAGATTTCATAGTAAAGTCTCAAATGTTAGCTTTCTAAAGATACCTTGATTATGTGTGTAGTCAGAGGGACTCATGAGTTATAAACCTATTATTTTAGGTATGTCATTTACCCCCATTTTTCACCAAAGTGGGGGCGCAAGGTAACAGGTTAAGCTGCTTGCCGATCATCTTTGTGTTTGTAATGTTGTTAAAGTTCAAATAAAGCATACACAAAACAACCAAAAAAGAATAACAATAAAAGAAAATGCACAGAGCTGCTGTAGTAGGCTGCAAACCAGTACGGCACCATTTTGAGAGATTGTGTCTACGTTTTTTTTTTTGTTTTTGTTTTTTTTGTTTATTGGTTGCTGTTCATTTCCTTTGGTGCTGAAATGCATTTGATGTTTTACGGCCTCTTTACAGCCTCGTTTCTTCAGTTTTAAAGAAAGCAGTGCATAATTTTCTTATTTTAATGTTCTTTTCAGCACAGTCTGAACTGATCGATCACTCCCTATTCCCTACTCTAAATTGCTAATTCTCTAATGTAAGTGCTTCATGAGTTTGCATGTCCACCTAGTCTTTGAAACAGAAATGGCAAACAGAATGTTAAAGGTAAACCAGTTTGGCTTGCTGTTCGTAAAGAAGGGTTTCCCCACTTGGACTACTTAATTGTAGTTGATGAGAAATTATAAGAAACTATATATGATCAATTAAGGAGGATTTGGGGTGGTGGAAGGATGCCGGAAGAATTGTTATGGGAGATAAGCAGCTGCTTATACAGTTTGTGCTTGCATTGTGATTGGCAGGACCAACTTGACAAGTTCTTCCTAAACCTTTTCTTAGTTAAACTATTTTATGGAGAAACAGGAGGTCATGCCAATGCTCTTTACTACCCTATTAGCTAGTAGGCATAGTCATGTGCATGTAAATCAGTAGCAAGGCTTTATGGTATATGGCTCCCATAGCATCAGCTACTGATGCAACATTGAAGTGACCGACTTGAAAGGGAACTATTTATATATCTCTATTACGACTGTAATGTTGGTTCCCTGAAAGGAGAAAATGAGACACTGTGTAGCTTTTCTAAACTACTGATTTCTCGCTGATAAGGGACTGAGAGATGTGCTCTCTTCCATTCAGACTGTCATTATGGCGTTGTGCACACATAGGGGTGCCAAGCGCCACCCAATAATTGAAAAACAACTTTGAGTGTCTTTAAAAGTTTAGATTTCACTATCCTAGAAAACTTTGGCAAATTCAATGATAATTTCATTTTAAAAACCACTTGTTGAATCCATTGCATCCGGAACCAACTTTTACTTATGAAAGTTTGATCTCACCAGGCAATCAGGGTGTGTTTCTATAGTTAGCCAACTATATTCGCAAGTTCCATCATTACCAACAGAGTTCAAGTTACTACGGTTTCAGGAAACTAGTTATTTAATCCTCCAATGATGCATCGCACTATGGTAGTTAAGCAGTGAGTTATATAGTTGTAAGGAAAATGAACCCCAGATAGGTGCTTATTAGACAAAATAAGTGTTTTCCAGTTTTGTGTGCTATATGCATGTCAGTTAGAGCACAGATTGGGGGCGGTCCGTGGGCATGCTGTCTGAGGCTGAGATAAAACTGGACTGAACTAAAACGTTCAGTCCAGTTACAATGTAAAATATGAAAACAGCTGTGTTACTGTCTGATTCTGGAACACAGTAAACATCAGAGATTTTGCAGTTGCAGCTGATAGTGTGGGGAGATTTAATTAGAATTATTATTTAAATTAGCAATCTTATGCAATTTTAGACTTGAGGCCACCTCACATTAATGAATACATATGAATTGATAATTGCATAATTTCTACATCTCTTTCAGTCACCCCTTTCATCACTAGTAATAATTTGCTTCTCTCTCCACAACACAGAGCCAGATGTGATCAGGAATCTCAACGTGTCTGGCATCACAACATCCTCTGTGTTGCTTACAAGGGATGAACCAACTGGAAATAGATCTTACTTTAAAATTAACTGGACAGATGATAACACAGGCAAAATAGTAACCAAGGAGGCATACTATGATAATAAACCATCCATAAATCGACACATCCTATAATATCAGTGATCTAACCACTGGAGTCAATTACACATTTTGTGTCACTGCTGTTGTAACAAATATCTTAGAAGGCAAAGCTGTCTGTAAATCAGCATATACTACTATGTATAGACTTTTAAATCTATGTCCCTTGCCACATGTAGCAGCCAATAATGTAATAACTACAGTTAATGTAATAACTGCCAATAACGTAATACATTTTCTATTCTTAATGTAAAAGTAAAAGTCAATAATGTAATACAATTTCTGAACCAATAACGTAATAACTTTTTGCCCATAATGTAATAACATTAAAAGATAAAAGTTCTTACATTATTGGCTGGCTATTACTTTATTAACTGGGTTAATAAAAAATCATAAAAATGTATTACATTATTGGCAGTTATTTCATTAACAGTAGTTATTACATTATTGGCTGCTACATCACATCTTTCAAGTTCAAACTAATTGAAATCTGACCAACCAGTAATATTTGGTTACTTCGTAAATTACCTTTAACTATACAGCTACAGCTTATGAGCTTTGGCCTTCCAATGATGCTAAATGAAATCATAATTGTATCATTGCTATGTCTGTTTCCATGGCCTGTTTTGCCACCACTAATTATTCGCTGCTTTCTCCCCAACACAGAGCCCGATGTGATCAGGAATCTTTACGTGTCTAACATTACAACATCATCTGTAGTACATGGGATGAACCAATTTAAAATAGATCTTACTTTAAAATGAACTGGACGGATGATAAAACAGACAAAATAGTAACCAAGAATACATATGATATATCATATAATATAAATAATCTGACAGATGGCATCAGTTAAATTTTTGTGTCACTGCTGTTGGTCCGATGACTTAACAGAAGGCAAAGCTGTCTGTAAATCAGCATATACTAACTTGTAGACTTTAAATATCTGTCCCTTTTCACATCTTACATGTTCACACTAATTTAATTCTGTCCCACTAATAATATTTTGTTAAATTGTAAATGACCTTTGACTTTACAGCTACATCTTATAAGCTTTGGCCTTCCAGTGAATGCTAAATGAAATTATAATATTATCATTGCTATATCTGTTTCAATGGCCTGTTTTGCCACCACTAATTATTTGCTGCTTTCTCCCCAACACAGAGCCAGATGTGATCAGGAATCTCACATTGTTTGACATTACAACATCATCTGTAGTGCTGACATGGGATGAACCAATTGGAAATAGATCTTACTTTATAATTAACTGGATGGTTAATAATAGAGGCAAAATAGTAACCAAGGATACATCCTATGATGATAAATCATCCAAAAATGTAATAGCCAATGACTCTTCCTATTGCATCAATGATCTGACAGCTGGAGTCAGATACGCATTTTGTGTCACTGCTGTTGCAGCAGACAACATAACTGAAGGCGAAGCTGTCTGTAAATCAGCAGACACCAGTAAGTAGACTTTTTTATATATCTTACCACAACTTACATACTCAGACTAATTGACTTCTAACCCACCAATATTTGTCTTTGTAAATGCACAATAACTTTTCCCAACCGTTTCTTTTTGTTGAGATGTTTATTCATTTTGCCAGATTCTCATGCAGAACAAGATTCAACTTCGATGATTGTTGGTATAGTTCTTGGCTTGTTATGTATTCTCTTTACCATCACTCTCATTCTGTTCTTCTATTCAAGAAGGTGAGTTGTCATGTTGATCCCATCACGACATGTATGAATATCACAGTTGGCAAAGATTGGAGAGAAAATTAGATACAGAGGTTGTCCAGATTAATTTTGTTAAATGTTTCTCTGTTGCTCACTGATCCAGGCAAACAAAAGAAAATTGTGTAGAAATCCCTGTCCACACCATTAGGTAGTATTTTTTTTTTGTTGATATTTTGATTAAATATCCATATTTAAATATTTATTTGTTAAAACTTCTAAATAGTTAAAACTATTTTTTCTTTCTGTTTCCAGAGGTAAAATGTAAGGATCTTTTTATTTTGTGGTATCAACATTGTTTAGAATCTTTCAACATTGTTACTTTTACCTTTTTATGTTTTTTTATTCTTAATGATTTCTTCTTTTCATGACAAGCAGGAGTATTCCTTTGAGAATAGAAGATTATAAAGAGTACTTTAAACGAAAACATGCAGACTCCAACTGTGGTTTTGCTGAAGAGTATGAGGTACAAAACAAATAGCTTCAAAATGTTTTTTGTGAAATAATTTATGCCCAACTTACTATGATAATATTATTTTATGTTGTGGCCATGACTTGTCAAATAGAATAATGTTAAAATGATGCTATTAATGTTGAGATCTGAAGAAGTGGTGTGGTTTGTATTGTTGCAGGACTTGAAACCTGTTGGAACTGCACAGCCTAAGGATGCTGCCCTTGCTATTGAAAACAAGACAAAGAACCGTTATACTAATGTGTTACCTTGTAAGTAGATGACATGCCCAAGAAGTGTCCATTCATAGACTGTGTGTTACATTTTGCAGACAAACATGGCAAGATCTTTCCAAAATCATACACTGTATTACTAAAATTAGATACTAATCGCATCATGTTTGCTTTCTTGAGATGATGCTTCAAGAGTAAAATTATCAATATGTGGCAGCACCTTTGATGATTACATCAATGCCAACTACATCCCAGTGAGTATAGTTACACAGTTACACATTTGGGAAATTCCACATATCAGCTCATGAGTTTAATATATAGTATATATATGCATGTTATCAGTTTCGCACTGTACATTTTCTCTGGTTAGGGCTACAATTCAAGGAAAGAGTTTATAGCTGCTCAGGGTCCATTGCCCGTCACGGTGAATGAATTCTGGAGAATGATCTGGGAGAAGAATGTCTACACCATAGTGATGCTGACCAGATGCAATGAACAAGGACGAGTGAGTACAATAATTACATAAAAAATATTGCTGGCCACATTGAAAAGTGGTGGAATTGGTGGAATGTGGAAAAATATGTTTCTGTTACATTCAAAGTCATGCTAATTGTTGTCATTTTCTTTAGGTGAAATGTGAGAAGTACTGGCCATCTGGGACTAATCATTATCATAACATCTCAGTAACAACAACCTCAGAGATACCAGTGGAGAGCTGGACCATAAGAGACTTCACAATAAAAAATGTGAGGAAATACTTGATACCTCCATTCATATTAGCACACTGGGATGAAGAAATGAAGGGAGGTGTCATGTAATAACACTTTTAGCCAACATCTTTCTCCACTGGGTAGCGATGCACTTATATGATTGTAGATTCTTACTTAAGTTGGGATGTAAAGTTCAATGTAGGAGCTTTGTAATTACTAATTATTTTGCTACTAACTTGGGACCTAATTTTGGTGCACCACGTGTTCTTAAAACAAGACTTGCAAGATGGTGGATATGTCTATAAAGCGTTCTAAATGCTCTGTTGTCGGTGGAGGAAAACGCTGTTCTAGTGTGGAGGGGAGGCGTAAGGGTGTTTCTTCAACTTTGGGCACTTTAAGCATTGAGGGCTATAAAGTCATTTATGAAATTAAATTGTTTTGTTTGCTGTAACACCACAGTTCAAATGAAAAAAAGAATTACAAAGTGAAATATGATCTCTGTAAAATGACAAAGACAAAAGTCTCATGTCTGCTCCGATCATTACTTCTGTAAGACCTTCTGTAAGGAGCAATCAAATCTATATCAGCTCTTACCTTAGGCTGTTTACATCAAAATGAGAAATTTTTTAAATGTCTGTGAGTTTACTTGTGTAAATAATTTAATTTTATATCTCAGATGTCCATAGAGCAAACAGAGCCTGAAATTTAAAATGCATGTTTATCATGTGATTTTAAACATATACAATATTATAAATGTATATAGTCTGAGTCCAAACTGGAGTACCCCAACTCTAATATATATATATATATATATCCGAGTCACGAGTCCAATTTTAATGGACTTGGACTTGTCACGGACTCAGATGCATTTTTACTCTGACTTGAATCGGACTCAAGCCTTTCGGACTTGGGATTTTTTCCGAGTCCGGCCGAGTCATTGGCATTTGTGATGCAGTGAAAAACAAACAAAAAAATGACATAACACAGGGTGACCATACGTCCTCTTTTCCCCAGACATTTCCTCTTTTTCAGACTTGAAAAAAGCATCCAGCTGGGATTTAAAAATTGCCTTAAAATGTTCAGGATTTGGATTTGTCTTCATATTGGTGTGCTCTCTACAGTTAGTACTATCATACATTCTGTGTATTTGATACTGCGTATCAGTTTTTATGCATATATGTCCTTATGTGTGATTATTCTGGCTGAGAGCAGCAGCGCGCACTCTTTCAAAGTACTTTTTTAACTCTCTCGCCTGCGCGCCCATGCTGTATGTGTGTGCAGGAAAGAGATTACCATTCGCCAGACGTGCTCTGCCGCTCCCATCCAGAAATATCAATAACGTAAGTGCACTTTAAAAAGTACGTTCCCCAACTCTGCAAATGTTGATAGTATCGAGACAAAATCGAATTTACTACGTATCAGGGACATATAAACTAATATGATGGATGAAATAGACTATGATGGAAATTGTACTCTGTGTGTTACCTGTAAAGCTGGCACTTGCGTTTCAATGGCAAAAAAGTCAGAAAATACAATGAAGAACACAAGTGAGGGGAGAAGTATCTATTCATCTATTATCCATACTAAATATAATGTGAAAAGAATGAAACATCAGCCCAAGGTGAGTTTGATCTTGACTTTAGGGAAGTAGGCTACACCTGGTTACAGCAGGAGGATTGAAAAGTGTGAAATGTAGTACTGTAGTATATAAATATATTTTTTTAATGGTATCTGATCTTTTCTGTTTTTATTTTATGTTGTTGTATTTAATTTTATGGGCATTATTAAATGTTTTAATATTACCATTTATTAAATATATTAAACACATTAAATGTATTTAATTAATTACATGAAATGTATTTCATCCATAATTTTAGATAAAACTAAACTAAATTGAATGGACAAATTGAAAATGAAGTAGAAATAAAAACTAAATACAAATTTGAAATAATAATAACAACGCTGGTTGTAATGACTAACTCAGCTTTCACTTTCTTTGGTGTATGTTTGAGTGCAGGGGAAAAGCAACAAATAATTAAAATGTCAACAGAACTCAATAAGAAGGGTGTTGAAGGACAGTTTTGTCTTCATACACCTAAAGCATATGCTTTCATTCTGAAACCACATTGAAATTTGTTCTGCAGGATACTAATCATTTGTTTTTTGCATTTATAGTGGCAAATTGTTTTTCTTAGTTGTGAAGGTTAAAATAAGCTTAAAATATTAATGTTGAGTTTACAGTTACAATTTTAATTCAGATTCTTGAACAGATTTATTCGGACTCGGACTCGACTTGGACTTGGGCCTGTTATGGACTTGGTCTTGAGTCTGACTTTGCCCTTTTTTGACTCAGACTCGACATGGACTCGATCGTTCAAAGACTCGGACTTGACTTAGACTCGACTAAGGTGCACTTGAACCCAACACTAATATATATACTATATATATATATATATATATAGGGATGGGATGCATCCGTCAGTCTTGAGAGACAATGGAATGTGCACACTGAAGTCAGTTGGTGAAACAGAGTATGCTGTTGCTGTACAGCCTAACGTGAGAGTGGCAGTCTCTGCCGCAGTTGTCGCAGGTGAAGTTTGTGTTCGAGGGTTGTTTATTCTTCCTCCAGGCACGCTTCTGCTGCCTGGAGGAAGAATACAGCAGATACAGGAGATGTATTGGAATCCTTCCATCCTGCATAAACGTGGGCTAGCCAGCAGAGATGGCGTTGGCGCAGGAGTGTGAGGAGGCTTGAAACCTGGGCATGGTTGAGGACTTCGTTGTTGATAATACAGTCGGTCCACTTGATGCCCAGGATGCACCTTAGGCTGCGCAGGTGGAAGGTGTTGAGCCAATTTTCTTGCCTTGTGTAGAGGGTCCAGGACTCGCTCCCATACAGCAAAGTGCTCAGAACACAGGCTCTGTCCACTGCCACCTTTGTTCGGATGGTCAGCTTCCCGTTTTGCCACGCTCGGTTTGTCAGTCTGGGCAAGAGTTGTTGTAGTGCGCCCAATACGCCTGTTGATCTCTGTGTCCATACTGAGGTTGTCTGTTATGGTAGAGCCGAGGTAGGTGAATTCGTGAGTACGTAGTTGTTGATTGTGATCTCAGGGAGGTGGTCCACCCCTTGGCCCATTACATGTGTTTTCTTTAGGCTGATGGTCATGCTGAAGTCCTGGCAGGCACGGGAGAACATGTCCATGAGGCGCTGCTGCTGCTCTTCCTTGTGAGATGCCAGGGCGGCATATGGTGTTGGCCATGCGATATAGCTCGGAATAATGTTCCACCAATCTCTCCATCTGTTTTCCTTTATCTGTTATAGTGTCTTCCGATGCAGACTTGATTGTTGCTGTCTTATTCTGTTGGGGACCAGTGGCTTTCTTGATTCCCTTGTACATACAGTGGGTGTTGCTGGTATCTGCTGTAGTTTGAATGTTCTCACAGAGCTGCATCCAGTAGTTATTTGCGCAGCATCTGGCTGTTAACTGGACTTTGCTTCTGGCTGCCCTGAGTGTCTCCAGTGTTGTTTGGGATGGGTTTTGCTTGTGCTTTATTAGGGCAGCACGCTTTTCTTCAATGACTGTGGTGAGTTCTTCTGAGTTAGCCTCAAACCAGTCATGTGACTTTCCCGCCTTCCTGCCAAAAACGTTATAGGCTTTGTTGTGGATGGTGTCATGCAGGCGGTCCCATGTTTGTTGAGCGTCTCCAATTGGGGTGTTTTCTTGGAGTGCATATTGGAGATCTTTGTTGAACTCTGCCACTTTCTCTAAATGTTTAGTCTTGCTAGTGTCAGTACGTGGCTTTACTGGTGGTTTGGAGCGATGGATCTTCTGTGGCTGCAGCCTGACCTTGGTGCACACCAGGGAATGGTCGGTGTCGCAGTCCACACTCTGATATGATCGTGTGTTGAGCACGTTTCTCAAGTGGGAGTGTCTTGTGATGATCAGGTCCAGTTGATGCCAGTGCTTTGAGCAAGGATACCTCCAGGATACCTTGTGCTGGGGTTTATTCTGGAAGAAAGAGTTGGCGATGCAGAGTTCGTAGAGTGTGCACAGCTCTAGCGGGTGTTGTCTGTTCTCGTTTATGCTGCCGACGCCATGGTGGCCTTAGCAATGTGGCCATGAGTTGTAGTTGGCGCCAACTCATGTGTTGTACCTGAACAGAAGCAGGTGCTCTTTACTAGGGATTCCTTGGATAACTGCCTGTAGTTCTCCGTAAAACTCGTCTTTTGTCTCTTGTGGGGAGTAGAGAGTGGGCACAAAAGTGCTGATCAGGTGAACAGGCCTGTCTGTAGTATGGAGTATAAGGGATGCCATCCTTTCAGTTCCCTTTGCGGTGGGCTCTATCATCTTCAGCATGGAGTTCTTTACTGCAAAGCCAACTCCGTGTTCTCTCACTTCCTCCGCAGATTTGCCCCACCAGATGAAGAAGGTGTCAGATTCTGCTGTCTCAGCAGCTCGTTGTTGACCACTGCTGTCTTGCATGTCGTCCATCTCTAGGAGGTTTGTGGACAGTCCGGGTGTCATAGTTATCCTGTTCCAGCATCATAGCCTGAGTGCTGGTCTCTTTCTTTCTTTATCTTGTCTGGTGCAGGATTTAGAGTCTGTTTGTCAGGCTGTTGGTCCCTAAGCTCCAGGCACCCAGTGAAGCAGGTGGACAGTGGCGAGACAACACCTTTTTGGCTGGGGGCTGCCCAGCTTGAAGTGGGCGGTAGCTGTCCAGTGAGACACGATGGCCTCTCCCACCGATGGAGACAACCCCTGGCACCATGCTCTACGCCAATCAAGCCAGGCTTATCACCGATAACTGGTGTCTCCCGCATTGTGCCGTCGCGGTGAGGCGACGCCGGAGTGTCCTCTCCGGTGTGCAGGCCTTATATATATATATATATGTATATATATATAAATATATATATATATAATTTTTTTTTTTTTTTTTTTTTCTTTCTGTAAAATGATTAAATATGAGTGTAAGGCGAGCTTTTAATTTTGAGTGTGAAAAATTGTAGGTTGCAGCCAAAATATGCAGTTGAGTTTAAGGGGTTAAAATGTTTTTGTACACTAAATGATATATTCATGATTAATGAAAAAAAAATATTGTAAAGTTATTTAAACATAATTTATTGAGATCCAAGCATGACTGATGTGTTCATTTTCCATTTCACTTTATGATTTGTAACTTGTAGCCATTAAGAAACATGCAATAATTATTATTTTTTTAGACCAAATAGTTTCCCTAAACATTTATGTCCACAGCGGGACTAAGTTTTAAATAATACCAAGCTATAGAAAGTCAGATTTTTTATCAAATTGTTTATTATGTTTTCAAGAGTGTTGGTTATTCATGTTTTTGAGACATTACAGTAATTACATCAGAAATTAGCATAAATAATTATGATTCAGAGTAATGGCCAGCATCATCCAGTCACTGCCAACCATATTAAAATAAAATTATACATTATAAATTCTGAATCTATGTACTGATTACCATTGTCTCCTGTCTGCCAAGCATGTTGAGTGGTCCAAACATCATATGCAGCCTGAAACTGAACTTTAAATAGGAAGTTTGGATTGAATGCACTTAACTGCATATAGAGCTATAGGATGCTCCCTTGCACCCTGTTTAGTGAATGACTTAACCGCCAGTGTGCTGTCTGTCTGCACTGGTCTCAGAGCACTTTGAAATGCACCTTAGCCTCTGAAAACAAAATTTTCCAGGTTTTGGATGTATTCATTAATTCTCAATGTTATAATGCACAGTGAATATAGGATATTTTAAATGAAACTGAGCATACAGTCCACATATGTGGTCATTGTGTTTAACAGCATGCAGTTTCACGATAAATCACTCAAATTTTTAAAAAATGGCATATCGGATGAAACTAGAAACTAACCTTTTGACTCAAACAGGTTTTAGTGTAAAAATGTAATTAGGTTTCTTACCAGATGCAGTTTTGTAGGCATTTCAACCAAACACAAAATCCTGTGATCGACGCCTTGTTGTTTGGTCACATGACTCTGTGCGTCAAAAATTTAACACTTTACTGACAGCACAGTGTCTCCTGAACTGAGATCAGTCAGTTTTAATTAAATTAAATTATGCTTTGCATATAGCAAAGTCAAAATACAACATCCATGCATGTGGATGCAGGGGTCACACATGGTTAATATGGATGAAAAACCTAAAAAATAAAGATAAGAACATTCTTTTTAACTATGCCAAATTACTGTATTAAAACAATAATTATTCCATCAATCTTAAAGTTGACAAGCACATGCAAAACAGCTGAGATGAATGTTGCTGTTGAAATACTTTTGTTTTTTTCAATTGTTTTTACATCATTAATGTAATGTGATTGATTTTAGGTTAAGACAGCTGAGACTCGCACTGTACGCCAATTTCACTTCACGGCGTGGCCGGATCATGGAGTTCCACAGACCACTGAACTTCTCATAGACTTCAGATACCTGGTGAGAGAACACATGAACCAGTTTTCACGCCACTCTCCAAGTGTGGTGCATTGCAGGTAACTTTAACAGGCAAAGCATTCGTGAATTTTTATTATGGGATTCATTGCATCAATACATTTGAGTTAGCTTTTATTTCATTACATGTACTTTTTCAGTGCTGGTGTGGGTAGAACAGGGACCTTCATTGCCATCGATAGCCTGATCTTCCAGATTGAGAGAGAAAGCATGGTAGATGTTTATGGAATCGTTCATGATATGCGCATACACAGACCTCTCATGGTGCAGACTGAGGTAAGGGACCTTGGGAACTGGTCTTTACATGAGATTGCAAGAATTAAAGGTGCAATCCAACAGTGCCACCCTAAACTTTTAATATTGTAAATTTAGGTTCAATAGAAACACAAAGAAACTGCCAATTAAAGCTTGTATATATTTAAATATATCATGTTTTATTTTCTGTTTTCTATGACAGGAGCAATATGTTTACCTCCACCAGTGTGCCTATGACATCATAAGTTCAAGAACTGGAACCAACGTGGACTTAATTTACCAGAACACAGAAGCGCTCAACATCTATGAGAATATAACATTTTGCAAATCTTAAATGTAGATGTTCACATGATGGCCCTAATCACAAGATCATTGAAATTTAAGATAATATAAAACTCTTGTCACACTTAATTTCACAATCATAAAGCGCACTATTTATATACAACACGTGAAGTTGGATGTAATTTATTTCTTGCACAATTCTTTAAACTTTTAATGAGGGAGATTTTCAGATTAATACATTAATTAAAAATGACACTGGAAAGAATGGAGCCATTCTGTAAGTAATTGTGTATCTAATATTTAAATCAAGAGCTCTTTATTTTTTTACTGCGACATGTCCAAAGGGTATATCTGTATAATTTGACATAATACTCATTAAAATGTCAAACCCCTGTACATTTTTAATACTGACAACTTGATTGTAAATGTTAATATGGGCCTTTGTGAGATCACTCTTTTTTATTATTTTATTTTATTTTTTAGGTTATTTAGTGTAAAATATAACTCCACAGGTTGTCTAATTATCTATCTATCTATCTATCTATCTATCTATCTGCCTGTCTGTCTGTCTGTCTGTCTGTCTGTCTGTCTGTCTGTCTATCTATGGAATTTTTCAAGAAATGTTACTGTTTCTACCATTATATGACCAACACTTGCAATAGTTTTATTAATTTAAGATTTTTTCTACTTGATACTGAACAATAGTGCTCTCATATTTCTTTTCACACTTCCATTTTTACACAGGGCTTTAATGCCACTTCAAAAAATTCAGTTTCATTATTTGTACCTCCTGAATTATTTGTAATTTTGTTTTTATTTTTAATAATAATAAAAAAAAAAATATATATATATATATATATATATATATATATATATATATATATATATATATATATATATATATATATATTATTATTATTATTATTATTATTAATAAAAAAAATTGTTTTTTTTTTTTTTTGCTTAATATATTGAATCTATTGAGTTTGGTTTCTAGGACATGACTGGTTATAAATTCTATGTCTTTTTTGAACATTTCTCATTTTATGTGTATGAATATATATATATATATATATATATATATATATATATATATATATATATATATATTATCCCTACCTGCATATAAGGAAGTGTCTGTATACCTCTTTTTGTGTTAATCAGATTATGGAAGCTGTATCCATTCTTTGGGAACACTGATACATGCTGGAAACAATCAACAAAAAATAAATTAAAACATAATTAAAATGAGTACTATGATTTAAAATGTATTGCAAAAATGCTGTATGCCTATTTCACCAAAAAAACTAAAAAATGTCAAATGTAAAAATTTAAATATGAATCATGCCTTTTTCGCAGTGTGTTCTAATTTGATGATGACAAAAAACAAAACAAGACAAAAAAACATTAAGAAACCTAATAGAGAAAACAAAGCAATTGTGGCACAGTTTTAATATAGATCAATAAGGTCTATAAAACCTGAAAAAGTTAGCATTAGCCTTTTATATCAATGGCAGCTGTTTGGCTGGTGCATGACTCCCTGGAAGTATGCAGTTTGAATTCTGCCATCTTTACTCATGGGCACTCAGTTCTAGGCATGGAAGTTTTTAAGTCAATCAGGAAAATGATGTAATGAAAATAGTGATTGGTATATTGAATATAGATTGCTATAAGAATTCAACCCAAGCCTTATACTAGCGACTATCCTCTTCTGTAATGTGAAAGACGGGGAAATATCCAAAAAACTTGCAAGTCTATTTCACGATTTTAAGAACCTGAAATAGGGAATATTTATATATATATATATATAATGTAAAAAAAATATTTTGGCAGAATACAGTGCTGTTTATGAATGTCCATCAAAGGAAATCATGGTGTCATTACAGCATCTACCAGCAGGGGCTAACTGGCCCCATGTTATTGTGATGTGAGGTGAGGCTTAGAAGTGACCTCTACAGGAATATTGTAAAACATGGAAATTACAGCAAAATTCATAGATGTCAAACTTGACATGAAGCATCTTGATGTGGCATGATTAAATATGTACTAGCATGAATGAGATTTGAAAGCTATAGCCAAGGGGGAGATTTTCAATGAACAGTGACTTAAAAATAAAAGATTAAATAACAGAATAAGTTAAATAAATCTGTTTTATGTCTTCAGAAGACTTGGAATATAGCAGACAAATTATATGGACTACTTTTATGGTGCTTTTTTTGGCAGTTTAAAGCTACTGTCATTCCTATGGAAGCCCAGGAGTGCCATTTACAAAAGAATGAAGGAATAAATTATCAGTCTATTAATTTGAAAATAAAAACTTGAATAAATAAGTAAATTTACAAATGGACAAATAAAAAGACACATTTAAATGTGTTTATTTAATTCATGTTTAAAAATTTCATTATATTTAACAATAAAATTGAGCATTAATAAATCATACTTCATGCACTTTTTAATGCACTTTAAAAGCACCTTTTAAATTGCATTTTAGAAAGGTGTTTGGCAATTGCTTTTCTTAATACATTTGCCAATTGCTTTTCCTTATCCATTTGCCAATGGCTTTTATATGGAGCCCCTGAAGTGACCTGTGCAAAAAAATAAAAAATAAAAAAATTACAGAGACTTTTTGCTGAAACTGGAGAAGTTTCTCATGCTCACGCGAAAAGTTTCTCGTGCGCACACGAAAGTTTCGCGTGCGCACGAGAGATTTTTCGCGTGAGCATGAGAAACTATTCTGGTGTGTGTATAGCTATTTTCAGATTGCATCATTGCCATCATTCATTTACACATAAAGAAACTGAGAGCATGGATGCGCATGAATTTATTGAGATATATTTTAAACTTGGCCTTCAATACAGAGACATTACTTCTGTTCTTGCTTCCTGACATAGGTATATAATCACAGAGCAACATTTAAAATGCATTTTGTGGTCAAGAGGTCTGTTTCGCCGAAAGGACTACTCAAGCATTGAAGAAGCTGTCGAATTTATTCAGCATCAACTCCAAATGTCAGTCCAGCTCCATGGATACAGGTGGATGTGTACAAAATGTAAAGAAAACAACTTGCATGTTTGAAAAGAAGATGTACGTTTAATTTTGAGTTTATTAGATCCTAGTAGTGTAGAACACAGAAAAGCTTGACGTCTCCATCGGTGGCACTATTTCTCAAAAGGACCAAATTACATCTGGCACTTTGATTCTTATGACAAACTGAAGCCATATCAGTTATCAATCTCCAGTTAGCACATGGTCAAACTTTGCACAAAATTCTGGGTATGAGTTGTAGGTACACGGTAAGTCGAGAACTGCTCCGCATGTGTGTACAACAGGCCTCCGTCTAAGACCACATAATCCATTAAACATGACTTCAATTTTGTCTTTACATATGACAGTAGATCCTGTACAGAACCGTAAGAAGGTTTCGAGCTTTCTTTGGTCTAGGCTTCTTACATAGTGTTGCAAATGATTAAGTGTCAGTTGCTCCTGCTGGTTCAGAATGTCTTTTGATGGCTTAATCATTTGTGCCACTTTCTTGTTTGTAGCTTTCTTTGAATTATAAGCTTCCAGAATGCTTTGTGTGGTTAGATTTAAAATGTACGTTACTATTATAGATCAGTGATGAATGTTCTCGTCCCTGTCTCATCCTCTGTGGCAATGACGCAATCGGAAAAGAGCTATACAAACACCAGAAACTGTAACGCGTGCGCATGCGAAAGTCTCTGTGATTTTTTTGGGTTTTTTTTTTGTTGCACAGGTCACTTCAGGGGCTCCATACTTTTCCATTTTGCTTTACCTTTTCTTTTTCCTTTTTCTTTTCCTTTTCTTTCTCCAATTGAGAATCCAGTTAAAAAAATGCCATTGGACTGTTGACTCATGAGAGCAACCAATGAACTTTTGATTCAGTTATAAGACACATCCCCTCTCCCACGTGCCACTCGAAGAGGATGTAAGATGGCCTGTCATTGGACGACGGTATGAGCAGTTTACGTGATATTATTGGATCTGTGATCCCATGCATAAGAAACGGATGCGAAGCATATCAGAAGTTAACGGTGGCTCATTCACTGTTGCTGTGAAATGCTGAACGCAGCCCTAGCTGAGTGTGCACAGTGATATGTGTCCAGGATGGGAGCTGGTAGTTGCGATGCTGTCAACAGAACCAGCCTACCGACCCGTGCCCCAAACTGAAACACGTGACGGGGGTGAGCAAGGGCAAAGGCTTGAGTCGCTAGAGAAATCCGATGGACTTACCAGAATTTATACTGAAGAAAATGCACATCCCCTTTCAGTTATATCATATTCATTAAAAACACTGTATGATCATCTTTAAATATTTTCTTTATATTAAAATTATTGCCTGTGTATGATTGAGAAAAGGCAGACTCTCGGAATGACGTATTATGTTATAGGCTAAATTTAACTGACACAGATAATGGCAATTAACATGTCAAAGATGTTTGAGGAAAAATGTCCAAGATTTAGGCCAGACATTTTCCAAAAGAAAAGAAAGGAATAACCAACAAGTGTTTTACACCTTCACTCACTTAACATAGCTTTTAATGGAATGAAAGATAACACTTTATTAAGCTTTATAAACATAAATAGTTCAGCAAAGTTTCATCGTGTCCCAGTGCTTATGATCGATGATCTCATAGTGCACAGAATGTACAGTATATGGGCTTTGTTCACAAATATAGCAGAGAGAGTGGTCATACAGTAATGAAGCAGGTAAATAGCTGTAAGGTCAGGCAGTGCAGTGAAGCAATTGCTTTAGTAACATCCATGAAGTTTGAACCCCATATAATTTAATCATTACCAAATCTATACCATTCGTTTGTGCACATTTGTGCCACAAAAATGAAAGTTTGTGCTGGTTCTGTGTTTGAGATATTAGACATTATATTTTTGACTGTGACATCACTTTCCACCCCTTGTGGTCCAAATCGCTCCAAATCGGTGTCGTTCATTTGTGCTCGATTTGTGCCGTTAAAAGAAACAACATAAAGTTTTGGTGGATATGGTGGTGGCGTAGTGGGCTAAAGCACATAACTGGTAATCAGAAGGTGGTTGGTTTGATCCCCACAGCCACCACAATTGTGTCCTTGAGCAAGGCACTTAACTCCAGGTTGCTCCAGGGGTATTGTCCCTGTAATAAGTACACTGTAAGTCACTTTGGATAAAAGCATCTGCCAAATGTGTAAATGTTTTCTTTTCTTTGTATTTAACAAGATAGCTTTTGGGAGCCATGAAATCATACAAGCTAAACCCCATGTCAATCACTCTCACCTGTCTCCATCATTTGTGCTCGCTTCTGGTTTGTGCCATGTTTGGTATCATTGAAAGAGCATTCATTTTTAGGAAAAGATTTATCGTTCAGCCCAGTGGCGGTTCCAGCTTGTATGGTGCCCTGGGCGAAACCCGCTTCAACTCACCCCCAAAGTTGTTGAGGGGGTGGGTGGTTGTATGGTGCCTTGGGCGAAAACCGCTTCACCACACCCCCAAAGTTGTTGACCGGGGGAGGGGTCTGTGTGGGTGCCTCGTGCCGCCTCCCGCAAGACGTCGCCCATGCCTAAATCCGCTACTGGTTCAGCCCATCAAACTTCAGATGCAACAGCAAAAATTCCCGTGTTTGTGCTGCAAATTATGATTTGTTTATAGACTATATGTGAGACTGCTGAACAAAGCTGTACATCATGTTTATATAGGTTAATTTTTTCGAATTTCTTCGCAAGTAAACAGGTACAGTTTTCAGCTCTGAATTTGCTTTTATTCATTTTAATCTTGCTAGAAGCTGGCATGACTTGTGTTGACTGTAGAGGTCTGCAACCCGACCCGGGCCCGATGGGACCTGAGAACCCGATGCATTTTGGGCCAGGTTCGGGTCAGTTTTTCAAGTTGGACCTCAGGTTCAGGTCAGGTTTGTATGAATGAAAAAATAAATAGGCTTACCGAACTTGTTTCGTGCACACGTTCTCACTTACTCACTTATGTGCGAATAGACTAGTTAGGGGCCGTTCACACTGAACGTACAGTTTTACCGGCAGATAACGCGTCCTTCATCAAATACAGTACATACTGTAACAGTACATGGTTTCAGACACAGCTGTGGTTCATGTCCAGTCTAGTACGCAAGCTGACACGTGACTCGAAGGTATGATAGAAGCAAACTGAAATTATGTGGTTGCTTTAGAAAATGTGCTTTTCATGACAAATTTGATGTTAAAATCTTCTAAATGTTCTTTTCACCAACAACAGGTGACATTTTTGGGACACATAGTATCCTCAGCTGGTCTACAGCCTGACAGGAAAAACATTCACAAGGTTAAAGATTGGCCTACTCCTGAAAATCCCACTGATCCTTCTTAGGTTTGTGTTCATATTACAGACACTTCATCTGCCAGTTTCCACAGATATCACAGCCACTGCATGCTCTAACTCAAAAAGGAAAGTTGTTAGTTTGGACTGATGTAGAGCAGAACGCTTTTGAGTCTCTTTGTCATACACTTAACAATGCTCCAATCCTTTCATATCCATATCTTTCTAAGGAGTTTTTGCTCTTTACTGATGCATCAAAAACCACTATCAGATGTTTTTTGTCACAAATGACTGATTGTGGCAGCAGGGGCGTGGTCAAGCATCTCTCCGGAGCGAAATTATGTCTAACACCTGTCTCTAATTTCAGTGAGCACGGGGAGAGTGGCATAAATAGACACACCGCAAGTAGAAGAGGGAGAGAGAGAGAAAGAGACTGGTCAAGACAGAGCCGAACCAGAGCAAAGATTTTTAATGAGAGTTTATTTTGTGAAGCGGTGTGAGATACTGGTTTAACTTAGTGTTTAAAGAGAGACTGTAAATTGTGCTGCGAAGAGGAAAAATAAACCCTTACCTAAACAAGGAAAGCTGCTTCTCGCCTCCTCCTTTACACTGATGATGACAAAGAAAATGTTATTGCTTATGGCAGTCATATTCTGACACCTACTGAGAAAGGATGGCCAATCTATGATAGGGAGTTGTGGTCCATTCTCCACTTCCATCAGTATCTCAAAGGCCACTCTTTCTGAATCATCACAGATCATAAGCCCCTGATTAATCTAAGACTAATAACTTTGGATGGAGATCCAACAGGTTTCAGAGCAAGGTGGGCTCTGGAGATTAACATGTATAACTGGACAAATGAATACAGACATGATCACAAACACATCAATGTCTTGTCATTTTGTTTCAGCTTGCACAGACTGATGTAGTTGAACCACGTCCTACTTCAGCACAACCACCTGCTGACAGTTGCACTGCAACACTACCAGTTTAATCTACTGCAAATTCCATTGTGAATGAGGAGTCAAACACACTTACCTCTGTTTTCTTCAATGTTTACGACCTGAGTATGGATTATGGAGATATTGTCCAAGCACAAAGAGTCGACCCTTTATTGATCACTGTGATTGAATGGGTGTTAGCAAAGAGTAGACGCCTATATGCTAGGCTCAAAGGAAAATCAAGTTTGCTTAGGCATTTCTGGAAAGAGTTCCCTAGGTATATCTTTGTTGAGTTTGTCCTTTGTCATAGAATTAGACCTCCACCAGGTGATCTCATTCTTCAAGTTGTAGTCCCAACTGCTCCTCAGCTTAAAGTGTTTGAGACTTCACATGGACATACCCCGACTGGACATTTCAGTGCAGAAAAGACATTACAGTGTCCCTTAGTGAGATGTTACTGGCCCCACATGTCCCCATATACACAGTGGTGTCTGCAGTGTCAGGCTTGTGAGTCAAGGAGGCCACAAACACCACACCAACAGGCCCCAATGCATACTTAGTTATAGGCAACTCAGTTAGATCAGCAGCTACTTTCTCAAAAGATGTGCTAGTAATCGATTAATTCTTGTTGTAATGGACTATTTAACAAAGTATCTGAATCTGTATGCACTGACCTTGAGCAACAACAGTGGCAAAATGTTTGCATGAGGACTGCATAAGCCATCATGATGTGCCTAAAAGTCTGAACACAGACCAAGGTCATCCATTTGACTCTGATTTAGTAAAGGGAATGTGCTCCCTGCTTGGGATTTACAAAACACGAACTTTGCCATATCATGTCATGTCTGATGGCATGATAAAAATGTGCCAACAGATCAATCAAATACCAACTTGCAAAGTTTGTGTATACCAAAGTTGGGGTGATCACCTAAGGAAAATTACATTTGCATACAATATGAGTGTTTACTCTTCAACTAAACATTTACTTTTCTTCTTATCCCATGGTAGAGAAGCCCTCCTACCTGCAGATTTTCTCCTCAGTGAGACTCCAGCACTTTCCAAGGCTATGCCTGGAACCCCTAATAAGTATACACATCCTATGCTCAGATGTTTAATTCTGCTTTTACCTTTGCTGAAGACAATATCAAAGCAGCTGGGGTACAGCAAAAGCAGTATTATATGGCCACATGAGACACACAGCTTATCAACCTAATGAGCTTGTATGAGTTAATCTTCCAGCATTGTCGAGACACAAACATTCTCCAAAATGGGCTGGTCCATACAAAGTTGTGAGGAGGTCGGGATCACCAACATGTGACATTGGTGTGATCTATGAAATTAAAGATCAGCTTGATCCCAGGGATAGGCCTAAATTGATTCACTATCACCACCTAAAATCCTATCGCTCACTGTGCCATCAGAATTTGCTTCACAAAGAGTTCAAATGCCCCCTACGTCTACAAGTGGATACCCACCTCTCTCAGTACTCTCAGGCTCTTGGCCTTGTGTCTTTAGTGACCCTTCTGTACCTAAGCTTGTGAGGCCACCCCCACTACTTCAGGAGAGAGACAGCTCATTGCCTCCTGTTCATGTCAGGATACCTGATAGTTCAACAGCCTTGTCATCAATGACTCCTCCAAATGTAGAGTCAACAACTGATATTCTAAGATGGCGCCGTGGATGGCAGCCATGGTGTGGAGTGCTCCAATTCTTTTGTTGTTTTTGTTTGTTTGTCCTGTGCTTAGCAGTCTTTTTCCAATCAGTTTTACCAGGGACGAACTGCTAAACATTCTGCAGCACATACCAAACAATCTTTTCCTGGTTTTTGACTATTTGGACACTTTGCTGGACATTTTAGTCGGAGGCGCAGCTGTGTTGTTTAAGAGATGCAGATGAGCTGGTGCGCTGGTCAGGCTTCGTCAGTGCGGCTTTTGAACAGTGCTGCCGAGTATTCATCTAGCTAATCTCCGCTCTCTTCCTAACAAAACGGACGAACAACATCTCCTCACCTGTACAAACAAGGATTTTTCAACCTCTGCTGCCTTGTGCTTCACAGAAACCTGGCTGAGTGAAGCCATTCTGGACAGCGCATTATATCTGTTGGGCTTTCAGCTGTTCAGAGCAGATCGCATCGTGGATTTAATGGGGAAAACGAGAGGTGGTGGAACATGCTTTTACATCAGTGAAAGTTGGTGTACAAATGTAACAACATTAAAGAAGATGTGCTGCCCTAATATGGAAGCGCTCTTTATTAACTGTAAGCCTTTCTACTTGCCGCGGGAGTTTTCCTCGTTTATTCTGGTGAATGTTTATATCCTGCCACATGCGTGCATGAACGTAGCGCTGCAACAGCTGGCTGATCAAATCACAGACATGGAACAACAATACCCAGACCCAGTCGTTATTCTTGGGGATTTTAACAAAGCAAACCTCACACGTGAGCTGCCCAAATACACTGCCGTTCAAAAGTTTAGGGTCACTTACTCATTCTTTATTTAATTTATTTTTTCACATTTTAGAATAATAGTAAAGACATCACAACTATGGAATAATAGAAATGGAAATATAGGAATTATGTTGTGACTAAAAAAATCCAAAATAAATCAAAACTATGTTATATTTTAGCATCTTCAAAGTGGCCACACTTTACCTAGATTTTGCAGAAATGTACTCTTGGCATTTTCTCAACAAACTTCTTGAGGTATCACACTGGGATGCTTTTTAAACAGTATTGAAGGAGTTCCCATCTATATGCTGGGCACTTAGTGGCTGCATTTCTTAATTATTCAGTCCAAGTCATCCATTTCAAAAACTTTTTTTTTTAAATAAAATTTTAGTTTTGTAATTAAAAAAATTAACATGTTGGCACAATTATATTTTTGTCTACAAAACTAATTTCAAAAATTTCAGCATACGCCTTCAGATCAAAGGATTTTTAAGATCATTAGAAACATTTCAGGCAAGTGACCCCAAACTTTTGAATGGTAGTGTACAAACAGCACATTATATGCCCAACCAGAGACAGAAATATACTAGATCATTGCTACACAACAATAAAAGATGCATATCGTTCTGTCCCTAGAGTAGCTTTGGGACTCTCTGATCACTGTCTGGTTCATCTTCTTCCAACCTACAGGCAGAAACTAAAATCAGCTAAACCTGTAGTAAGGACTGTAAAGAGATGGACCAATGAAGCAGAGCTGGAACTACAAGCCTGTTTTGACTGCACTGATTGGAGTGTTTTTGAGGCTGCAGACACCAATCTGGATGAGCTCACAGATACCTTGACATCATATATCAGTTTCCATTAGGATATGTACATTCCTACTAGGACTTATTTAACATACACTACCATTCAAAAGTTTGGGGTCACTTGCCTGAAATGTTTCTCATGATCTTAAAAATCTTTTGATCTGAATGCTTAAATGTTTGAAATTAGTTTTGTAGACAAAAGTATAATTGTGTCAACATATTAATTTATTTAATTACAAAACTAAAATTTTATTTAAAAAAAAAAGTTTTGACTTGGACTGAATAATTAAGAAAAGCAGCCACTAAGTGCCCAGCATATAGATGGGAACTCCTTCAGTACTGTTTAAAAAGCATCCCAGGGTGATACCTCAAGAAGTTGGTTGAGAAAATGCCAAGAGTACATTTCTGCAAAATCTAGGCAAAGTGTGGCCACTTTGAAGATGCTAAAATATAACATAGTTTTGATTTATCAATCATGATCATGATCACAATATAATTCCCATATTTCCATTTCTAGTATTCCTTAGTTGTGATGACTTTACTATTTTTCTAAAATGTGAAAAAATAAAATAAAGAATGAGTAAGTGACCCTAAACTTTTGAATGGTAGTGTACAATGACAAACCGTGGTTTACTGCAGAAAGAGGATGCTTACAGGGGTGGGGATATAGTCTTGCACAATCAGGCAAGGAACACACTGAATAAGGAAATCAGAGTGGCTAAAAGAAGCTATTCTGATAAGCTGAAAAACTAGTTTTCAGCTAACGATGAGCAAACGGGTCTGTGGATGATGCAGTCAACATGCATCATATCCTGCAACATCTGGACAGACCAGGGACATATGCAAGGATCCTTTTTGTGGACTTCAGTTTGGCTTTCAACACCATCATCCCAACTATTCTCCAGACTGAATTACACCAACTCTCTGTTCCCACACCTATCTGTCAGTGGATCACCAGCTTTCTCACGGACAGGCAGCAGCTAGTGAGACAGGGGAAATTCACTTCAATCACTTGTACAATCAGCACTGGTGCCCCACAGGGATGTGTGCTCTCCCCACTCATCCTCATCCAAGATGACGATGAGTCTGTATACAGAAGGGAGGTTGAACGGCTGGCTCACTGGTGTAGTCAAAACAACCTGGAGCTGAACATGCTCAAAATGGTGGAGATGATTGTGGACTTTAGGAGGAACACCCCAACATTGACTCCCCTCACCATTCTAAACCACACTGTGGCAGCAGTGGAGTCATTCAGGTTCCTGGGCACTACCATCTCACAGGACCTGAAGTAGGAGACCCACACTGACTCCATTGTAAAAAAGGCCCAGCAGAGGTTGTACTTCCTTTGCCAGTTGAGGAAGTTCAACCTGCCACAGGCGCTGCTGATACAGTTCTACTCAGCAGTCACTGAGTCTGTCCTCTGCACTTCAGTAACTGTCTGGTTTGGCACAGCTATGAAATTGGATATCAGTGGACTACAAAGAACAGTTCGGACTGCTGAGAGGATTATTGGTTGCCCCCTGCCCTCCCTTCAAGAACTGTACACTTCCAGATTGAGGAAAAAGGCTGGAAAAATCACTCTGGACCCCACTCACCCAGCCCACTACCTTTTTGAACTGTTGCCTTCTGGTCGGCACTACAGAGCACTGAGCACCAGAACCGTCAGGCACAGAAACAGTTTTTACCCTCAGGCTATCCATCTCACGAACTGTTAAAACTGCCGTGGAATGGCCGTGGGCACAATGGGCAGTCCACTTCCTACAACTGCTGGCCCAACTCGCAGCCCAATAACTCCCAGTCGACAACCTCCTGCAGTACCCTGAGCTTAAGAAAGCCATCCTGCAGTGGGTCGACCGCAGTCCCAAAGAGCATTGCTGGCGGTTCCGAACCCTGACTCTGAGCAAAGTCGGCTGCCTGTTTGCCTTCGTTCAACAGCTCCGTGAAGCCTGCCGGTGGTGGGTGGGAATGCTTCTGCATTCCCCTGATTTCTCTCTGAGTCATCAATCTCATGGCACTGGAATAATTCATCGCCAATCTACCAAAAAGAACTGAGGAGTGGATCCAGTGCCACCCACCGGCATCACTGGATGAAGCAGTGCAGTTGGCAGAAGACCATTTAGCAGCATACCCGTGGGCTGGCGAGCCTCTCTCTCTCCCTGTTGTCCCTCCCCCTCCCCTCCCCCGGAAACGATGTGCTAACACTCCTATCTCTCTCTCCCCCGGCTCTACCCATTCTTCCTCTGAGATGGGAGAAGCTGCCACCACTGGTGTGGGCATGAGGTTTGGGCCGGCCTGTTGGAGTTGCAGGGATCCGGGACGTACCAAATAAACGTGAGTATTAATGGGGTACATACCAAGCCTTGGTGGATTCAGGTTGTAACCAGACCTCTATTCATCAATGCATGGTTCAAAATGGGGCATTGGATTCAAATAATTGGGTGAAGGTGAGGTGTATGCACGGGGATATTTATGATTATCCTGCAGTGACCATCGCTATTCTATTTTGGGGTCAAAAGCATAACATTGAGGCCGTGGTTAGTTCCTGCCTCACCCATCCTCTAATTTTGGGTATTAATTGGCCGGTTTTTCCCGAATTGTTAAAAGGGTTGTGTGTGGATGGGTCCTATAATACAGTGGGACAGTGTGGGGTGTGCAATGCTCCGATGGAGGAGGTGGAGCCGGGGCCATCTACGTCAGCTCCACATCAGGATGATTTAAGGGAGGGGGAAGCCTCAGCTTCCCCAGCCCTTAGGGGAATTCCCGCTTGGGATTTCCCTCTGGAGCAGACACAGACGAGACTCTTAAGCACGTGTTTGGCCAAGTGAAAGTAATTGATGGTCAGTGCCCTCAGCCGCTTACATATTCATATTTCTCAATTATAAATGATCAGTTGTATCGAGTGACGCAGGATGCTCAGACAAAAGAGGATACAACCCAGTTGTTAGTACCAAGGAGCCGTCGGGAAATGTTGTTCCAGGTGGCTCATCATAGTCCGATGGTGGGTCATTTGGGACAGGGGAAAACACTAAACCATCTCATGGTCCGTTTCTATTGGCCAGGCATTTGCGGGGATGTTAGCCGGTGGTGTGCGACATGCTGCGAATGTCAGCTGATGAATCCGCCAGCCACTCCAAAAGTGCCATTGCGCCCTCTTTCGTTGATCAAGGTTCCCTTTGACAAAGTTGGCATAGAACTTGTCGGGCCATTAGAATGGCAGGGTTTGAGCCCCCTGAACGTGGTGCCTCAGGCTCCACCCCGCCATGGGGCTCCACCCACCGGTACGTCTGACGTGATTGTCCCCTTGGTCCCCCTCACCCAGAGTTTGGACACGTGGCTCGCGCTTTCCAACCCGTCGCGATGGCTGACCCAGAATGTCCGACTCGGTTACGCGATTCAGTTCACCAGTCACCCGCCCAGGTTCAGCTGCGTCCACTTCACCTCGGTGAAGGGCAAGAATGCCGCTACCTTGCGTGCGGAGATCGCTACTCTTCTACGGAAGGGTGAGATAGAGCCTGTCCCTCTGGCCGAAATGAAGAAGGGGTTTTACAGCCCCTACTTCATCGTCCCGAAGAAAGGCGGTGGGTTGCGGCCAATCTTGGACCTGCGAGTACGGAACCGGGCCTTGCACAGACTCCCGTTCAAAATGCTGACGCAAAAACGCATTTTAGCGAGCTTTCAGCATCAAGATTGGTTCGCGGCGGTAGACTTGAAGGATGCGTACTTCCACGTCTTGGTCTTACCTCGACACAGACCCTTCCTGTGGTTTGCTTTCGAGGTCCGGGTGTACCAGTACAAGGTCCTCCCCTTCGGCCTGTCCTTGTCCCCTTGCGTCTTCACGAAGGTCGCAGAGGCAGCCCTTGCCAGGGAAGTGGGTGTCCGCATTCTTAATGTGTTGTTTCCACACAGGGACCTGGTGCTCACGCATCTCAGCCGACTGGGTCTTCGGGTCAACTGGGAAAAGAGCAAGCTCTCCCTGGTTCAGAGCATCCCCTTTCTCGGCTTGGAGTTGGACTCAGTCTCGATGACGGCGCGCCTCACGAACGAGCACGCACAGTCGGTGCTGAACTGTCTGAAGGCGTTCAGACAGAAGACAGCGGTTCCACTGAAACTTTTTCAGAGGCTCCTGGGGTATATGGCATCCTCAGTGGTGGCCACACCGCTCGGGTTGATGCATATGAGACCGCTTCAGCAATGGCTTCAGACTTGAGTCCCGAGATGGGCATGGCGCCATGGGACACATTGCGTGGTCGTCACGCCGATCTGTCACCGCCTCTTCAGCCCTTGGACTGACCTTGCATTTCTACGGGCAGGGGTTCCCCTAGAGCAGTCGCTGCGAGCCACTCACATCCCGGGCGACCTCAACACCGTGGCGGATCATGACAGGCTACGCTCAGGGGAGAGTGGAGACTCCACCCCCAGGTGGTCCAGCTGATTTGGAGTCGATTTGGTCGAGCACAAGTAGACCTGTTTGCTTCCCGGGAATCCTCCCACTGCCCGCTTTGGTACGCCCTGACCGAGGCACCCCTTGGTAGAGACGCACTGGCACACAGCTGGCCCCCGGGATTACGCAAATATGCATTTCTCCCAGTGAGCATACTTGCACAGACCCTGTGCAAGGTCAAGGTTCGGCACATCATGATGCAGTGGATGGTAAGTATTTGGGGAAGCACGACTTGATCATCTGGTTCCTGAGAGGCGCTAGGATGTTGAATCCCTCCAGACCATGCTCATCCCCTCGTGGGACCTCTCTGTAGTCCTTTGGGGTCTACGGGGAGCTACCTTTGAGCCCCTGAAGTCAAGTTGAGCTTAAGGCACTCTCTTTGAAGACTGCCCTCCTGACTGCGCTCACTTCCATCAAGAGGGTAAGGGACCTGCAGGCGTTCTCTGTCAGTGAATCGTGCCTGGAATTTGGTCCGGGTTACTCTCACGTGATCCTTAAACCCCGACCGGGCTATGTGCCCAAGGTTCCAACGACCCCTTTTAGGGATCAGGTGGTGAACCTGCAAGCGCTGCCCCAGGAGGAGGCAGACCCAGCCTTGGCTTTGCTGTGTCCGGTGCGTGCTTTACGCATCTATTTGGATCACACGCAGAGCTTTAGAAGCTCCGAGCAGCTCTTTGTCTGCTTTGGTGGACAGTGGAAAGGAAGTGCTGTCTCCAAACAGAGGATTGCCCACTGGGTCGTTGATGCCATCGTGATGGTATATCATGCTCAGGATGTGCCGTGCCCCATGGGGTTGCGAACCCACTCTACTAGGAGTGTAGCGTCCTACTGGGCCCTGACCTCTTTGGCAGACATCTGCAGAGCAGTGGGCTGGGCAACACCCAACATTTTTGCGAGGTTCTACAATCTCCGGGTTGAGGTGCTTTTGTCCCGTGCATTGTCAGGTACGAGCAGGTAAGTTCCGGGACAGCTGACCGGGTGTACCACTTGCGCATAGCACCTTTCCCCTCCCTTGAAGTGAAGACGTGCGCTTCTGACTCCCAGTCATGTTCACAAGCTGTGATCCCTGGATGACTTTCCTCCTTAGCCCTTTTGCAGACGAGTTTGCGGAGAAACGTGCTGATTAGGCCCTGTACTGGTGTAGGTGCTCCACATGTGCTGGTTCCCCGTAGGTGACCCCATGTGATATCTTCCGCTAAATCATTTCCCTGTCGGTAAACTGCCTTGGGCAGCAGAGGCCCCTCTGCCCCCAGTCATCATGTTTGTAGAAACTCCTCCCCCCTCAGGTAGGACCTACCATGCTACTTCTCCATATGACATACTTCCGACAAGACTCGGTAAGACCATGTGATGTATTTCCACTCAAAATACCCCCCACTTCTCTGGGCGGGGTGTTGTCTCTGCAGTGTCGTCCCCTTGGGAGTGACACCCCCCCTACGTAGACATTTATGGCCCCCAGTCTGTTAACAAATTTCACTCTTTTTGGGAAGAAAAAAGAGGAAAAGAGACCACAGCTGGTCTAGCCTGTCCCTATTTGTTGAGCAGTCGACTTGTTCCCGAAGGACCGTTCGACGCTCATAAGAGCGTTGGGGGAGGTTACGTGATGGCCTGGTGCGCTGGCTACGAGGCACACAGTGGTCTGCCCATCTCGCACCACCAGTCAACGTAACACAGTTCAGCTAGTTGTGGCGTTTTGTATAGGGACCCCTAGTGTCACTACATTGACACGACGTCGAGTGAGTGACAGATAGGGAATGTCCAGGTTACTTTCGTAACCTCTGTTCCCTGATGCAGGGAACGAGACATTGTGTCCCTCTTGCCACAACACTGAACTACCCGCTGAAATGGCTGGGACCTTGTCTCGGTTCCTCAGCACAAAACCTGAATGAGTGGTTGCATACCAGCTCCTTTTATACCCGTATATCTGGGGGAGTGGCATGCAAATTCCACTCGCCAATTCCCATAGGCGTTTTTCAAAAAGCAGAGGTGTTTGGGGCTCCCAAGTGTGACCCCTAGTGTCACTACATCGACACAACATCTCGTTCCCTCCATCAGGGAACAGAGGTTACTAAAGTAACCAGGACTTTTTTCAATGTAGCTATTTTTGAAACTACTTTTTTAAAAGAGTAGCTTGACTAGGGGCCTAGATAGCTCAGCGAGTAAAGATGCCGACTACCACCCCTGGAGTTGCGAGTTCAAATCCAGGGCATGCTGAGTGACTCCAGCCAGGTCTCCTAAGCAACCAAATTGACCCGGTTGCTAGGGAGGGTAGAGTAACATGGGGTAACCTCCTCGTGGTTGCTATAATGTGGTTCTTACTCTCTGTGGTGTGTGTGGTGAGTTGTGCGTGGATGCCACAGAGAATAGAGCGAAGCCTTCACATGCGCTATGTCTCTGCAGCTCAACAAGCCACGTGATAAGATGTGCACCTTAAGGCATTAAAAGAAATTTAAGATTAGAACTTATTTCATATTTCTCATTTCAAATAATAAAATACACATCTTACAGACAAAATTTTTCTCACATAAGCATGTAATTATTTTTTTTACAATACTCAACAACTTTTGATTAGTAACATTTTCATATTAATAAAGTATGTATAAGTAATTGTAACCTTAATATTTAAATTCCAAATTTTACTGAACCCTGACCCTTTTATTTTTTATTCACATTACATATTAAACTCCTTGTCATGTGTATTTTGTTGATGTAATGTTGGTTTATAGTCTAGTCGTGCCATGTTAAGTCAAGTCAAGTTTATGTCATAGTCAAGTCAAGTTCATGTTTATGTTTTATTTACGTTTGGATTTACTGTTTTGGATTTCACGTTTGGATTAAATTGCACTTGGGTTCTTCACTTCATCGTCATCATCTTTATCATTTCCAGCACCAGCAGCCATCGTTACACTCTTCTACATTTAAATTTTTAATTGTGCCATAAGATAGGATAAAATTCTTATGATGATGAAATATTCAAGTCCTTCTTGATTTTTTTTTTTTATTTGTATTATTAGTAGTAATAGTAGTAATAATAGTAGTAGTAGTAGTATTTTAGTTACAGCCACCCAAATGAGATTTGTGACACAGCATGTGTTATTTGTTTGAACATTATTACGTTTATGGACAATAGACCTCTTTATAGTAGGCCAGCTATTTACACTTAGAAAGCCTTTACACGCCTCTTTTTTATCAACATACATTGTATTCACTGTTTGTAAAGACTGATGTATGCTGAATACCTATCTATTAGAGTAAATATGTATCATGACTGTAAATACATATAGACAAGTTCCTTAAGACACAAAAATACTAATCTTGTGTCTGCTACTTGCATAGGGGAAAACCCCATAAGGCCTTAAATTTGTTTCTGCATGCCTGAGCAAAACAGTGGGACTCACAGGGACATGTAAATATAGAAAATTGGGGCAAGTTGTCAAAGGTACTGTATCCAGTAACAATAAGTTTTGAGTCAAAAGCCCACTAAGAGAAATCCTTTTATTTTTCTGGTTATGATGATCCATAATATGAAATGGATTAGTTGGACCTTGAACAATGTGCTTTTCATGTATATATTTTATAAAAATGTAGGACAGAAAAAAAGTGAACATTTTTCTTTTTTATCACCTTGCCACTAGAGGGCACTCCAAGCTCAATGGTAACAACTGGCCTGTACATATTTTTGTAATACATGTAATACTTATAATATATATAGACGGACAGACTGACTGACTGACTGAGAGACAGACAGATAGTTATATAAAGGGCATGTCTCCATTCCCCTTGAGTGTTTTTTTGTCAGATGATGACAGTACATATCCAAAAAAATAAAAAAATAAAATGCAATAAAATGCAATAAAATGCAATAAAATGTAAATATGAACTATGCATTTCCAGGTTGTTTTTGTGGTAATGTAATGATGACTCTGGGTTCTTATAATATATTAGTATGTGAAAATTGATGCTTTATATCTGCCATCTCTTAGACCCTCTGAGAAGGAATGTAACATTCATATTTTTATCATTCATATTGTTTATAGTTATATCAGTTTATGATCATTAAATTAGGAAAAGTCATATACAATCAACCTGATTCTTCATTATTAAGAATGTTGTTTGAGCTATTAAAAAGGGATTTTAAATATATATATATATATATATATATATATATATATATATATATATATATATATATATATATATAAATTTTCAGAATGATTTTGGATGCATATTGAAGGAAATGGTTGTAATAATATATTAATTATTTTTAAAATTTTAATTTATTCATGAAACTAAATTTTGTAATGGAGAAAATTACTTTTTCTTTAAAACTAGAAGAATTTGTTTTTAATGTTGGATAACATGAATTGAACTCTCACTGAGTAATAAATCCCATCCTTATTGTTTAGTTTTGTACAACAAAATTAAATAATATTTAATGTAATTTTCATACCCCTATTTATTTAAATTTTTTTACCCTTACTGAGTTTTGTTAATGTCATGATAGTTTATGTTTGTATACATTTTAAGTAAGAGCAGCACTGAGAGCAGTACTCAGCCACAACATTAAAACCAAAAAAATTCAAGTAACTGTTAATTGGTGCAACTGTCCTATAGAGTGTTAAACATACACTGATCAGCCACAACATTAAAACCACCTGCTTATATTGTGTAAGTCCAACCTTGAGCTGCCAAAACAGCGCCAACCTGCATCTCAGAATAGCATTCTGAGATGATGTTCTTCTCACCACCATTGTACAGAGCGGTTATCTGAGTTACCGTAGACTTTGTCAGATCGAACCAGTCTGGCCATTCTCTGTTGACCTCTCTCATCAACAAGGCATTTCCGTCCACAGAACTGCCACTCACTGGATGTTTTTTGTTTTTGGCACCATTCTGAGTAAATTCTAGAGACCTGTGTGTGAAAATCCCAGGAGATCAGCAGTTACAGAAATACTCAAACCAGCCCATCTGGAACCAACAATCATCCATGCGATTATCTAATCAGCCAATCGTGTGGCAGCAGTGCAGTGCATAAAATCATGCAGATACAGGTCAGGAGCTTCAGTTAATGTTCATATCAACCATCAGAATGGTGAAAATGTGATCTCAGTGATTTGGACCGTGGCATGATTGTTGGTGCCAGACGGGCTGGTTTGAGTATTTCTGTAACTGCTGATCTCCTAGGATTTTCACACACAATAATCTCTAGAATTTACTCAGAATGGTGCCAGAAACAAAAAAACATCCAGTGAGTGGCAGTTCTGTGGACGGAAATGCCTTGTTTATGAGAGAGGTCAACAGAGAATTGCCAGACTGGTTTGAACGGACAAACTCTACAGTAACTCAGATAACCGCTCTGTACAATTATGGTGAGAAGAATATCATCTCAGAATGCTATTCTGAGATGCAGGTTGGCGCTGTTTTGGCGGCACGAGTGGGATCTACACAATATTAGGCAGGTGGTTTTAATGTTGTGGCTGATCGGTGTATGTTTAACACTCTATAGGACAGTTGCACCAATTAACAGTTACTTGAATTTTCTGTAGTAATAAGTAATAAGACCAAACAGAAGATTAAAAGTTCGTTTGTTCATTATGACGTCAAGATCTATGATTGCAACATGAGGGTTAAATCCAGCACCAGCGTTTCCATACTGGTTAAGCGCCTCCTATCAGCTCCAAAGGCATTTCCTGCCGTCCAGACTCCCATAATAAACAGATGTACGGCAGCGGTTATGGCACGCTTTGGACCGCTATTTTAGCTCTCCTGCTCCATCATCTTCCATTTCCTAAAAATGCAAGCGTGCACGGATAACTTTAAACTTCTTGCTCTATTGCGTTTGGAAAACAGTGTTTCGAGCGGTCTTTACTAATATCAGTATGGGAGATATTGAGACGTCATAAGAAGCGAACGTTACTTTGTTTCAGGACGAACGCGAGGGTCACAGAGTTCCATACCATTGTTTTTTTTGTTTGTTTGTTTGTTTGTTTGTTTGTTTGTTTTTTCTAAACGATTGACGGTTGCTAAGGTGATCCGAATAAAATCGAACTCAAAAAGATCAGTCTTTTCAACGTCGCATCATCAGCGTGAATTGAGATGAAGTCGTTCGGATATATCTAGATCGCTGCCACGTTTCTGTCTGTCTTCGAGGGGCGAAGTTGCTACTGCAACATAGAGGTGAGTGAAATATGGAATATTATGCGACATTGTGACCCATATAAAAGGAAACTCTTCTTATTTGTGTAATATCGGCAACGTAACGAGCATCATTGATCAAATTGCGTTTGGGTGTGTGATCATTCAGTTTCCTCTCCGGCATCCTTAGCCATTATGAATACATTTAACGTCATCTGTCGTGTTTACAGTACTGCATTATTTTGCTTTATGTTTCATTTTCGCAGCTGATGTGAACTGGCTTACACATATGCATTACATTTCATATTGTGTCCTCTACTGTCTTTCTCTTCTCTCATCCAGATCATGTCATATGCAATGCTATTAGCCAAAAGAAATGCAGCTGTCACTGTCAGACATTCAATATTATTATATTATATTATATTATATTATATTATATTATAATAGGAAATAAAACATAATAAAATAAAATATTGAATATAAAAACTCAATATAAAATATAATTACTATTATTTTGTAATGATAATTATTGTATTATAATCGTATGATTAATAGAATAATTATTTTTTATGAATATAATAATAATAATTATATTATTCCCAGCAGCTGTAGGGTGTGTACAGTGTGTTAGCATACCATGAGTTTGTCCTGTGGGTCACTTTTTGTTATACTAAACGCAATAATGAGAGAGATGATAGGATGTAGTAAATTCCACATGTTTGGCTACTAATAGTTAAAGTTTGGGATAGTTCACCTAAAACTGAAAATTGTGTCATCATTTACACAGCCTAATGTTGTTTCAAACCCATATGACTTTCTCTTTTTCATGTACCATATAAAGAGATGTAAGGCATTCACTTTCATTGCATCTTATTTTCTATATAGTGAAAGTGATGGTGTAGCGCCTGCTGCTTTGCTTATCCATTCGAATAATAATGGTCCATTGAATTCTAAGGGTCAGAGAGAGGTTAGAAAGTGGTCATAAAAAAATAAAATAAAATTTGTTTTGCAAAAACATTACAAGTTTGAACCTAAGGGAACAAAAAAGTATGATACGACACCATTAAGGCAAATCTGTTTGCTCTTAGAGATACAATTCTTTTATTCAACCTAAACCCATCAACACAGGTATTTTTTTTATATCAGTGAATTAATAAATTATACATTTATAAAAATGTATCATATTATTGCATTAAATCCATAACATTATAAAATTAATAAATTACAGGGCAATAAATTGCAATACATTTATTTCAGTTCTAAGGCTGTGAATTTAACATGTTAATTCAGTGTGATTAGTTATTTAAAAATAACATGTTAAAAAATGAACACAGCTAATCATGCCCACTGACCAAAGGAAATTTACTTCCAATGGAGCAATTTAAGCTTGAAGTATAACCTTTAAGTTTTTGCGACTCACAGTCTGCAGGGGGCAGTCAGTGCAACTCCAGCTGTATGGGCAGCAAACCAACAGCTGTGTTTGGAATGAGCACAGTGCAAGGGTCTAGTTTTTTACAACCTGGTCTCATAGTAAATTTTTTACTATAACCAGTGTTGGGCAAGCTACTCAGAAATGTAGCAAGCTAAGCTACCAACTACTGAACAGGAAAAAATAGTTAAGCTAAGCTAAAAGTTACACTTCAGAAGTAGAAAGTTACACTACAAGCTACACACCAAAAGTAGCTTGCTACATTTAAGCTACTTCATATTTTTTTCAACCAGATGCACAAAGAAAACTGTCATAGACAAAGCTTCTAAAAAAACTTATTTGCATAATGTTTATCAAAGCCATGGTACAGTATAGTACAATACAGTATACAAGTATGCAGTATGGTGCAATAAAATATGCATATAAAAAAAACATGTAAATTCATATTTATGCATGCTACCTATACAAACCCATGTGTTTAAAATTAGAAATCACTATTTTTACATTTTATTTTTCATATTTATTCTACTACCTCTACAAACATATATCCATTTGAACATAATTTCTTTTGCACATTCCAGTGTCTTACTGTTGTATTTCAGTATGTATTATAAGCAATTATATTGTGTGTGTGTTAGTGGTTGACTGATATATCGCCGAGGCCGATACATTTTTCCCGTTTGGCATATTTGTTTCTTGAGGGCGCCGAAAATCGGCTGCTTGCATGTGAAGCGACTGAGACATGTAAACGAATAGTCACAGTTCGTTTTGTTATTTTGTGCCATTGTGTTACTACAATAATAGACCGGTGTGCAACACAGTCTCATTTAAACGGTCCACATATCAGAGCCGCAGACGTGTTTGAGCTCATAATGTCAAAGTGCTTGGCTGTTTCATTCTCCTTCTCTCTTCTCAACAGTTCCCTGTAACTTTTAACTGTCTTATCTTATGATAAAATCTCATTTATACAGATGTAATAAACAAACCTCACAAAACGTGAGCAGATCCAGCATCCTGTGGAGCACTCATTTATTTACCTCTTAAGCATGTATTCTATCAGCCTCTCCTCAGCAGTTCCCTGTAACTTTTAACTTTCTTTTCTAATGATAAAAGGCAAATACCAATAAAACTTATATTATTTACCGTTTGCAAATATGCAGATATCTCGTTTAAACAGATGTAATTCATGAACCTCACGAAAATCCAGTGTTTTTTCCTCATCTAGCACTCATCTAATATCTTCCTCTGAAGCACGTATTATATCAGCCAGAATCAAAACTTCAGGATCAGGATCAAAACTTTCTCTGATTCACGAATCATGACAGTCAGTCCGTGACAATTTAAGCAAGCGATCCAGTCCGTTTAAACTGTCAGGAGATTGCTGCTCGTGCTGGATCCGCATGAGTGCGTGAGTGCAACTTCAAAGTAAAAGCTGCTATCTACTATTTAAAATACAATATTATTTTTTTATTTTTACAAAGTTAAAGTTTTGTGTGAAATTAAGTAAATAAAGTGCTAAATAAGAGTTTATATATATATATATATATATATATATATATATATATATATATATATATTTTGTGCAATTTTATGTTTTTGTTATTTACTGTATTCAATACGTATTTTGGCATTGAATCGGCCTATCGGCCACCCTGCTTTCTGGATATCGGCATCGGCCATTAAAAAACCCATGTCGGTCGACCACTAGTGTGTGTGTGTGTGTGTGCACATCTGGGCAGTAACAATGTGATATCTGATGGTAATACCATGGTACTTTGAGATACAATTACCGTATATATGTACTATTCTGTATTTATATGGTGCTTTAAAGTATTTCAAAGAATACCATGGTACTACCATGGTAATTTGATATATGATTACCACATTCATATTCAATTGAATGCACATGGTGCTTCAAGGTAATTCAAAGAATACCATGGTACAACTATGGCACTTCTTTATATGACTACCTTATTTGTATACCATTGTATTAACATGGCGCTCCCAGGTAATGGTAATTGTCTAAAAAACATGGTAATGCCATGCTACTTTCTGATGCGTTTTTGTGTAGGCTACTAAGTCTTTTGATACTCTTTTTGTGGTAAAATCTTTACCTGCAGCACCATTCAAGCTGTACACATGTTAATAATGACTTTCTTCATCACTGGCAAACGATAGGACACATTTGCAGGTTTGGTTTCCATTGACTGTAGATCCACTGCAACCATTGTTATCTTTATTTCCCTATCTGTCACTCACTCGAAGTTTTGTCGATATAGTGACACTAGGGGTCACTCTTGGGAGCCCGAGACACCTCTGGTCTTTGATAAAAGGCCAATGAAAATTGGCGAGTGGTATTTGCATGCCACTCCCCCGGACATACGGGTATAAAAAGAGCTGACGTGCAACCACTCATTCAGATTTTCTCTTCGGAGCCGAACGGTCGATGTCTACTGAGCTGACTCTGGTACGCCCTGACCAAGGCACCTCTTGGCATAGACTGTGCAAATATGCGGTTCCCCCAGTGAGCCTACTTGCACAGACTCTGTGCAAGGTCAGGGAGGAGCAGGTCGTCCTGGTAGCATCCTACTGGCCCACCCAGACGTGGTTCTCGGACCTCACGCTCCTCACGACAGCCCCCCCCGGCGAATTCCCCTGAGGAAGGACCTTCTTTCTCAGGGATGGGGCACCATCTGGCACCCGTGACCAGATCTCTGGAATCTCCATGTCTGGCCCCTTGACGGGATGCGGAAGACCTAAGTGGTCTACCACCCGCAGTGGTAGACACGATCACTCAGGCTAGGGCCCCCTCTACGAGGCACCTGTATGCCTTTAAGTGGCGTCTGTTCGCTAAGAGGTATTCTTCCCGACAGGAAGACCCCCAGAGATGTGCAGTCGGATCGGTGTGTTCCTTCCTGCAGGAGAGGTTGGAAGGGTGGCTGTCCCCTTCCACCTTGAAGGTGTATGTTGCTGCTATAGCAGCACACCACGACACAGTGGACGGTAAGTCCTTAGGGAAGCAAGTAGGCTGGACCCCTCCAGACCACGCCACATTCCCGCATGGGACCTCTGTGTAGTTCTTCAGGGTCTACAGAGAGCCCCCTTTGAGCCTTTGCAGTCAGCTGAGCTTAAGGCACTCTCCTTGAAGACTGCCCTCCTGACTTTCGTCCCGGGTAGTGGCACTCAATGCAAGCGGATAAGCCCGGGATAGCCGGCCGGGTGTATCACTTGCACATAGCGCCTTTCACCTCCTCTGAGCTGAAGATGTGTGCCATTAATTCCCAGAAGTGTTCACAAACTGACTTCCTCTGAGCCCTGTGGCAGTCGAGTTTTCGGAGAGACTCGCTGCCGGCCCAGTACATGTGCTAACTAAGAGCCCTGTTCTGGGGTAGGTGCTCCGCATGTGGTGGTTCCCTGTAAGGTAACCCCATGCGATGTATATCTTCCGCTAATTCGTTTCCCTGTTGGCAAACTGCGTCTTCCTTGGACAGAGCCCCCTCTGCCACAGTCTCCATGTTTGTAGTAACTCCTCCCCTGTTGGGTAGGATCTACCATGAGACTTCTCCACATGGTTGGCAAGACCTGTGACATATTTTCCACTTAAATATCCCCCCCTCTCTCTGGGTGAGGTGTGGTCTTCACGGTGTCCTCCCCTTGGGAGGGACACCCCCCGACTAGACCTGGTCGGCCCTTTTTTTAGGGAGTGGAAAAAAAAGAAGGGGAAAAGAGGCCACGACTGGGCTAGCCTGTCTCTATCTTTTGGGTAGTCGACTTGTCCCCAAAGGACCGTTCGACACTCATAACTATGTTGGGGGAGGTTATGTGTCGGCCTGGTGCGCTGGCTAAGAGGCACACAGTTGTCTGCCCATCACACACCGCCAGTTCACGTAACACAGTTCAGCCAGTTGCAGTGTTTTGTATAGGGACCCCGAGTGTCACTACATCGACACAACGTCAAGTGAGTGACAGATAGGGAACATCATGCTTACTTGCGTAACCTCCGCTCCCTGATGGAGGGAACAAGATTTTGTGTCCCTCCTGCCACAACGCTGAACTACCCGCTGAAATGGCCGGACCTTGTCTCGGCTCCTCAGCATAAAACCCGAATGAGTGGTTGCACGCCAGCTCCTTTTATACCCGTATGTCCGGGAGAGTAGTATGCAAATACCACTCACCAATTTTCATTGGCCTTTTATCAAAGACCAGAGGTGTCTCGGGCTCCCAAGAGTGACCCCTAGTGTCACTACATCGACACAACGTCTCGTTCCCTCCATCAGGGAATGGAGGTTACGCAAGTAACCATGACGTTTCCTTATTTTAAATATTCAGTGAGCATGTTGGCAAGTGAGAGCGTATACCAAATGATTCACCACTTTGCTATAGCATGTGACCAATTAATTGGAAAGAACCGACTCAGATGAGCAATTCAGTTGTGAGCCGGACATCTTTAGTTCTGATTTAACACTGGTGATAGTAAACACCGTTGTGATGTGTGATGTAGCAGTGTAGCTTTTGTCAAAAATAACGATTGCTTTACTACTGAAAAGATACTTGATTTAAAAACTAGCGAAGCTACCACCTGAGAAATTTAGTTAAGCTAATAGCTTCGCTGTCACTGACTATAACTACATTTTTGCAAAATCACTTTTGTGTGCCTCATTTTACATATTGCTGCAGTTTTCTGGATAAACACTAGAGGTGGTACAACAGCAATGAGTTTTATTCACTTTCAGACAAATCACTAGTAAAACAGCAGATTAACAGTTCATAAACACTTATTTTTTGCTTTGTTCCCCACACAGTACTATCTTATTATATCAAAACACTTTTACTATAACGCATGTGTAACAATGTTAGTATCTTGGCAAATGGAGGAGTCAGGAGGCAGTGGAACATTCAATGTGAGTATTTTTATTACATCTTCAGTGTCGGATAAAACATAAACAAAAGGGCTCTTAGTGGCCAAATGTACACATAAACAAGTCAATGAGAGTTCACTTTGATTGTAGCGGACATACGCTGCCAACTCTCTCTGCTGTCTCTTTCTGCCAACTGATGCGTCTCTCCGCCTTTTCAGGTCTCCCTCCGCCATCACTATAACAAGACACAGGTGCTAGTAATAATGACAGCCCAGGTGACAAGCCTTACCACTCTCCCTCTCCCGCAGACATATACATGACCACGCCCCCATACCCACAGCATCTCCCCCATACCCACAGCATGATTTGAAAGACGATATATTTTAACGCTTGCATTACATAAACAACTACATATACAAGGTCACTCAAGTGTAACTAACTTGCATGGTCAACTTTCAATCCCGGAACAGTGAGGTTCAAGATGAGCAAACCTAAGTCCACAAGTGAGCCCAAAGTGTCATAGAAGCGACTCGAAATGACATGGCTGTTTCAGCTATTGCATTTTTCATCTCACATTTGCTTTTATGACACAATTTGTTAGTTTTAGGTGTCGGGTTTAGGTTAGTGATGTTTAGGGTAGGGATGTCGATTTTGTTCATTTCAAAATGTAAAATTAATTATCTTACATTTGCTTTTTATTACACTATTGGTCAAGTTTATGTTAAAGGTCTAGAATAGGGAAGTAGGTTTTATTCATTTAAAACTCCAGAGAGTCTTAACCGTAAAAACCTCATCTTTTTGGGAGAAAATTAAACTCGCTTATAGTGCCCCTCAGTGGACATTTCACCTTAAAACTGCAGCAATTCATATAATGAACCACGTAATATCATTTTGCAAAAATTCTTTGCCACAGTCATGTAATTTTTATGAGATCAAGCTGGTTTTTTAAAGTTTCAATACACTTATGTTCGATGATATGAAAATAAATCAAGTCAATAAATTAAGTTCTCTAATAAATGCTTTACTCGTCTTTGAATTATCTGAATTTTTATTTTTAATATAAATAATGTTTTTAATTATTTAGATTAATTATATATTCAATTATCTTTATTTTGGGGCCTATTTCGGTAAATATTGATATGCGATTAATTGCGACTAATTCGATTAATCAGAATATCAAAAAAATTTTATTACATTTTAATCAATTGACAAATTTATTGAACTGACAGCCCTAATATGTTCACGTTTAGATCTGTACCATATTGCTTGAATAGAAGAGCCAAGTGACATTTTATGAAGATTAAACCAAGAATCAAGCTGCTCAAACAGCCCAGTGTTTGTTCTTTTAATTTTTTCAAACTCTTCTGTTCCCACTGTCTTGGTTTTCTTGCTGATAGCTCTTTTGGTTTCCAATACCCAGCAATACAAAAGGAAAATTGTGATAGATCTTGCTTGAGTCTGAGTTGTTGTTTTACTAATTTTGAATGTAATCTAGTATGTAATATGTACAAGTTTAATTTTTTTGTGCTGTTGAATTAACCTGATTTCCCCAGTGAAACTTCCATGTTATATCTTGGTAAGGTAGCATTATAGCAAGGCTTTTAGCAGAGCTCTCAGCTTTATGTTAATTTGCTTGGATTTGCTACATTCCAGCAGTCAAAATGCCAAGCACTTCATTTTTAGCCTCTCATCCACAAGTACCATGCTCCAAAAGGAACTGCTGATTACTCATGCTTGGCTCATGCTTGAAAGCCTGAAATATGGCTAGGTTGTTTCTATAGCAGTAGATTAATATGAGAGTGGGCTTGCTTTTTCTATTGTTATTTTTTCATTTAATTAAAGGGACATTGTTCAGTATGTTTAAAATCTTTGCAAAAATTCTGGCTGATATCAATAACAAAATAATTATTTCTGTTATGGCTGACAACCATTACGTTGAACAATATAAAAAAAATGCTGTCTTTAATAAATAAATAAATAAATAAATAAATAAACAAATAAATATTTACATTATGTTTTACATGGTATAGTTAAATTTATGCATCAGAACATTGTAATGTACAATATGAATGATGGATAACTTTATTTCTTTTGAAACCTGGCCTCACCGCTCATCGCTCCATGTCGTTCCAAACCTGTACGACTTTCTTTCTTATGCGGAACACAAAAGGAGATGTGTTAATGAATGTCCATCTTTACATTACAATGGCAGTTCATAGTGACTCACATTAAAGTTTAAAAAAGGACCCAAGAGTATCATAAAAGTAGTCCAAGAGACCTGTGCATCACGTCTTCTGAAGGCATACGTTAGGTTTAGGTGAGAAACAAACAACCCGAAATATAAGTAATATTTCGGTTTAGCGCTAATCAGAGCATTGCTTCTCTCATAGCGCGCATGAACATACAACAAACCTCAATATTTTCACCAAAAAAAACAAAACAATTAAATTTAGGTTATTTTTCACCAGATCCTGTTTTTGGCAGATGTTTTGGTTTGGGGCATAACAAAATGCGTTATGTTTTCTGTGCTGGTGTTTGACAATATCAGATTAGTGTCTGAACTACTGAGGTGCCAAGATGTTTGTTGTGGAGCTGCCAGCCATACCACATTTAAGACATCCTGGTCTTCTTAGGTGCCTTTGCAGCTTATCCAATATGTCAAGATCTTACAAATTCAGGATATTTAATGCATGGAAATGGAGGATGGAAAATGTTTTCATTTAAATAAATCTTAGTCCACATTACACAACTCAAGCCTGTCTCCATTGATGTTTTCAGTTGGCGACTAGTCAGCTGTATAGTTTGCGATGTAGATTCAAAAGAACCTGCTCATAAGAGTCATTCATTCGTGAATTGGGCTTCACTGGTTGCGCTGTATGTTTCACCCTACTGATTAGTAGCAGTGTTGCATTGCCGCTGAATGGTAGCGCTGCAAACACTCTCAGAGTACTTTAGCACATTCCTGTCTGCATTGGCAGAAGAATACATGTTCGAGAACCGTTAACACAACTGAAAGTTATGAAAATCTTCTGATTTTGGTGTTTTTTTTAAATATTATTTTTTTAAATAGAACCGGCTATATTGTGTAACTCTAGATTGTGTTGAAGTTGTAAAGATGCCTTAAAGGCACCCTGCAGTGCTACTTAGGTTGGCAGATGTCAGTTTCCCTCCCACCTTTAGAATTCAATCTTCAAAGACAAATCGTTTTCTGCTTTTCTCATTTTTCATTCATCTCTTACTGTGGAAAACAAATTTAACTGTAGAGATGGCACTGTTTCAGTTTTCTCTGTAGAAAAGCTCATTATACCAGCGTGATATATTGAAGTTCAAGTTTAGTTTGTATCTGTCTCTGTGCAGTAGGCTGAGTTTTGTATTTTTATGTATTATATGTATGCTTTTTGGAATTCATTTTGCACAGAAGAGCAAAGTAACAGAATAAACAGATGTAAGATATGAGCTTACAAAGTGTACTAATCTCTGGCTTTAGGAGTTTTATCAGTCACGCTGTATTTGTTTTGAATTGAAAAAGATAGCTCATGGTGTATGTGAGTGTGTGTGTGTACAGTCAAATGTATGTGCGCACAACCAATTTTCCATTTTTCTCTTTCTGCCATCCTTTATTATATACAGCTGAAGTCAGAAGTTTACATACACCTTAGCCAAATACATTTAAACTCAGTTTTTCACAATTCCTGACATTTAATCGTAGAAAACATTCCCTGTCTTAGGTCAGTTATAGTGTTGTCAAAAGTACCGGTACTTCGATACCAAGTTGGTACTAAAATAATTTTTTTCCACAGTACCGGTAGTACTGAGCACCGACTCTGTCCGGTACCAGCACGCAGTATAACTGACACACGACCGCTTTAAAATGCTCACAGGCTTATTTTGAACGCGTGCTCTGTTACTCCTTTTACACTGAAATGAACAATTAATCCTAGTGACATTTATTAAACCGCTGAAGGCTACAATCTTAGTGTGGATGAGCTGCATACTTTAAATGAATGTATAAATCCGACCGCTCCTACACTGGAAACTCCACAGACACTGAGAATCATTCACGTTGTTTGAGATGACAAAGCAGAGCACTAATCCACTGTGAACCACGCAGAACATGTAAACTATATATTTATATAATTAAATCACAACATTTGCACTTTAATCTCAACTCAACTTTATTTATATCGCATTTAAAACAACAGAGTTGACCAAAGTGCTTCACAGTAATAAAATTTAAAACATAACATTTCAGAATTACCACATACACAAACACCAGTAATCTAAAATACAGACACTCCAAAACGGTGTCCTACATTTCATTTGTCAGACTCAAAGGCCAGTGTAAAGAGAGGAGATTTCAGACATGAATTTTAAATTTTTTATTAATTTTACATTTTGAAATGAACAAGATCGACGTACCTACCCTAAACATTACTAACCTAAACCGGACACCTAAAACTAACAAATTGTGTCATAAAAGCAATGATCACACTGGGACGTGACACAAACTGTTTATCTGGAAAAGTGAAGCTTCTAGCAAAGAACCCATGTCAAAATAAAAGCACGATTCAAAATAAAAGATAGATGCTTGAAATTGAAGAAATAAAATAAAAATATATTACAACTCTATATTAAAATGTAATATTCTCCATAATAATAATAATTAATCAACTTATCACAAGCAAGACAGCTGTTGAATAAAAGTTTGGCAAAAAAATAAAAAATAAAAAATGCAATGACGTTAAAATGTTCTCACTTATTAAAAGCTTTAAGAATGAATTGATTAGACACCATTTTGATGATTAAATTAAATTAAACTAAAACATGTTATAATAATTATTAAACTAATTATTAAATAATTGAAAAGAACTAAATTGGTGTGTTCAATAGCACATGATCATATTAGCATATTTTTGCTGTGTTATCAAAAATTGTTATTGAGAACCGTGAAATTTCACTGGTATCGGTACCGACTACTGAAATTTTGGTACCGTGACAACACTAGTCAGTTAGGATCACTACTTTATTTTAAGAATGTGAAATGTCAGAATAATAGCAGAGAGAATGATTTATTTCAGCTTTTATTCCCAGTGGGTCAGAAGTTTACATACACTTTGTTAGTAATTGGTAGCATTGCCTTTAAATTGTTTAACTTGGATCAAACATTTTAGGTAGACTTCCACAAGCCTCTCACAATAAGTTGCTGGAATTTTGGCCCATTCCTGCAGACAGAACTGGTGTAACTGAATCAGTTGTTTAGGTCTCCTTGCTCGCACACGCTTTTTCAGTTCTGCCCACACATTTTTTTTAATCGGATTGAGGTCAGGGCTTCGTGATGGCCACTCCAATACCTTGACTTTGTTGTCCTCAAGTTATTTTACCACAAATTTGGAGGTATGCTTGCGGTCATTGTCCATTTGGAAGACCCATTTGTGACTGAGCTTTAACTTCCTGGCTGATGTCTTGAGATATTGCTTTAATATATCCACATAATTTTCCTTCCTCATGATGCCATCTATTTTATGAAGTGCAGCAAAGCACCCCCACAACATGATGCTGCCACCGTCATGCTTCACTGTTGGGATGGTGTTCTTCGGCTTGCAAGCTTCACCCTTTTTCCTCCAAGCATAACGATGGTCATTATGGCCAAACAGTTAAATTTTTTTCTCCAAAAAGTAAGATCTTTGTTCCCATGTGCACTTGCAAAATGTAGTCTGGCTTTTTTATGGTGGTTTTGGAGCTGTGGCTTCTTCCTTGCTGAGCAGCCTTTCAGGTTATGTCGATATAGGACTTGTTTTACTGTAGATATAGATACTTGTCTACCTGTTTCCTCCAGCATCTTCACAAGGTTCTTTGCTGTTGTTCTGGGATTGATTTGCACTCTTTGCACCAAACTACATTCATCTCTAGGAGACAGAATGCGTCTCCTTCCTGAGTGGTATGATGGCTGCGTGTTCCCATGGTGTTTATACTTGCGTACTATTGTTTGTACAGATGAACGTGGTACCTTCAGGCATTTGGAAATTGCTCCCAAGGATGAACCAGACTTATGGAGGTCCACAATTTTTTTTGTCCAAAATTGGCTGATTTCTTTGATTTTCCCATGATGTCAAGTAAAGATGCACTGAGTTTGAAGGTAGACCTTAAATACATCCACAGGTATACCTCCAATTGACTCCAATTAACAATTAGTATATAAGAAGCTGATTGGCTAATTGCCTAAAGGCATTTTCTGGAATTTTCCAAGCTGCTTAAAGGCAAAGTTAACTTAGTGTATGTAAACTTCTGACCCACTGGAATTGTGATATAGTCAATTAAAAGTGAAACAATCTGTCTGTATACAACTGTTGGAAAAATTACTCGTGTCATGCACAAAGTAGATGTCCTAAATGATTTGCCAAAACTATAGTTTGCTAATATGAAATCTGTGGAGTGGTTAAAAAATTCGTTTTAATGACTTCAACCTAAGTGTATGTAAACTTCTGACTTCAACTGTACATGCTATCTCATTTTTGTTATGTTTTATTTTATTTGTAGATTTGTTGCTTTTATTAGTTTCTACACTATCAAAAAGTACTAAAAAGTACCATGGTACAACCATGCTTTTTTTTTTCTTGGACATGGTACCATGGCAATGCCATCATATTTGGCATATACCTTGTAAATACCTTGTTTTATATACATGTACCATGGTATTCTTCATAGTACCTTGGAGCAGCTTCCAAGACAGCACATGTACATCACCGAGATGTCTGTTTTTGGTCTTTTCATCTGGACAGCATCACAGTCTAATTTACATCTGATAAACATCTTAAAAAGATAAGATTTACAAACATTCTAAATCATAAACATCTCAGAGACATCTGATGAATGTCTTATTGACATCCAAGACATAATTATTGACTTACGTCTTATAGACGCATTGCAGATGAGCAGGTCTTTCAGATTAAATAGACTTCTGGGTGATGTACATCTTTTTGTTTTTTTAGAATCATTTTAAAATCTTTCTGAATAACATGGATTATCAAAACAACAAAATGATTCAGCTTTTCAATCATATTGTTATGATGATATAATTTGTAATAAAAAACAATGTTGTATTAATTCATTAAGAATAGAAAAATCTTCATTATTGAACTCAGGCTTTTGATCTCCACTGTATATCAAAGTATTATGGTATTATCATCTGGGTACCACCACATTCTTTTTAATTTTTATGTAATAGTATAGCTAGATGTTGCCAATAAATGTTCCAGTTCATGGTTTGGCAAGGTTGTTTTTTTGTGTGGTTTTTTTTACTTGCCTATATATAATTTCCTAATCTCTTGATTATTTATACCTTTTTTTCATTTGACTGTATTTAAAAAGCCATGATTGCTGCAGTCTATTATTTACATGGAAGATTCTAGGTTACTCCTGAAGTCTGTATGTCATCAGTCACTCCAGACTGCTGTTCAAGCCCTCCTATACTTGATGCACCACGTTTTAAGCAGTGGAAGATGTCCTGCCCTACTTTCATTCCTCTGCAGTGTGACTATGGGATGTTAACAGAGTGTGTGCTGTTCTGCACACACTCACAGGGGACTCTTGGTACAGAGTGACAGAGCATAGTATAGAGAAAGAGGGGGACATTTATAGGACGGATTTACAGATAGATGGAAAGAGGACAGGAAAAGATGGGTAAAAGTTTGGGAAAGGACACAAACTGGATTCAGTTTTGTGTTGACTAAATGTGCGCCACAGCTGTGCTCTAACCACTAGACCACGATGTAGAGGTTTGGGATCGTTGCCTTTTTCATGCATCAATAATCAGAATATTTTCTCGATGATTATCAATATATACTGTATCAGTATTTATTTATTTATTTATTTTTTCAGATATAAACAGGGCTAACCGTTGCACCATAGTGTTTGTGTTTTCAAACATATTTCTCATCACAACTTTGGTAAATTGTGAGCGGCAGGGTAAATTAAAGGGGGCCGCACACCGGACGATTCTGGCAGAGGTCATGGTGCATTCTAAAATTAGAAAAAAAAATTCTATGAAGGTGCATACACTCTCTCAGGACTGCTCAAATGTTTTCAGTGGAGCACGGAGCATAACTCCATTTCCATTAAATTTGACCCAAATAATTATCATAGGACAAAGTTTATTTACTCTAGCCATCAGTGGATGATATATTGTGTATATATTATGTGATATATTATGCATTTTGCATATAGCCTACTCAATGTATTTTCAGTTACAAGCATGTCTTTTTGTGGTTTGACACCTTGAATGAAACCTCTTCAAAGATACATACAGTGAAACTGAATAATAATGAGCTCTAAAATACCCGTCCTGTGTTGTTATACCTGTACCTTGCAACCTGCTTCAGTAAATGTTATATCACCCCTTGTGTTCTCCAAACCATATTACACCAGTAAACAGAAGACCAGCTGAGTGAATTAGAAAGCACACAAAGTGAGCTTCTATTTCAAATGTCGGCTAATGTTAATATATCGATGCCTCAAAAATCGTCCTGGTTACTTGCATAACCTCCATTCCCTGATGGAGGGAACGAGACGTTGTGTCGATGTAGTGACACTAGGGGTCACTCTTGGGAGCCCGAGACGCCTCTGGTCTTTGATAAAAGGCCAATGAAAATTGGCGAGTGGTATTTGCATACCACTCCCCCGGACATATGGGTATAAAAGGAGCTGGTATGCAACCACTCATTCAGGTTTTGTGCTGAGGAGCCGAGACAAGGTCCCGGCCATTTCAGCGGGTAGTTCAGCGTTGTGGCAGGAGGGACACAACGTCTCGTTCCCTCCATCAGGGAACAGAGTTTACGCAAGTAACCAGGACGTTCCCTATCTGTCACTTACTCGAAGTTGTGTCGATGTAGTGACACTAGGGGTCCTATACAAAATGCCGCAACTGGCTGAACTGTGTTACGTGAACTGGCGGTGTGTGATGGGCAGACCACTGTGTGCCTCCTAGCCAGCACACCAGGCCGACACGTAACCTCCCCCAACGCTGTTATGAGTGTCGAACGGCCCTTTGGGGACAAGTCGACTGCTCAAAAGATAGAGACAGGCTAGCCCAGTCGTGGCCTCTTATCCTCTTTTTTTTCCTCTCCCCCCAAAAAAAGGAATTAACCGACTGGGGCCACCAGGTCTAGTCGGGGGGGGGGGGGGGGGGGGGGTGTCACATCCACTTGGATGGAAATACGTCACATGGTCTTGCCGAGCTTTGTCGGAAGTATGTCATGTGGAGAAGTCCCATGGTAGGTCCTACCCTATGGGGGAGGAATTTCTACAAACATGGTGACTGGGGAAGAGGGGCCTCTGCCCAAGGAAGACGCAGTTTACCAATAGGGAAACGAATTAGCAGAAGATATACATTGCATGGGGTTACCTACGGGGAACCACCACATGCGGAGCACCTACCCCAGTACAGGGCTTAGTTAGCAGGTGTACTGAGCCAGCAGCGTGTTTCTCCGCAAACTCGTCTGCCACAGGGCTCGGAGGAAATCATCCAGGGAACACAGTTTGTGAACACTACTGGGAATTAACAGCGCACGTCTTCAGCTCAGTGGAGGTGAAAGGCACTATGCACAAGCGATACACCCGGCCAGCTGTCCCGGACTTACCTGCTTATGCCTGCCACTACACGGGACGAAATCGGTTCCACCCGGAGATTGTAGAACCTCGCAAAGGTATTGGGTGTTGCCCAGCCCGCTGCTCTGCAAATGTCTGTTAGAGAGGCACCACTGGTCAAGGCCCAGGAGGCCGCTACACCCCTGGTAGAATGGGCTCGTAGCCCTGCCGGGGGCGGCACGTCCTGGGCTTGATATGCCATTGTAATGGCGTCAATGAGCCAGTGGGCGATCCTCTGCTTGGAGACAGCGCTTCCTTTCCGCTGTCCACCAAAGCAGACAAAGAGCTGCTCAGAGACTCTAAAGCTCTGCGTGCGATCCAAATAGATGCGTAAAGCGCGCACCGGACACAGCAACGTCAGGGCTGAGTCTGCCTCCTCCTAGGGCAACGCTTGCAGGTTCACCACCTGGTCCCTAAAAGGGGTCGTGGGATCCTTGGGCACATAGTGCCCAGGGGCATTCTCTGCAGTGCACCAGTGCAGAGGAGGGAGAAGCCGCTGAAATGTGCCGTCAGATCCAGCAGAGGTGAATGAACAGTCAGCTCAGTAAACATCGACCGTTCGGCTTCGAAGAGAAAATCTGAATGAGTGGTTGCATACCAGTTCCTTTTATACCCGTATGTCCGGGGGAGTGGTATGCAAATACCACTCGCCAATTTTCATTGGCCTTTTATCAAAGACCAGAGGTGTCTCGGGCTCCCAAGAGTGACCACTAGTGTCACTACATCGACACAGTTTCGAGTGAGTGACAGATGGGGAAATATTGATAAAATAACTTCCTGATCAAAAATCGATATATAGATATTTTATGATGTGCGTAGTGTAGACACGTATAACTTCTTATTCAGACACAGTTAAATAATAAAAAAAAAAAAAACTGGGACCAAATTATTTTCATGCCGTTCAGTTTCGTTAACGGTTCTCGAATGTCTACATTCTTCGGACAATGCAGATTGAACACTGTACGAAAATTCTAACGGCAAAGAAAGTAGTATAAATTGGATACGATGAGAGAGATTTTGTATGGCGAAATAATACAACGACAATAAATAACACATCTTTGTATTGTGTTGTCTTCACTGGTTGCACACAACAACAAGCATACAGCATGACCAGTGTTGTCAACAAACGAATGACACTTGCCAGTTCTTTTAAAATAAATCGATCAAAACTAGAATGTAGTTAATGGTTTGAATCTGTCTAGTGACTCATTGAATTGATCAGAGTTGTTTTTGACCTACTAACTGGCCAGCAAATCATTACTTTTGTTATGTCCAATTCTAAAGAAACTGAGACCTTTAACTTTATGTGTACATTAAGGCTTGTGAAACTGTAATTCTCACAATTACAGAGACACATTTGAAACAGTTATGTTGTCATAATGGTACTTAACAAAAACAATACTGTTTTTCTCATTTTTTTAGTGTATTTGTAGGACAAATGAAAAAAGTACAAAAAAAAAAAAATCATTAATGGAATTGTTACCAAACCAGAATCATAATGTTAAACAGAAATCAGAACCAGAATCGTTAAATACCTTATGATTCCTGTGTCTAGATATAAACAAGCTTAGTGTCATGAAAATTATGTCGACTGTCGACTTTTTTGCAAAATAATATTAAGTGGCTCTTGACATGTATTGCGGCAGTTCTGAGGTGATATGTCCACTTAGTGGCGCTACAAAGATAATTAAATTTTCTCCTTAACCCCTTAAACTCTGGTGCATTTTTGGTTTTTCAAAAAACGATTTTTCACACTCAAATTTAAAACCTTACCATTCACACATACTGTGGACTAATTGCAAAAAAGTTGTCTAATTTTTCAGAGAACCGCCCAAATAAAAAATTAATAAAAAAAACTCAAATTATTCATAAATAATATTGTATGTGTTTATAATCTTATGATAACCAGAATAATGTTTTTATTATTATTATTATTATTATTATTATTATTATTTGTCCTAACTTTGTAAACATGTAATTCTGGTTCTTTTCACTCTGCCTCACTTTGAAAAGTTGAAGGTTTTGAAAGTTAATGCTCTATTGAGTTTTAAATCAACAACACCTACTTCCCTACCCTAAACCTTAAACCTATACCTAAACGATAGTGTCATAAAAAGCAAATATGAGATGAAAAACGCAATTGCCAAACCAACCACGTTATTTTGTGTTGCTTCAGTGAAACTTTCGGCTCATGTGTTGACTAATGTGCTCTTCAGGACTTGTACCTTGGTCCTTTGCATCACAAATGCAATGCTCTTATCAGTTGAGCTACCGCACAATTTGATAGTGATCGAACAAGCTTGTAAATGTAGTTGGTTATGTAATGCAGATGTGAAAATGTATTGCCTTACAAGTCATGTGCTGTAGTAAAAGTGTTTTTATGTCATAAGATAGCATTGTGTTAGGAACATGGTAAAAAGTACGCGTTTATGAACTGATAATCTGCCCTTTTACTGGTGATATGTGTGAAAGTGATTTTTTTGTTGTTGTTGTATTAGTGTCGTTTCCTGCCGATACGTAAAATGAGCTACGTAAAAATAATTTTGCAAAAATGTAGGTATTGTAATGTGATTCTATGAGTCCAGGTTGATATAAACACATATATTTAAGTGATGATGCAGGTAAACCTGTATTGAGCTCAACAGTTCATATTAATGGAAGGGTTGTGAAAGGAGGTGTTTTTATGTGCGTTTCAGACTAGCTGGTTCTTTTTAGACTCTGCATCTGCCTGTTCAACCAAGTCATAATGATTTTCATGGTGTAATTGAGCAAGTGAAATTGAGCACTTAAGCACAATCCAAAATCAGTCACAGATTCTGAGAAACAAAAGGATCACACTGTTCCCTTCATGTTGTGCCATCTGGAAACTGCAATGGAGGAGAAAGCTTCCTCAGAGAATAGGTTGTCCTGAGCTGTAATTGGCCCCACTAGATATTCTGAGGTTCATAAACACTACAATCAAGTCTGTACGCTTTTGTTTCATGAAGTGTAAACAAGTCTGCACTTCCCTCCTCATGTATGCTTGTGAAAGCTAAGGGAAAAATAAATACTGTATATAATATGGCTGTCTCTGCATCTCTTAAGTAAACAGTCATAAGGACTTGATAGGAAAGACTTTATGTACCAGAGGTGGATTGTTACACCATGTCCTAACCATACGTGACGTAAGATTCCAGTGACGTAGTGAATTTTCAGGGGGCGGGGCTAACCGGCGTGATGTAGAAAAAATAAAAACTGAGCAATCTGCGAATGTCCAGTCAGTTAGGATGAAAACTCGGATTAACGTGTTACTTTATTGCGTCATGTGTGTTGAGGACACTGTGCTATGAGAAGAAATTCACTGTATATTTCATTCAGTACTCAAAAAAACAGTTCCATCTAATTAAAAATGGACTATGCCACCCAATATTTGTGTGTGCTGTTATTGTGCTTGTGAGAGTTAGTTAGTTTAGCCCAAGATGGACCACTTATATTAAAAGTGCACTCAGTAACTTTTGTCTTTGTGCCATCTTGGACTTACACTGACAACAAGCGGCTGAGATGCAGCATCATTTAAAATCAATAGTTTTCAGTTTCAGATGCCATTGTAGAATTGTAGTATTCACAGTCAGAGTGAAAGTGTGATGGTTACTGAGATTAAGCGAGTAGTATTCAGCTGGTCATGTGATTCTAACATGGCAGCCCCCATGTGCGGACCCTCTCCATGTAGAATAAAACAGCTTTTATAAGGTTACTGATATGACTGGAGTATTAATTTTAATGTGAGTGGTCATGATTTCCTATATACTGTATATTGCAAAATTACAATTCACGTTTTTAGGAGTTAAACTTTTTTAATGAGGAAAAAATTCACCTTTATAATTAATGGGAGAAATTGGAACACCTAAAATGGGAGATGTAGAACAGGAAGTCCCTTACCAGTAAAAGAGGCTATCACCTTTTTAGATACAGACATCCCCTGTCAGTCAACTTGAGAACGCACATGCGCATTAGCGGGACCAGCCTGAAAACTAGAATTTCTTTGCATGATCTGAGCTAAAGAAGCACAATTTATGATACCATTGGCCCTGTCCCAAATGGCACACTTGATGTGGACCTGCGGTCTCGTGGCCTTCATTTGATTCCCGCGAAGTCCACAAGACCGTAGAGTTTCCCATTTGACATTTTAGCACTCCGAGGGGTGCTCGCGAGTTCCCCCTTTGTACCCTCAATGCACCCTTCGGCTGAGCCCGCATCAGTGCGAATTCCACAGCGGACTATTACCCAACAGTCACCGCTACTGATCCTCTTGACCAATCACAGCGAACTGGAGTTTCTGTGCCGGAGGAAAAAACATAGCGGACGAGGTGATATCAATCACGGATTAAAAATGTATTTATTAATTGTTTTTACTGATTGCTAGTGGCGGATCTCTTGCATATCATGTGTATATAGTATCACTTTTAAGTCTGATGTGTTGAACTGGTTCAGAACTTTGTTTTGTTTAATTTTCCAGAGATATGGAATTACTCCTGTTCAGTTTATTGAATAGTTTTTCTTGGGGAAGTTTTACGTTCATAAAAGTAAGTAACCTAACATTAAACCTTTGCTATTTTTGTTTCACAGAGGATTTTAGAATTATTACGAGTCTCTAAAATATGAAGACATGAGAGAATATTTTAATGCACATGGCTGTAGCTTGTAAGATTGCTTATATTTACTGATATAGCAACATTCAGTCTAACAGTGATATGTATACCTGCAGAACTTATTATTATTATTATTATTATTATTATTATTATTGTGGCTGTGTGTATTTTAGAACTTTTTTTGCAAATATATGATGGTATGTTCTTTCTATACATTTTACAGTGTTCTAAGCACCTGCCTGTAACCATCCATGTGTCTGGATCATGTTTATTTGCTCTCTAAAAATAAAAATAAAAAATGTAAACGTTTTGTTGCTGTATTTACATGTGTACATTGTTTTTTAGAGGTTGTTGATTAAATTATCTAATGCTTTATTATCAGTTTTGCTTGAAATTATTTAATTAAAACAAATATTCAATAGTGAGTTTAAAGTGTGTTCCTTTACCCTATCTATCAATGCCATAACTTTTTCAAATAATAATTTGTAAAACTGCATGTATATAAACATAGTATAAAAAATGCATCATATGATTGGTCTTGAAGTCTGTCCCAAATGCACACTTTTGCCCCCTCATGGACTTGCTGACTAGCGGTCTGCACTCGCTTACAACGCCAAAGTCTGCACTCAGAGGAAGACTGCAAGGGCGGAAGGTGCCATTTGGGACAGGGCCATTGCTGTTAGATTTTACTGCTGATTTGAAATATGTTCTTTGATTGTAAACTTGACCAGCCGTTTTGGAGATTTCAATCTTTCCTCATTCAAGTAGATAGGAGCTGTACTTTTATGCCACTTGTATTAATAGAAAATAGCTGCTCGGGAGTGTTCCAAAGATGGCCTTCGAGTGGACTGATTTGCATTGAGACTTGCCTTGGTATCTTGTTGTTAGCTTAGCGACATGCTAACGTCAAAACTCTATTGAAATCGAGACAAGTCTCTTGTCCGCTTCACGTGAGTAGCCAGTGTTTCCCATTAATTACCTAGACTGTGGCGGCCCATTCCGTTGCTTCGGAAAGCATCAATCCCAGTCAGTCAGCCCCCTCCCCGCTCCCCCCTGCTGAACGCGCACATGTTCACACACACGCAAAGTAACTATTTTCAGCATCTGAGGAGCATGTTCAACACAGGTAACCACTTTTGCTTAATTTCTTTGATTGCTCACAGGGCTGGACGTTAATGCTTGTCCGGGACAAGTGGATTTTTGAAGAGGCAAGTGAAAGAGAATATTACTTGCCTGACCGGACAAGCAGACTTGATTAAAACGTCAATAACAAAAAAATAACTGGCTATATTTGTGATACCTTCGCCTGTGTCACTTATTAGAAAGTTCTTATTCTTTTTCTACTGTTGAAAGTAATCCAGAGCGTGTAATTTTATAATTCGCAAGCAATCTAGTAACAGCTGTGCCCTGTTTGATGCACGCATGAACGGTTCAAAATTCCGCCAAAATTCTTGGTGAGGTATTCATGTAAACACAGAGAGTGATGGCTAAAGTGAATGTAAACAGCGGGAAAAAAAAGCCAATTTTTATTAATATGTCGGACTTGTAAGTATAAATGTAAGCTAATAGACCTGCTTCCGTCTAGTGTGTCATTATAATAATCAAACAACCAGAACAAGAAAACACTCACTGCTCTTGACTGGGTAACTTTAGTAGCTTTAAAAAGTATTAATGTATTATAATCGTACAGTGAAGACCAGTAGTAGTTTTATGTTGCATTTCATTCTGAATGTTTACTTAAATACTTGAAACTGTTGTTAAAAACTTTTAAAGCTGTTAAAAAACACAGAATTTTCTTAATTTGTATTTTTTGTTCTATTATTTTACTGTTTTTATTGTTATTTTATTACGGACTGTTTACTAGTCTCGAATAATTACTTAAGAACTTGAAACCATTCTTCCATAATTAACATATTAGTTAGTAGTATTATTTGTTGTGGTTTTGATTTTGAAGGTGGTATTGAAAATCGTCAAATTTCACTACCTTCTACTGAAAATTTGGTATTGTGATAATGTATAGCCTATATTGTACATGGTAGATCTTGCTGCAATAACATGATGAAAATGTAGATCTCATTCCATAGAACTATGAGCATCCCTGCTGTAAATGATGGTGATGGAGGCTTTCCTTTATTTGACTACCATACGTAACATAAAATAAATACCATATGACAATAGCCTCCTCCCCAATCCAGTGCGGTTTTCATTTCTGTTGCAGATAATTGAGTTGATTGCATTGGTATTAGGTTGGGCATCAGTCATAATTTTTGAAAAATATACAACATAAACTTTGACATGTTACTTGAGCATGTAACTTAAATGTCCTTTTTTCTCTCCGGACAATTAACCTTTTTACTCGGACAAGTGAATGACCAATTCACTTGTCCAGAGGACAAGCACATGACAATGCTTAACGTCAATCCCTGGCTCAAATGTATGCTCTAGTCGATTTTGTGTTTTGACCATTTGTGAACTGCGTTAAACTCCATCTCGTTTACCATCAGTGTTTCCCACAGGACTTTGTGAGGCTGTGGTGAGTGGACCTCGGACCCTCTAGAGGGGTCCAGGGGCATGCTCCTCCATAATAAAATGTTGTACATTTTAAAGTTAAACGCATCAATCTGGTGCACTTTGAAAGCAAAATTAAGAGGCTAGATCTATGAAGAACTTTGTGCTCTTGTAAACAATTTTGTGCTCTAGTAGTATTTAATCATAAATGGTGAGTTTAACACAATTCACAAATGGTCAAAACACAAAATCAACTAGAGCATACATTTGCCATCAAAGAAATGAAGCAAAAGTGGTTACCTGTATTGATCTTGCTCCACAGATGCTGAAAATAGTTCATTGTCAGAGCCGCTGGTAATAACGTTAACGTTAGATATTTGGTTGTGTGGGGGGGGGGGCTGACCGATGCTTTGCCACAACGGCGCAAAACACAACATTGTTATTATATATAATGAGAAGTGTAAAAATATTTTCGGTTCATTATGAAACTGTGGCGGGTCACCACAGTCTAGGTAATTCATGGGAAACACTGACCATGCTTTGTGGATGTGACTTTTTTGCCATGTCATCACCATTTATGATTAAATACTACTAGAGCACAAAATTGTTTACAAGAGCGCAAAGTTCTTCATAGATCTAGCCTCTTAATTTTGCTCTCAAAGTGCACCAGATTGACACATTTGACTTTAAAATGTACAACATTTTCTTACTGGGGAGCATGCCCCTGGACCCCCCTAGAGGGGCCGAGGTCCACCTACCACAGTCTCACAAAATCCTCTGGGAAATACTGGTAGTGCTATTTGTGCTGTGCACGTAACTGAAGTTGCATTCCAAACCAGTCATTTATGAGCTACTATTTAGGTTAGCATAGCATGCTGCCTTAGAAGGTAGCTGATGAGGAAACCAGACAGTGATGCAGCTAGCTAGAGTTGCGAACAAGACTTTTTATACCAAAACGCTGTTGTTTGTCTCATGGTCAAATGGTTAGATCAAAAGTACTTCACAAACCATTTAAGAAACATATCAACACAGTTTTTGGAGTTTAATACATTTATGTTAATAAAGCTACAATTACATGCTAACTAAAAAGTGATACTGTGGGTTCTTCTTCAGTCATTTGACCCACCTCTTTAACACACTTTCCTTTAATAAAGACATATTTGATTGCCTTCTGTATTTTTTGCTATATTCAAACACATTGGTTTGTTTGCTTTTACATTAGATACATTTGGGCTCTTCCTAATCAAATGACAGCGTTGACAATATAAAGACATAAAAAAAAAAAAAAAGCTGTGCTTGCACATTTGCCAAAAAATAATAATAATTAAAAAACATTTCCAGGAACCTTGTAGCTTAATTATTTGAGATTTTCAATATTTTGGTATTTTCTGTATTTTCAACATTAATTCAGGCTATCTGCAAGAAACTACATTCTGCCAAGCTTTTGATAAAATAGGACTATTACTGTAGGTCTATCTACTCAATGTTCTTAATGTTCATAGAAAAAATGTCATATGGGTAAGTATATGACATACAGTGGGTGAACTGTTCATTTAAGCTTTGAAAAATTGCCTAAAATCAAAGGCTTCTCATTGATATAACAGTACTCCATAAACTTATCTCATTTATCATTGAACTTATGAAATGGGTGCAAGACTGATTTCACACACTCCCTATGCTAGTGGCACTGCTGCTTACCAGCCCTCATTGCTCATGTTTGCCTTGGCAACAAGCAAAGATTGTAAACAAACACTCCAGGAGCACACCTCTGCGGCGTTGGCGGACTGTGTGTGTGGGCAGGTGGGGTAGAGTATCGTAACGTCCCACAGGGAGTTGATGAAGAGAGATGTACTTTCCCACAAACCTTTATTTCAGGCTAGTTTCCCTTCCATCAGTTATAGCTGTACTATAACTGATTTTGTACTGAAAACAATACCTTACTTTATACAACATTGTTTAGCACCGTAATAGCACTCGTACATCACCCAGACATCTATTTTATGTGTGTGTTTTACATTTGGAAGACAGATTTTTTTAGGTTGTTTGCTCTTCCTCTATACATCTAACTGGAACCTTTATTTTAAGAGTAAATGGTGAAATAACCAGTAGTCATAATGGCATTAATGCAAACTCTCAACCAGTTTAAAACAGAGAGCAGCGAAGAACAACCCCCTCCCCCAAGAGAATAACTTTTAATTCTATTATTCAAGTCAGATGCACTCGAGTTTTATGCTTGCATTTGTGCAGTAGGGAGCTGTTGTGGAGAAACATGAGCACAGTTCTGCTGTTGAGCTCACTGAATGAGAAAATATCAGCAGCTCCACTCAGCCTATCAGAGGAATAATACATTTTTTGCATATTGGTCTTAAAATGGAGAAATGTTTCTGACTTTCTCTGCAGCTTATTTTATCTAGGTGTGTTTAAAAAATGCTTTTGTTTGCTTTATGAATACATTTCTTCAAGAATTCTGAAGGGAAACAATGGTAGGAACAATATGTAAGCTGAATTCCAGCATGAATTGCATACTTTGAATACAGTTTAAATGCTTGCAAACTGCACTAGAAAGCAAATAGATTTTTGTTGCTCATACAGTTGAGTTAATTGGAACACAATTAATTGTGAATATTTCATTACATAAAAAAATTAATCAATTTAGGTTTCTACAGTAAATAGGAAATGTACTTAATCCATAGCGATAATTTTGACAAACTTTGCTAGTTGAATTGCAATGGTAAATTATTTCATATTGCTGTGCTGCTCAACGTGAACCACTTGAGGGCGCGTCTCTATTTGCAGGGGTTTATGAATATACACACAATTGTTTGATATACAGTGAGTAGTTTCTAGTTAAACTTGTTAATTTATAGATATTGATGTCTAGATAACTTTTTAGATAGATTTGTTTTAGATAAATTGAGTACCTACACAGGCTAAGAAGTATTTTGCATTTTTTTTATTTTTTTTTATTCTATTATTTCTGAATAGCTGGGTTTATTCGATTTTAATTTATTTTACATTTACACTATGTTGACAACTTACCCCTGTGGTGCATTTTGTTTGTGCATTTTTCTTGCATACCTTTTTTCCTATAATGAAAAGAACTTGGATTTCTCTAACCAGGTTGCCTTGCATTCTAATAAAGAACATACAATTTGAATCATGTTGAGTACATAATTACAAGTTGAGTACAAGTTGAAAAAATTTGAATTGTGAATCGTCCAGAAGTTTTTTTCAAAAAATTTTGATAAAGATTTTATTTTTTTGCCATATCGCTCAGCCCAACTCACAGGTGAAGCGAATAACGTCGATCATCTCCTAACAAGGCCACATGTCAAAATCTGGGTAGATTAGATGGTAAGTGAACAATCAGTTCTCGTAATCTATGTGTTGAATGCAGGTGAAATGGGCAGGAGTAAAGACCTGAGTGACTTTGACAAGGGACAAATTGTTATGGCCAGACGACTGGGTCAATGCATCTCTAAAATGGCAAGGCTTGTGGGATGCATGGATTCTACAAGACCCCTGAAGGTGTCCTGTTGTATCTGGCACCAAAAATCCTTCAAAAGCCCTATAAGTTGTGAGGTGGAGCTGCCGTGGATCGGATTTTTGGTCCATTACGTCCCACTGATCGGATTGAGATCTGGGGAATTTAGAGACCAGGGCAACACTTTGAACTCTTCATCATGTTCCTCAAACCATTCCTGAACAATGTGTGGCAGGGTGCATTATCCTGCTGAAAGAGGCCACTGCCATCAGTGAATACCATTGCCATGAAGGGGTGTACCTGGTCTGCAACTATGTTTAGGTAGGGCAACAGCATATTAGGTCATAATGTTTTTTTGTTTTTTTGTTTTCAGAACAACATGTAGTTACATAATAAATACATTGTATTGTATGCATTTTAATATTAGTAGAGAGTAGTTGAAGACACCTCATATAAAGTTGTACAATAAGATAACTTTCAGACAAATAATTCCTTATTGAAAATGCTTAATTTAAGTGTGAGAGAAAGTTTAATTGATTTAAAAAAAAAAAAAATTCTGAGTCTAGTTTCCATGGATGTCCAACCTTTTCAGGTTTTACTGTTAACCATGTGTTTTGGTTTGTTTTAGGTGTGCAAATGGGGCATCTAATCATTGACCAAGAAAACGTGAATTGTGTAATGTTTACAACATTTTATAGTATCCGGTCAAGGTTGAATGGACCTGACATTGACAGACTGTGTGATAGACTGCATGATCAGAAGTTTTATTATTTAAACCTGTCTTTATGGCCTAGATTTCCAAACCAATATTGCTATATCATTGTTGAATTTAAAATGATATCAACTATAAGCTGTTCAGAAAAAGGCTTTATTCTCTCTATAGGGGCGGCTGGCTGGGTTAATGATAGCACTCTGGTGAGCTATATAAAGCTGTTATTTGGGCAAACTATAACTTTGTAACGCTTTAATGATAGTGACTTGATGATGTTATTTATAATAGGAAATGGGGAAAGCATTGTCAATATCAGCATTGTTGCTCTTAAGATGCGCAGGGGTGCATTTCTCGTATAATGTAACTCACTGCTTAACCACCACAGGACACTGCATCGATTGAGAAATTAACTAGCTAGTCACGACCATAGTAGCTATGTCGCACATCCATTGTTCGAACCTTGTTGGTTCAACAATATAAAGCTGTTGTTAGTGATGTTACATAGGGGGTGGAGTAATAATATCTGCAGATATAACATTAGAATAGCTCATTTACACGTACTCCAGAAAGCTGTTAAAAGCTGCTGAAGACATGAAAGCTGCGTGCACTATGTAAATGTGACAGATACATTGGCTGCAATAGTGGGGTTTCCCTTTACATCAGACTCTGGGGTTCCCCCGATGCACTTGAGCACATACAGTATGCACATGCTCACTCTTCAAAAACGTATTAGAACTTCAATCATGCGTTAACATGGACACATAAGCCGTGTTCTCCGACAGAAGTCAAGTGTGTTAAAGTGCTTTCTCTAAACAGCATTTAATCCCTTAAACGGCTGCATTCCCATCTACATGACGTTTGAAAGCTGCTTTCTGTAAAACCCCGGAATAAGCAGTTTTCTGAAGTGCATGCATACAGGGTCAAAGTCTTTACGAAAGATATATATGGAATAAAAGATATAGAAGCCTCAGCTAAGTCAAATGACGTCAACACTGCAAACTAACAATTAACTATGCTTCTAATCACAGGTAAAGTGCTGTAGTTCCAACCACACAATTTTGCGATGCTGTTTGTGAATGTTCGTTGGAACTACGGTTTCAGGAAACACCAAATTGTTGAAATATATTGGTAATGATGTAACTTGCGACGATGCTTTTGGGAAACGCACCCCTGGTTGAACTCCTTTTAACAACAGCTATCGTTATTTGTAGTGATCACTTCATATGGACTTCCATTGGAAGACTGGGTTCAAACAGTTTCAAATGGTAATGGTTTTTGCCATTCACAAAGGTGGGAGATGTTTAAAGCTCATAGTTCTGCGTCCACTTCTATTTTAATGAAGTTGTGGCAAATCAGGTTCTCAATGTGGAAAGGAGGAAGCAGGGACTGGGTGAACAATCCACATCAGACATTTAATAAACACTTCAGAATCAGAATCAGAATCAGAATGAGCTTTATTGCCAAGTATGCTTACAACAGCAGCAAGACATAGATAATAATAAAAAATAAAAAATACAATATAATTACACACATACGTACAGACACACATACATACACACATACACATTTCAGTGTATAACAAAACAAAAACACACACTGCTTTTCAGCCAGCTACGTATAAACATAAAGACACACACACACACACACACACACACAAACAAACACACACAGACAGGCTTCATGTGTCTCTCCCTTGAACTGCAGCTCCGGCTCCACCTTATCCCTCTCCCGGCTGATTATGATCATTCTCCCCCAACTGTCCCTCATCGCTCCCCCCCCCCGCACCGGCCTGTCCCGCTGACGGATGGTTTTCCCCACCTCCTGGGAATAGGAACAGGATGAGGGGGATGAGAGGGGAGAGAGAGAACGAGAGAGAGAGGAAAGAGAGAGAAGGGGGAAAAAAACTTGCCGGTCCCCGTACACGCTGCCAGACGGTCCTCAGCCCACTGTACTGCTTCCATTTGCGACATCGGGCAATGGCACTGGACCCCTCAGCCGTCCCTTTCGGTTGCCGGTTGATGCAGTGCTCCAGCGCCACCGGATCGAGCACTCCCTTGGCGTCGCGATCCTCAGTCAGCGGCAAGGACTCCTTGACGGCACGTCTTCCACCAGTCCTGGGTTTCAGCACCAATGTGGCAAATCAGTTTCTCAATGTGGAAAGGAGGAAGTGGGGACCGGGTGAACAATACACGTCAGACATTTAATAAACACATTTCAGTGTATAACAAAACAAAAGCACACACTGCTTTTCAGCCAGCTATGTATAAACATAAAGACACACGCACAGACAGGCTTTGTGTGTCTCTCTCTCTCTCTCTCGATCTGCAGCTCCGGCTCCACCTTATCCCTCTCCCAGCTGATAATAATCAGTAATCACCTACATTAACATTTGTGCTCTTTAAAGCCAGATTATAAACCATCACATTTTGGGTAATCCAACCTCTCTGCAGTCTGGCTGGTATTTGCAGGATTATTTTATCAGCACTTGCAGATGCTGCAAAAACTCCCAAAGATTGTTCTTTTTTTCTCAAGGAATATCTGGCACCATTAAAAGAACAGAACATTTTATTTGTCTGTTTTGTACATTCATGTGCCTTAGTGGGCCTATTAGTGTCACCAAACATTTCTGAAACAGATGCCGTTAGGAAACTTTCATCTGGAATGCCATACATTATATGAACATCGTGCCTGGAAAAGGTCTGGAAATAACTGTTTTGCATTGTTATCAGCAAAAGGTAGGGCTGGGCATTTCATAACAATTCTATCTCAAGATTGTTCAACCTTTCAACGATACCCAATATACAGTATACAGTATTTATGTATTTTGCTGTAAAATGGCTTTAAAGACTGACTCTTTTTTTTTTTTTTTAAATCTGAGGAACATTTTTATAATTTCGATCCAACAACTATTATTGCAAAGTAGATTCAAAAGCTTAATGCAATAAGTAAAATACAGTAGAAATCTAGTTAAAAATAATCAAGGCAACCCACATGTTTTTCTCTAAAAGAACAGAAGAATGATATTTAATTGTTTTTATTAATATGCAGAACCTATATAACAATACATAGCAAAAAATTTATATAAAATAAAAATTACCTATATATTTTTCTCTTTGATGTCACAGACTAATAATTGAACTGATTAATTGAAAAAGACAGCTTTTTGTAAGAACTGATTGTTGAAAATGTATCTAACTTCCCAATATCAGTATTTTTACTATTGAGGTTTAAAATAAGTTGAGTTGCAAACAAAATTGTTCTGTTTTAGCACTCTCATACTCACATAACTGGCCTATTGGCTTGGTCATTAGGAAACTTAATGGCCAAAGAAAAAGTGCAATGAAATGTGATATTCATTTTGTATTACCAACAAAATAATAGAGATTACATTGTAAATATTCAATATATTGCCCATCCTTAGCGGATGATGCACCTTGGTTCACACTGTCTTTAATCTTCAGGCTATTTAAAAAAATGTTTAACACATTGTGGCCTATATTCTCCAATAATGTACCATAGAGCCTAATAGAAAAATAACAGAAATACTGAAATGTAAAATTTTTCTTTAAGTCAACGAAGGTCTAAAAAAATCACCACAAGTTTTAGTAGAAATTGTATATCAGTTTCTTTTGTTATTTTGTGTATTATCAGTAAAATGTTGGAATGCACTGATTGCATTGTGTGGAAGGATCAGCATCTTGATAGCCACAGTAAAAGTTGGCGAAGTTGACATAGTTGAATGGGAAATTCATATACAACAATGTCCAGGCATTACTGTAAATTTAATGGTATTTGGCTTTATTACCTAGACATTTGTACCCAGACATTGGGGATGTTTAGTGTTGCCCTTGATTGCAGTGAACGCTGACAGGAATGCTAACAGGAAGGATACGAAATCAGCTATAATTTCGGAGAGAAAAACAAAGCACATAAGAAAATTTTAGCCCTTCAGAAATTAGGCTAGGGTGGGGGACCTTTTACGGAAGTCCTTAAATTCCCATTTGTTTGTCTTGACCTACATAAGGCACATTAAAGTCTGTGTAAAATGGAGTGTGTGATGTGATGTAGGTTTATGTTGGAAAGACACAACCATAGTAATCTGCTCAAAATAGCAGCGAGATACAGGCACACCACCATTAGCTGGGACCTTATGCAGCACACACCAATGAACAAATAAAACACATAAGCTAAAAGCCCTGTGTCATGTGTATTTTGTTGATTTATGTCTTTTATTTTGAAATGTTTAGTTCCTGTTCCCTTGTCATGTGATTTCATGTTTTCCCTCCATGTTCATGTGTCATGTTTTCATTGGTTCAGTGTTTGATTACTTTGTTATTAGTCTTGTCTTTTCATTGGTTAATTGTTTAATTATCTTGTTAGAGTTCTGTTTATTCATTGGTTGATGTTTCCCATGTCTAGTATTTAAGCTCTCATGTTTGCCATTGTCAAATGTTGAATGTAACTTTGTAGTCAAGCCATAGTCAAGTCCATGTTTTCTTTCACGTTTGTAGTTAGGGTTTTTTGGATTATCACTTTGAAAATAAACTGCACTTGGGTTCTCTTCGCCATTGCCAACAGCAGCCAGCATCGTTACACCCTGCCTCACCTATGGCCACAATAGTCCTAGTTTCAAAATGCTGCCTGGTTTCACAAATCTTGGTTTCAGAGTAGGGCTGGGTGTTATATTGCCTTTTGTGTTGCGCATTGCCTTTTATGTTGCACTCTACAGTATAATGTAGAAATGTGTTAACCAATAGATGTTATGCTATAATATTTTATTACGGTAGATGTATGAGCAGGTATTTCGGCAGGACTTCTTTGTTACTGCCCACCTTGAGCTTGTGCTTTTTGGTTTGGTTTAATATACAGTATATTATTAGTTTTTAAACCTGATTTTGTTTCCAGGCTTCTTAAAGGTATATATTTTTTTACACCCTTTGGCAGGGTGGCCACAGCCGATTAGGGTTACACTGGCCTCCAAGAACAACATTTGCTTGGTCCCTTTAGTGCTTGTGTCCCTGAATAACACCCAATCAAGGCTCTCGAGGAACCGTAATTGCTGCTTCTCCAACAAGAAAGTAGGACTGAGCACTGTCAGCTTGTAGATGAGGGTATAAGCTAACCCTGACTGACCTTGTTGTTGGTTATGGACGCCCACAAGTCAGAACACATCGTTAGTGGAGCTGAAAGCACAGGGGCCATGCTGTCAATCTATTTAAAGACACTGTTCAGTGGGAAGCAAGTGTTTTTAGACTTTTCCCATGTGAGACTCTGAAAATACCAACCTGGTCTCCATTAGGTGACATTAAAAAGGCTTTAGAACCTTGACTCAGCTACTCAAACTTAAAGGTACAGTTTGCCCAAAAATGAAAATTCATTATTTAGTCACTTTAAGGACAAAAAAGAAAAAGGACAAAAATATGATTAAACCTCAGTAATAGTTATAGATGCAAAGTCTTCTGAAGCAAAGTCTTTTTTTTTTTTTTTTTAACTGTGAAAATTAAACTTTAAATTGTTTTTTTATAATTATTATTATATTGAAGAAAGTAGGGGTTTGGATTGACATTAGGGAAAGTAAATAATTGTCATTATTGGGTGATTTATTCCTTTTAATTTGTTGCAATCCCTTGCTTGCACAACTAATATGAAGGTTTTACTGGAGCAGTGTCAGGTGTTATGTCCGAAACCAGTTTAACCATTTAAAAAATCATGATGGGTTAGAATCTTTACCCAACAACTTGGACTGTTGTTTTCAGTAGTTTCCGCCCATGCTTATCCAACAGAAAAGCCAGTGTTATTTTTGCTAAAGCTAAAGTCAACTTTAAACGCCATTTGCAAACTGTTTTACTTCCGGTATTTGAGTGAAACAGGATATTCAGCAAGAAAAAAAAAAAATGTAAGGTAGGCCTTGATATTATCAATCTGGAATTGATTGGATCAGGAAACCTGAGCGCTAAATTCCAGAATGGAGCCAGGTCGTTGGAGGCGAGGGGTTGAAAAAGTAAGGTTTTGTAGCCGAAAGATTATTTTCAGAGGCAGACCAAGATATTATTTTGATAACATATTATGAAGACATGCATTTTTTTTTACTTGGAATAATATGCACCAATGAGTCATGCCAAATAAGTCCAGGAACATACATTAATGGAATAGTTCACCTAAAAATTAAAATTCTGTCATTCTGTTCCACAGACAAAGGAACACCATTCAGTTTTACAATTACATTGGTGATAAATAGTAAAATATTTGTCATTTTTGGATTAACTATTCCTTTAATTTTGATTTCATGTTGACTTTAATGTTGAAGCAGGGGCTTGGTCACCATTTAACTAACCACTAAACCTGTTTGTTCATCTCAAAGTCTTCATCCTTTATTTATGTTTCGCTCTAAATCTACACAGTCCTGTGTGTTTCTTTCTGCTTGAGTGGAAGCTTTGGTTGCACCTCATGCAGCTAAAGCCTTGTATGACTGATGAAAATGAGGTCACCATGCGATGCATGTAAAAGACCTTGTCTCGTGAGATTGGCCATGCCTCTGTCTGCTGCTGTAGTGCCAACATTAGTAAATAGGTCATCTGGCCAGGCCTTAAATCTAGTACTAGAAGTTGGATTAAAACCCCAGTAAGGGTGGAGATTAGCTGGAGCCAGTGGGTGTGAGGTTCGTCCAAACACTGGGTGGTTGTCAAAGAGCATCATGTCACATAGCAAATGGATATTGGATTGGTGTCAATATGGGGTTAAAATTAGTTTGCTAAAGGTGCTATATGTAATATTTTTTACTGTACTAAATCATAAAATTGCCATATGTCATTAGAGAATTAGGAAACATGCTAAGTTGAAATACTGGCTTCTCTGATAACAATGCTACAGCCAGTGTATTCTACTTTGAAGTTTCCATTCCGGGCCGGAATTTCTGTTTATGTTTTGGCCTGTGTGATCCCGCCCACTGCCCACTCACCAATAGTATTTCGACACTGCCGGGTTGCCAGATTTGAACAAGTTTGCAGGCAAACAACACTGCGTGCTGCAGCCATGGAAGCCAGCAAACGAACTGGATCAGAGATAACAGATTCCACCCGACCTAAAAAGCCTCGCCATCCATCTAAAAATCCATCTGACCAGAGGCATAGTAAAACAAAGATAAATATTGGAGATGCCTTTGGAAGATGGAGACAGCTTAAAGCCCAGAAATCCTTTAAAACGGATGCTGAGTTGGCTAATTTGCGTGTCAACATTCTGGCAACCCGCATGAGCTTCGAGTCTGGGGCGGGGCAGACAACTCTCCAATATTTTGAATTTGGACTGCAGTACCCATTTCAAACTCTTGTTGTCAATCTTACATATAGCACCTTTAAGGCTACAAAAGAGGCAGCTACAGTAGCAGTCCCAAAATTCGCATAAAAATACATGGATATAGTTATAACTTGTGATAGACCAATATTTTTGCCCGATTAATCATACAATATTTGATCATCTTTTGATTATTGGCTTTGGCCTGCCCATAACCATGCCCACTTGGTTAACAGATGTCAAAGGCCACATCCACAGTTCAGTTTCGGTTTCCAACTGTACAGTTAGTGCTACTATTGTAAAATCATGAAAGATTTTCATAAACCATTTAATATGTCCCAATAACAATATACCTACAAACTTATGATGCCAAAAAGAACAAAACTAAAAATTACAGTAGTGAGATGACTCTCAGGATCTCCCTATAACTTCATCCTGGTACTTTTCAACCGAGATCCATTCAGCTGTCATAGCCGTTCTAACTGCGTCAACCCCTCTCGGTATTTAGTCTCTGTGCTTGCTTTGTTAAGAAGCATTTAAAGATGTCAGCTGCCAGGATAAAGAGCTATTTTCTTGTAAAATAGTAGGGATCAGTGGGGAGTGTTTTGAAACTGCTGTGTGGTGCCAGAGCTTAAATCAGAGTTTGCCGGGTTACTGGAGGACACCAGGGAGTTCTGCCCAGTGGTGGCTTGGCATCGCTCTTACAGCTCTTCTGTTTAGTGTTTCTACTATTCATTTACTCAACTCTGTTTAAAGATTACTGGAGTGGGTCATAGTGCAGGAGGCATGCAGGGTCAAAAAACTCTCATCAACATCACGATGGCTGCCAGTTATGATTGGAAACATCTAAACAATTGTTGTATGCTGTTTGCATGCATCAGGTATACATAAAACTAGCCTCTTCAGTCTTGGTCTGGCTAGAACCAAGGGTTACAAGAGTATTACAAGAAATGAACTGCTTGTCTGAGAAAGAGCAGGCTATTATATGAATTATAGCAGTATATTATTTTCCTGGCACTTTCATTAGAAATCAAACTACTGAATCTCTCGAACTCTAGCTCCAACTAATGGGCTGCACATCTCAATCTAAAATTGAGTGTGGCATTTCGTTAAATTTAAAATTATACTCATTATTGGACGTGCCTATTTTGGTATATAGAAAGTGTCGTGCCAATAAATGAAATTTTGAAATGCTTTATGAGATCATGAAACACTCCATGGTCCATCAGTCAGGCCTTTATCCCACACACAAAGAGGTTCACAGGGAAAGATTTTACTTAATGTTAGAGCTATGCAGAGGAAGATGTAATTGCACAAAGGTTAATGTTTCATAGCTCAGGTGACTTTAGTGTTATTTTTCATTTAAATGAATAGTTTACTAGAAAATTCTGTGAAACAGAAATTAAGATATTTTATAATTAATGTCCTGAATGTTCTTTTCTATTCCCTGAAAGTGAATGGGGATGGGGTGTTTTAGCTCCAAAAATGACGAAAAAAGTACAATTACAAACTAGGTATGTCCCGATACCAATACTGGTATCAGAATCTGCTCCAATACCACACTCTTGTACTTGTACTCGTGCTTGTAAAAATTCTCAGATACCAAAAACCAATACCATCTGATGTACGAATGTCATTTCACAAAAATTTAGCGCACAAATTAAAATCACGTTTTGTCCTAGTGAGATTATTTAACCGCAAAAGCTGTGATTTAATGAGATAAATATATAGTTTGTATTCAAATGTGAGTGTTTCTGAATATGTGAAGCCGGTGCTCATACCTTTTAGAGATCCTTGACTCTTGCACGGAAAACACCATCATGAGATTTGCACACATTGTTTGTAGCAGATGGAAGTGAGCAAAGCGCTAATTCAATTTGTAGCCCAAGACAAATACAGACTACATATTCATTTAATTAAATAGCAGCCTTTTTCCGTTTAATTATCACTTTGAGTCCCGTAGTGACCAGCTTTTCCGGATTAAGATGCTACCATCATAACAACACAGAAACACTTTAAAAGAAAATTTTAATGATGGTTACGGGAGGAATGTGTCACAACACACTGTGTATACACCTACATCTGCTGTGTATGGGGCTGCATAGCCACAGACTGCTCAGAGTGCCCATGATGACCCTGTCTACTGTCGTAAGTGCCTACAGTGGGCACGCAAGCATCAGAATTGGACCTTGGAGCAGTGGAAGAAGGTCACCTGGTCCTATGAGTCCCTTATTCTTTTACATAATGTGGACGGCCATGTACGCATGTGTCGTTTACCTGAGGAAGTGATGGCACCAGGATGCACTGTGGGAAGATGACAAGCCAGTGGAGGGAGTGTGATGCTCTGGGCAATGTTCTGCTGGAAACCCTGGGTCCAGTTATTCATGTGGATGTCAATTTGACATATGCCACCTACCTAAACATCATTGCAGGCCAGGTACTCCCCTTCATGGCAATGGTATTCCATGATGGCAGTGGCCTCTTTCAGTGGGATAATGCGCCCTCCCTCACTGCACACATTGTTCGGGAATGATTTGAGGAACATGACAAGAAAAAAATCTTAAAAGCAAGAGACTCAAACAAAAGTCTCCATTTGCTTTACGACAAATTTCATTGCTATCTAGGAGAAACAATTGAGAAGTGTGTATTTTCTGTGCCATTAGAGTCACCAAACGTCAATGCAAAAATAATGACTATTTCCCAAACACTCATTGAATGTGTTTCCATACACACCACTATGTTGATAACTACCAAAACTGAGCATATTCAGAAAATTCGACAACTCATGTAAACAAAATTGTGTTTACATGAGATTTAAAATCATTGGGTTATTCTCTGCATTTGATATCAAAACGTAAACAGTCATTCACACAACACTTGCACACATTGTATAAGCTTGTAAGAGCACCAGTATAGTTGTTTACAAGCGATGTGAAATCGGGGTAATGGTCAAAAATCTGTGTGCCGATCATTTTTTTTCTGAAACCATTTATGACCTTCAATATATTTTTTTTTAAATGTTGGCTTATTAACAATAATCGGTGGAAGACTGTGCATGTAAACAGAGCAAACCAAGCAGCAGGCAGATGCTTGGCCAATTGAATCCCTCATTTCCTGCCTTCCAGCCGTGCCTCTGGCTCTGATTGGTCCATGCAGGGTGGGATTTCTGTATCCTGCAGCACTCTAGTGAGAGAAGGGGAGGCAGAGTGGTTTTTTGTAACAGTGCACCTTATTGACAGTGACTCCCACACCCCCATCAACCCTTCACTGCAGCAGAAAGACTATTTTTAGCTCTGTTTCATAAGAGGGAATGATGCTGGAAACTTGATTCATTTGCTCTGCACATTAAAACCCATGTTGCTTAGATTTCCTGATTTGATTAGTGTTACCTTTAATTTTAAAACTGTACATTTAAAACTTTAGCATAAAGAATGCAAATAGTTCATTAAAGAATGCATGCAGTTCTCCTGTTGCACTCCTATTGCTTTGATTGTTCTGTCAGCTGCTTTTTCCAGTGCATCAATTTTTATGTTGCATAAGCAATCTGGAACAGTTTGCATCAAAGTGGGCATGGATACACTTTCCCTTGCTGGTTATATGTTACCTCTGTTAAGGACAAGAGCTGCATAACACTGCTGCATTAATGGGTTTTCCATTCATGTGTGTGTGTGTGTATGTATGTGTACTTGCCCATTTGAAAACAAAATTATCCCCAAAAGTGAGCTAAAGCTGTCAAAACCTCCCTTTTTAGAACATATCCCATGTCCTTAACTGAAAAATGATTAATAAATACAGCATATAATGTTTTTCTTAAATTATTATTCAAAAAATGCAAAAGTGTTTGCTTTTATGCTGCTACATAGGCTACCATATTAAAATTCCTCTTTTCTCTTCCAGGGTTATAGACTGGCTGACGCAATGAAAGAAGAGAACTTGTACCGCAGGCGGTTCTCTCTCTGTCCCACAGCCACCTCTCCTCCAAAGATCGACCCACGTGTGTTGACCCGCAACCTGTCCTATGGAGGAGACAATGAACTGTACCCACTTAGCCCAGGTATCCATTCTATTCTGAGATCTGCCAAACCCACTAGATCATTACAGCAGAAAATTCATAAGTTACGCTTGCCAATGCAAAACTCGTCAACACAATGTCAGGGCATCAATATGCGGTTACTAAGGTGTTCTTAATGTTTTTAGCTTGCTGCTATTAAATTGTTAGGTTGTTCTCTGTGATTTTTATGGTGTTATGGATTGGTTGCTAGGTGTTTGCTTGCCAAGTCAAAGGTCTATGTAAGTCTAAGAGTTTTTTTGCCATTGTATTGTCCGCCAGGTAAAAATAATCAGTCAGAAGTATTTTTTAATGAAACAGATTATTCAAAAGGAAATTATTTATTTAAAAGTTCATTTTATCCATTATGATTTATTCTTGTGAAACATGTTAGACAATGGGATCATTAGAGGTGTTTAAGGCATACAAAATAGGCAAAAAAGTCACAGCAACCACCTAGTAGCCAACCACAACACCCTACCAACACCAAGAAACTATTTAGGACACCTTAGCAACCACATAGCAACACGCTAACAACCACTTAGAACTCCTTAGAAACCAAATAGCAATGCTCCGGCAGCTACCTAGAACATGGTAGTAATGCCATCCCTTGAAAAAAATCCAAACTAGCCGCAAATTTGCCGCTCGTTATTTTTTACATGCAAATGAGCTTTTGATTCGCCACCTTTGGCAACAATGGACAATTTGCCGCAAAGCTCATTTGTATGTGAAAATTATCAGTGGTGAATTTATGGCAAGTTTGTGGCAAATTCGTAAGTGTGGAACGCCATAGCATCCACACAGCAACTTGCTAACAACCACTCAGTACACCTTAGCTACCGTATTGCAACATGCAAACAACCAATCAGAACACCTTAGCAACCACATAACAACATGTTAAAAACCACTCAATACACCTTAGCTACCACATTGCAACATGCAAACAACCAATCAGAACACCTTAGCAACCACAAAGCAATGTGCTAACAATGACTCAATACACCTTGGCAGCCACATAGCTACATGCTAACAACCACTCAGAACTTCTTAGAAACCGAATAGAAATGCTCCGGCAGCCATCTAGAACACCCTTGCTTACAATAAATCTAAACTAGCTGCAAACTTGCAGCAAATTTTCAGCAAATTTGCCGCTTGTTATTTTCACATGCAAATGAGCTTTTGATTCGTTGCATATGTTTGCCAGAAGTTTGCAGCTCTTTGCCAGTGGTGGTGAACCTCCAGCAAACCTTTAGCAACAATGGACAATTTGTCGCAAAGCTCATTTGCATTAGAAAATTATCAGTGGCGAATTTGCGGCAAATTTGACATGAACTCTCAATTTTCATAAAGGACGGAACGCCGTAGCATCCATACAGCAACTAGCTAACAACCACTCAATACACCTTAGCTACCACATTGCAACATGCTAACAACCAATCAGAACACTTTAGCAACCACACAGCAACTTGCTTACAACAACTCAGTACACTTTAGCAACCACATAGCAACATGCTAACAGCCATTTGGAACAGCTTAGCAGTAGGATCAGTATTGGCTCCGATACTGACATTTTTAGATGGATCGGGAATCGGTCCGACGAGCCCGATCCAAATCCGATACTGTGTGTTAGTCATGTTCGTTCCTGTCAACTCCAAAAATGACATAAAAGAACCATAAAAACACCACTGAAGTAGTTCTTATGACTCATGCATTTTATTCAAAGCCACTTGAAGACATGCGATAGCTCTGTGAATCACAAAAGGCTGTGTTTAATAAGTAAATATATAATATGCACATGCAGCGCCAGCGCGTTATTGAATGGCGCTGCTCTGTTTACACACACACACTCGCAGCTATTTTTAGCCTTCATGCGTTGCGCAACATTTGAGCGCTACTCACAAACAACATCTCAGATGTAGATGCTCAATAGTTCGGTTCACTTATAATATGCATTTAGAACGGCGCCGGAGGTGCATTTTACCAGAATTTGAATAAGAAGTAAATTAAACTACTGTGAACTTGCTAACAAACAGACACATACAGGACTTCCTGGAGAGTTTAGAATGTCAAAATAAAAGCCAGAGGGTTTTAAAGTTAAAGGTGCACAATTGAAATATATAACTGTTGTATTTAAAATTTTAAAAGTCAATAATAATAATGTTTATTGTGGTGGAATTCAGCAATGAGAACAGGGTCTAGAATGTCCTCAGAGTTCATCCAGGAACACTCCTCAGGGCCGTAGCCCTCCCAGTCAACCAAGTATTGAAGCGTCCGACCCCGGCATCGAGAGTCCAGGAGCTTGTGTACCCGAAAGGCTTCCTCTCCATCAATGAGGAATTGAAGGGGTCTCTGGGAATTTTGAGGGCCCTCCTCTCTCGGAGGCGCCGTGGGTTTGAGCAGGGAAACATGAAAGGTGAGGGAAACACGGTAATTAGCAGGGAGCTGAAGTTTGAAAGATACAGGATTTGATTTGACAAAGAATCTTGAAAGGGCCAACATACCTGGGACTTAGTTTCTTGCACAGGAGTCGCAGACAAAGATCTTGGGTAGATAGCCAAACCCATTGTCCTGGAGCATAGTTGGGGCCAGGGCGCTGTTGGAGACTGGCCTGTTCTCTCTGTCGGTGAATGGTATGCTGTAAGTGGAGGTGAGCTTGATCCCAGATAGCCTCGCTGCGCTGCATCCAGTCGTCGACTGCAGGTACATCGGATGGCTCCCCGGACCAGGGAAAGAGTGGGGGTTGAAAACCTAGGATGCACTTGAAAGGTGTGGTTCCAGTGGCTGGATTGAACAGTGAGTTTTGAGCATATTCTGCTCAGGGAATGAAATGGCTCCAGTTGTGCTGGTTGACTTGACAGCAGGCCCAGAGGAATTTACCAAGGTCCTGATTTAGATGTTCAGCTTGACCATTGGATTGAGGGTGGTAACCAGAGGTTAGACTCGCATTGACGTTGAGCAGTTTGAAGAATGCAGACCAGACTCGGGAGGTGAATTGGGGGCCACGGTCAGAGACAATGCCTTCAGGTAGTCCATAAAAGTGGAAGAAGTACTGGAACAGGTTCTCAGCACATTCCATAGCTGAAGGGAGCTTGGGCAGAGGGATGAATCTACAGGCCTTAGAGAAGTGGTCCACCACAGTTAAGATGGTAGTGAAACCCTGAGAGTTGGTATATCCATGATGAAATCCACTGCGATATGATACCAAGGATGTTGAGGGGCAGGTAGAGGCTGAAGGAGACCAGACGTGAGCTGTCGAATAGATTTAAAGGTGGCGCACACATTGCAGTTCTTTACATAATCAGCGACCTCAGTCACTAGGTTCTCCCACCAAAACCAGTTTTGCACTAACCTGCAAATAGCTTGAGCGCCTGGATGTCCCAAGCAGGCCGAGTCATGAACCCACTGAAGAACTCTGTTGCGTAAGGAGCTAGGAACAAAGACCTTATCTGGAGGGCAGTCAGCGGGAATGGGTTCTTGGTTCTGAGCTTAGGTGATGTCTGCCATTATGTCCCATTGTACGGGAGTGACAATGAGAGTAGGTGGGATAATGGAAGTCACAGAGTTGTTGCCAGTAGTGGACCCATAAATGCAGGACAGGGCGTCAGCTTTGGTGTTCTTGGAGCCAGGTCGAAAGATGATGGTGAAATCGAACCTGGAGAAGAAGAGGGACCATCAAGCCTGACGAGGATTTAAGCGTTTAGCAGACTGAATGTATTCCAGGTTGCGATGATCCATGATTATCAGAAAAGGATGACGAGCTCCCTCTAGCCAATGTCTCCACTCCTCGAAAGCCACATTCATGGCTAAGAGTTCTCGGTTGCCAACATCGTAGTTTCTCTCAGCAGCAGATAACTTGCGTGAGTAGAAGGAGTTTAGCAGGAGATCCTTGTCGTTGGGAGAGTACCGCACCAACTCCTGAATCTGAGGCATCTACTTCCAGCACGAAGGGTCGAGTGGGGTCCGGATGATGGAGAATGGGGGCTGTAGTGAAGCGTCGTTTAAGGTCATCGAAGGCTTGACGAGCAGGAGGTGTCCAGTTTAGTTTCTGGGCTTTACCACGGAGCAATGAGGTGAGCGGGTCAGCCACCGAGCTGAAACCTCGGATGAATCGTCTGTAGAAGTAGGCAAAACCAAGCAAGCGCTGTAGTTCTTTGACTGACACAAGTAGTGGCCACTGCAGCACGGCTTGTACCTTGGAAGAGTCCATGGTGACCCCCTCGGGGGAGATGACATACCCCAGGAAAGAGATGGTAGACTGTTGAAACTCACATTTCTCCATCTTGGCATACAGTTGATGTTGGATGAGGTGGTTGAGCAGTTCTCTGACGTGTTGAACGTGCTCATCAAGGGAAGAAGAGTATATCAGAATGTCATCAATATAGATTATAACCCATTTGCCAATGATATTGCAAAATATGTCATTCACAAAGGCTTGGAAGACAGATGGACTGTTGGAAAGTCCAAAAGGCATTACCTGGTATTCATAGTGGCCAGTGTGTGTAGAAAAGGCTGTCTTCCATTCATCCCCCTCCTGGATTCGGATTAAATTGTAGGCGTTACGGAGATCCAGTTTGGTGTAGATCTTGGCGCATCGTAACTGCTCTAACACTGCTGGTACCAGAGGGAGGGAATAGCAATACTTGATGGTGAATGAGTTCAGGCCTTGGTAGTCAATGCATGGAAGAAGACCCCCGTCCTTATTTCCTACGAAGAAGAAAGCAGGAGAAGTGGATGGTCGAATGAATCCTTTTTCCATGGATTCCGAAATGTACTCCTCCATAACTTTAGTCTCAGGCTCAGATAAGGGGTATATCCCTCCGTGTGGAGGAGAGGAGCCTGGCAGAAAGTCAATGGCACAGTCACAGGAACAGTGAGGAGGAAGTTGTGTAGCCTTTGATTTGCTGAATGCCTCCTGGAGATCTGAATAACATTGTGGTAGGATCGAAATCTCCTTTTTAGGGAGGATCGTTGTGGTGCTTACAGGAGGGAGAGAGATGGGTTCAGGAAGGTTGAGGCAAGACTGGAAACTGGAAGTACTCCAACGAGTGATTTGTCCATCTCTCCAGGAGATCTCAGGGTTGTGAAGTCTCAGCCATGGCAGGCCAAGAACAATCGGGTTCTTAGGAGAGTGAGTGACTAGGAACTGAATTTCTTCATGATGAAAGAGTCCAACTTGAAGACGAATGGTTTGAGTGATCTGTTGAATCTTGCCAGAGTCCAGGGGTCGTCCGTCTAGCACTGAGACGTGTAAAGGAGGGACACAAGGGACAAAAGTCAGTTTTAGATTCGTGGCGAGAGCCAGGTCAATAAAGTTACCTGCAGCCCCTGAATCTACAATGGCAGACAATTGATGTTCACTATTTAGAACATGCAATGTGACAGAAAGTTCAAACTGTTCAATACGAATTAAGTTTGAAAGTTCTAAACTCACTGCCGCGTCCCCCTTCCTAGGGGGATGAGTTGGGCAGGCAGCCAGTAAATGTCCTGACTGTCCGCAGTAGATACATAATCTCTCTCGGAGACGGCGTCATCGTTCCTTGGAGGAGAGAGAGGAATGACCCACTTGCATGGACTCCAGTGATGACTGGTTGCAATGATGTCAAAGTGAAGTGACTGTAGAGAATTGAATGGACCATGGACTTTGATCAGGTTGTCCAGCAAATGGCGAGTTTGATGCATTCATCAAGAGATCTCCCCTCATCACGACACACTAGTTCAGTTGGAAGTTCAGGATTTAACCCCTGACAGAACAACAGCTTTAATATGTCCTCCACCCATACAGTTTGCACTGCTAGCGTGCGGAAGGATAAGGCGAACTCAGCAGCAGACTTCTTCCCCTGTTTTAAAATCAATAGAAGTTCTCCCGTGTCCTTACCACCCTCAGAATGCTCAAAAACTTCCTGTAAACAAGCTAGGAAGTGAGACAAGGAACACTTTAAAATGTTCTCACGACTCCAAACTGCTGTAGCCCAGTCTAGTGCTTTTCCTGACAGCAGTGATACAATGAAGGAAACACGAGCTTCATCATTGGGATACATTAGAGGTAGTTGAAACAGAAAAAGCTCACATTGTAAAAGAAATCCTCGACACTTACTGGGTGATCTGTCAAACTTCTCTGGAAGTGAGAGTCGAGGATTAACAACGGCTGTAGAGTGCGTTGTGCTGCAGGCTGAGTTGTTTGTGGAAACCCCCTTCGGAGATACCTGCGGGTTTGGCTGCACGGATTTAAAGAGTTCTTCCGTGATTGAGGTGAGCTTACACAGCTGCTGATGGTGACTGGTAAGCATTGCTGCTTGCGCTGAAACAAGCTCGTGTAACTGTTTGAGAGCTGCTGGATCTATGTTGGGTGAAGTCTTCTGTAGCAAAGACGACGGGGCAGTTGTGTTAAGATCCATGTGCAGTTTAATAACAGTATAAATAGTAAAACATAGAACCAAAATAAAGGGAAAACAAAAGGCAGGCAAGGGTTCAGTACACAGGCAGACAGTCCAGAAAGGCAAACCAAGTAAATCCGAGAGGCAGAGGGGTAATCCAGTAAACAGGCAATAAATCCAAAAACACACTAGCAGGCTGGGAAATACGAAGAGAAAAAGTGGTATCGGTGCATCCCTCCTTAGCAGTCACATAGCTATATGCTAACAACCAATCAGTACACATTAACAACTGCATAGTAACATGCTAACAATCAATCAGAACACCGAAAATCTAGAGTTATGAAAAACTTGCCACAAATTTCCCATTCATTATTTTTCACATGAAAATGAGCTTGCGATTTGCCGCAAATGTTTGTCAGAAGTTTGCAGCTCTTTACTGGTAGTAATGAACCTGCAGTAAACCTTTGGTGTCAATGAAAAGTTTGCCGCAAAGGTCATTTGCATGTGAAAATAATAAGTGGCAAATTTGCAGCAAGTTTGTGGCAAGCTTGCAACACAGAACTCTCGGTTTTTGTAAGGGTTAGCAACCTCATACCAGCATGTTAACAGCCATTCAATACTCCTTAGCAGCCGCTTACCAACATGCTAACAATCACTCAGTACAACTTAGCAGTTGCATAGCAACATGTTAGTGGGGCTTTCCAGACAAATCTGGTTTTTCCCACCTCCTTCTTGAAAATAATGACTGGAACAGCGCTCGAAGTTGGACATCTGACTTGTGAAGTCAGATAAGGGTGCTTTCACACTAGCACTTTTGGTGCACACCCAGGGTCAAATGACGTCAAAGTTTGGTTCGTTTGGATAATGTGAACGCTGTTGTTCTAACTCGAGTGCGCAGTCGGGAACCATATTTGAGTCCACTTGAAAAGGTGGTCTGAGATACGGCTCATGTGAACTCTGGTACGGTTCGCTGCTGATATGAACGCAATTGTACCAAATTGCAGAAGTGAACTGCTTGTGATGACGTATAATTCGCATCTTTGCAGGCTCATGATCACAATTATTATGATATAATGCATTTCTCCTACCTGCTTGTGTCCAAATACACCGCCTTCAGAGAGCAACTTACATTCTTCACATCTCTTGCAATACACCCAAGGGCTCGCGGCAGACAAATGCTAATATTCATCACATCATTGCACATTCAATGCATCTGTGGGAGACAAACATAACTGTTGTTCTGTGCATGGCAAGTTTTCATGGTAAGTCCAAAGAGACAAACTTAAATGCTTCATTTAACACAGTGACGTCTTCTTCAGTTGCCACCTAATTAGAGTGGTAAACAGCTGCCGCTTGTACTCATGGGCCCATATAAAATGATGTGAACATAGACCAGCGCGGGCAGCAGGAGGGGGAGGAAACAAACTCTGGTTCGGTCCAAGCAATCGAGTAGATCGATCAACCCTGACCTGCAGCAAGAAACATGATTTGATGTAATTTCCAAGATGGTGGCAACCAATGACCTCAATTTGAAGCCAGGTTTTGTAGCCAGAGTATTTTCACTGCATGAAATGTATGAACATGCAGAAGAAAAATTGTTTTCAACTGTTATTCTTGTTAAATAGCTAATAGCTTGCTAGCATCTGTAGGACTGTGCATTATACATGTGTACATGTGACATGACGTGATTGACTAGATGGATTGAGGTTGGAAGTGGGAATTTTCAACTCTGGTATTCCTATCTCCGACTTCATCTGGAACTCGGCAGAACAACCACTTGGAACACCTTAGCAGCCACAGAGCAACATGCTAACAACCACTTGGAACAGCTGAGCAACATAGATAGCATAGCATAGCAATGTACTAACAACCACTCAATTCACATTCGCTTAGCAACATGCTAATAATTACTCAGAACACCTTAGCAGCCGCATAGCAACACCCTGGCAACCACCCACAACACACAGGCAAGAACCACATATTTTTCTTCAGAAAGTAAATAGGGTCAGTTTTGATTTTGTGTTGTCTTTGACTATGTATTGATGTTTTCTGATGTACTAATGACATTTTTCACAATCAGCAAAAGTGTTGTTTTATATAGCGTTAAATGTATCCATTTTCCCTTTTGTAGTTAAAATCATTAAGTGTATTCTCCTTGATATTAATGAGTCATTTGTGTTCTCGTGTGGGTGTGTGTGCGCATGCATGTTCGTGTGTGTGTTCTGCAGGTAATGAAACAGAGCGGAACGGTTTGCCCTTACTGAGAGACGAGGTCAGCCCGGCCCGGTCTCCCAGCAGCGTGGTGCGTTAATCTGCTGGTTGACTGCTTGCATGAAAGATGATGCATAATAATGTAGATGGAAAGGAAAATACCCTGTACTTGCTTGTTGAATTACATTTTAATTACACATCTGTTGTTTCAGCCTAGTTACCCTTTCACTAGGATTTTTTTTTCTGAATACTAAGCTGCTAAATCAAAGATTAAAGAACCTATTACTAGACCTTTGCAAATGTAGAGGAAGTGAAATGAAATGCAATTAACACATGTCAAGGTTCATCCAATCACAGTCTCTCTTATCCGTTTTGCTGTCAAAACAGTCTTTGATGCACTGAAAGCTTTTAGTAAATAAGACTTCATGTCTCAGGCCCTTTTAAATGCAGCTGCTCATATTATGTGTTTTTAATAAGCGAATATACAGTAAAAGCCTGTCATTCATTCGCTCATATGAGACATAAAACTAAAATATACAGGGATCTAATTAGGTATCAGCTGTGTTTTTGGATCCAGTCTGCTTTTTTTAACTGTTGCCCTATGTACAGTACATATACAGACGGGTGTCTTTAATGGTTACAACTGAATAGCAATATGCTAACAACCACTCAGAATACCTTAGCAACTGCATAGCAAAGTGAAATCAGCTGTAACAAGGCTTCTTTAAGACAGATTAGACGACTAGTCTTTTCGGCAAACAATCAACTAGTTATTTTTGAAAATATGTTATTTTGCACAGCCCTACTGCCCATATCATGTGTTTGTAATGAGCGAGTATATAGACCATTTCAAGAATGTAAACAAACACAAAGTAATTAGAACGGTCCAGATGTATTTGCGGATCTTTTCGACAAAGTCTCTTTTTCAAGGTAAGTCAGTCAACTCGGTGGCCGTCTTTGGAACATTCTTGGGCAGTTTTGGCAGCTATTTTTCTATGTAAACAAGCATCATGAAATTACAGCTCCTATCTACTTGAATGGGGAAAGATTGAAATCTCCAAAATGGTTGGTCAAGATTACGATAAAAGTTCAAATTTCAAACAAGCAGTAAAATCTAACAACACTGTGCGGCTTCACTCAAGCGGTCTGGCTTCCCTGGGCCTCAGCACTTGAGCGGAATAGTGGCCTGGCATCCTGGCCCATCAACCGCGACGTGTGCTCCAACTTGCGCTGGGGGTGTGGGTCCCATGACACATCTAACGCACCGGACCCTCCCTGCTCCGTTCCTGGCCTGTAAAGATGCCAGCAGGTAAAGAAAACTGGTGCATTCGGTGTTTAAAGGTAGCGGAGATGAGGCACTTCACTGGGATCACGTGAGCCCCATAACACGAGTCGGGGTGACAATGATCCACGGGAAGGGCGTGTCGTTCCGTCACAACTAGTATAATAAATTGTGTTTCTTTACCTCAGATTATGCTAAAAACGCAAATATACTGTCTTGTGTAGCTAATGCGCATGCGTGTTCTCGAGTTGATTGACAGGCGATTTCTGTATCTAAAAGGTGATTGGCTATTTTACCTGTAAGGCAGGTTGAACGTAGGCTGCCGTTGGGCATTCCAATTTCTCCCATACATTTTAATAAAAGTGGTCCATCTCTTCTAAATAGTCTCAAGCAAATGTTCATGGAACAATGACATCACTTGACGTCACCAACGAACAGTCCTTGAAATGGTCTTTAAGCCTATTATTCATTCGCACATAGGAGATATGAAACTATACTATCCCTGGATCTAAAGCAATATTTATGAATGTCGTCAATTCCACAATAAAGGTTTTAGCATAACAGTAGCATTTTTCTGGTCTCTCTTTTTTTTTTTTTTGTATGTTGGAGGCTAATTTGGGTCTGAGAGGATGTCTGTCTTCTCCATTCTCTGGTCTCATCTTCAACTGACACCCACAGCTGACCAAACATACCTACTACATTTAGTCTGGTGCCTTTTGCAGTTAGTGTGAAAGAGGTGTTGTTGGACAGAGCTCTATTTGCAGTGTAGTGTTTTTATTATGCTGGGACTTTTGAAAGTCAAAATGAAACGGCCTTTGCAACCCATTTTACTTCTGTAACGCAACACATATCTGGATAAAACAGGAAATCTGAGAAAAAAATGCAGAGCGGGACTTGAATTTGTCCAATTCCATCAGGAATTGATTGGATCGTGAAAAATTTAATGTGGTTGGATGAGAGGGTTGAAAAATAAGAGGGCTTGGGGACTACATACGAAAAGAATAGTCGTTTCAGAGGAAAAGCAAGTTATTATATTTTGGCAAAAGATTAAAAAGACAAATGGTTGCATCATTGAATCATTCTCAATAACATCAGGAATGTGTATTTAAAAAGTAAACAAGGTCATGTTGATTTTGCATGAAGTCTACTTAAACAAGGTTAAGCAAGGATAAGATATCTTGTTTTTTAAAACAAACTTTTATCATCGTTTACATTTTTCTCCTTCAGTCGGAATCCAGGATGTTTACTGGTGTGGAGAAAGAGTCTTCCTCGCCCACGGAGAAGCTGGCAAGAAAAGAATCGCTTAAGGTATGATGTACTTCCCACTACAGGCAGAGTTCCTGACCCAGTTTTGCAAAACAGATGCTTATTCTTGGTTGTGGACAACAATGTCAAGCCAGCAGGTGGATGGCACAGAACATGTGTATATGGGCACTTAAAAAAATTGTTGTTGTTTTGTGGCTCTTTGATATTGTGTATAGTGCCCTCTGCTGGTTAGCAAGGCATTTATTTTGACATTTTGCAAGTCTTGCAAATCTACAGTGGGATGCAGAAGTTTCAGAGCTTAACCTGATAATAAAAGTAATAAGATTTTGACAAATTTATGGACAATAAATATTTCAGATTCAATATTACAATATTTCAGTGCCCCACTATATGCCCCCTAGCTAATGTTTTAAAGGGATAGTTCAACCAAAAATGAAAATTCTCATCATTTATGCATTCTACGTGCATATCACCACTTATTGGGCAGGGAGGAGAATTTATTGCAATAAAGACTTAAATATTGATCTGTTTCGCACCCACACTTATCATATCGCTTCTGAAGACATTAATTTTACCACTGGAGTCATATGGATTGCTGTTATGCTACCTTTTTGTGCTTTTTTGAGGTTCAAAGTTTTGGACCCTGTTGACTTGCATTGTATTGATGGACAGAGCTGAGATATTCTTCTAAAAATCTCTGTTTGTAATCTGCAGAAAAAAAAAAGTCATATACATCTGGGATGGCATCAGGGTATGGTACCATTTTTGGGTGAACTATCCCTTTAAAAATACACATATAGTAATGCAATAATGCTTGATGTATATCCCAGGTTCAGAAAATGAATTATCGACAGGAAAAGAAGAGGGTTGCGAAAGAGCTCTTCAGTGCCCTTAAGGATCCAAGTGTGGTTATAATGTCCAACTGGCTTAAGGTATCATAAACACCATTGGCAAACCTCATTGGTTTTCACTGTAACCATAATCAGTCATTTCCCAATAGCTGGCAACCATTAAGATGGGTTTCTGGGACTTTTTTTTATCAGATTCGAGGGACACTGAAGAGTTGGACGAAATTGTGGTGCGTCCTGAGGCCTGGCATTCTTGTGATATATAAGACCCCTGATTCAGAGCACTGGGTGGGGACGATACTTCTCAGCACCTGCAAACTCATTGAAAGACCCTCGAAGAAAGATGGTTTCTGCTTCAAAGTCTACCATCCACTGGACAAGTCTATATGGGGCATGAAGGTTAGACTTCAGTGTCTCATAAACACTTTGTGCTCTTTGGTTGCACTTATATGAGTAGATTGATTGGTACTTTTGCTTTATATTTTCAGGGTCCTAAAGGAGAAACGGTGGGCTCCATTACACAACCTTTGCCTAGTAATTACCTGATCTTCAGGGCAGCATCTGAATCTGATGGTGAGCAAGTGTGCTCGTCCATTTATTTTTCTGTCTGTTGTTTTTTTCTAAGCATTTGTGAATTACATTGGTCATATAGTAGGAAAAATATCAGATTTAATGCATGCAGAAATATTTTGTTGACAGTGTTCCTCAGTCAAAAGAAGAATTTTGCATTTAAATTGAGATTTTGTATGAACCTGACTGCAACCTAATGTAGCTGATTGTGAAATATCTTTCCGGCTGCTCCAGGCCGCTGTTGGATGGATGCTCTGGAACTGGCCCTCAGCTGCTCCAGTCTGTCCAAGGTGACGGCAAAGAGCTGCAGGGATGGAGATCTGAGCAGCTCTTCAGAGTCCTCACACATACTGCAGCTACTGCAGTCTGCTGCTCTCATGGATCCGGACCTGTTACAGTGAGTATTTATAATATACATCTCTCTGATCTCTCTACAGTCTATTAATGCTAAAATAATTTTAAAGTATAGCCACAAGACATTATATTATTATATATATGTTAACATGTTAACATGAGTTAAGTGTGATACAATCACTGACTAACCTTATCTATGTAAAATTATATTCAGTACTGGGATTACAGGGTTTTGTTGTCATGACAAAAATGTTGTAATATTGGATATAACCTAATGTCACTCCGAAACCATATGACTTTTTTTTGCTTCCATGGAACACAAAAGGAAACATTTTAAAAAAAATGACATGTTCCCTATCTGTCACTCACTCGACGTTGTGTCGATGTAGTGACACCAGGGGTCACTCTTGGGAGCCCGAGACACCTCTGGTCTTTGATAAAAGGCCAATGAAAATGGGCGAGTGGTATTTGCATGCCACTCCCCCGGACATACGGGTATAAAAGGAGCTGGTATGCAACCACTCATTCAGATTTTCTCTTCGGAGCCGAACGGTCATGCTCATTGAGCTGAATATCACTGTTCATTCACCTCTGCTGGATCTGATGGTGCATTTCAGCGGCTTCTCCCTCCTCTGCACTGGTGCACTGCAGAGAACGCCCCTGGGCGCTTCGGCAGAAAAACTAGAGAGTATATTTCCTGAAAGAGCATTTTTCCCCTCTAAAAGAGTATATATTTCTCTAAAAGAGCGCACACACTGAACGTCTTTTTAAAGACGTGTCTTTTCAGAGATGCCTTTCCGATTGTGTGTTATTCCTGGTTGCGGTCGTTATCTCTCAACTTCGGATGGTCATGATCGCTGTCTTTCGTGTCTGGGCGCGACCCACATGGAAGCAGCGTTTGTGAATGGTTCATGTTCTCACTGCGAGAACATGACCATGGCAATGTTGCGGTCGCAGCTTGCTTTCGTAAGAAAGCAAGCCATCCCAGCAGCTCCCCGCCTCGGTCCTTCTACCTACGGGTATGAGGCAAGCGCTGCTAGCACTGGGGGCGATTTGGGGACCCCAATGGGATCGTCTCCGCCGGGTATCCCCCCGCGGACCTCCCATTCCCCAGCACGCTCGTCTGCCCCAATCGGGCTTCCGGATGTGTTCGCCGGCTCATCTCACGGCAAGTCTGGCTTCTTGTTCGGAGCTCGAGAATATGATGAGCTCTCGAGCGCAGCATCGGAGAGCGGGCATTTGTCCAGTCGGACGCAGAAGCCTCAGCTGGGCTTCCCCCTTCGGGGACGTTCGCCCAGTCACAGGCCGATGCCGAAATGACGGACATGCTTTCTCGGGTGGCCGCGAGCGCCGGGTTAGAGTGGAACCCTCCGCTCTCCCCTGAACCCTCACGGCTTGATGATTGGTTTCTGGGCTCGCGGTGCCGCTCAAAGCAGCCGCGCCCTGCTCCAGTGCCATTCTTCCCAGAAGTGCATGAGGAGCTGACGAAGTCGTGGGAGGCACCTTTCACTGCCCGGCCCCGACTCCGCAGTTCCCCCGCTCTCACTACCCTCGATGGCGGGACGGCCAAGGCTATATGGCGATTCCCCCGGTGGATAAGGCGCTCGCGGTGCACCTATGCCTGCAGAGGGCCGCCACCTGGCGTGGACGCCCTAAGCTCCCATCCAAGCCCTGTAAGCTCACATTGTCCCTGACGGCTAAAGCCTACAGTGCTGCTGGACAAGCCACCTCTGCCCTGCACGCCATGGCTCTCCTGCAGGTCCACCAAGTCAAGGCGCTGAAAGAACTGCACGAGGGTAGTTCTGCCCTAGATTTGATGCAGGAACTGCGCTTGGCAACCGACCTCGCCCTCTGGGCGACGAAGGTCACAGCGCGGTCTCTCGGGCAGACAATGGCCACACTAGTGGTCCAGGAGCGCCACCTTTGGCTCAACCTGGTCAAGATGGGCGAGGCTGACAAGACACGGTTCCTTGCTGCCCCATTTCCCAGGCGGGCCTATTCGGCGACACCGTCGAGGACTTTGCCCAGCAGTTCTCAACGGTGAGATCCCGCACCCTTTCTGCTCGTCGCCAAGGGCGTCCCCCTGTGGTGACTGCACCGGCTTCACCACAGCCCACCCCTATGGTCCGGCCCCGGCATGGAGCCCACCGCAGGAAGCCGACGCCACCCGTCTCATAGCCGGCGCCGAAGAACCCACGGAGGTCCTCGAAGTGCCCCTGAGATGGGCAACCCAGGGACGAGGGAACCCACTCATTTGGAGCTGGTAGACCACTCCATCCCCCAGTGGAGGGCCGGGTGGAAAATCTTTTGTTGCATTTTTGTTTGATTTCGCCGCATGCCCAAGTGGCTGCGGTACCCAACAGTTCAGCAAAAGAGCGGCTTCCTTCCTCCCTGGGTCACGTACCCGGTGCGTACGGTTGTCACCACGACTACCATCCACGGGCTTTTTCTTGCAGGATTGGCGCTCCAGCGGTGCCCTTTCCGCCCCTGAGCGCCCAGCTGTGGCACACAGCCGCCCCCGATGTGGCAGCCTCCACGGGTTACGAGGGCAGGCCTCTTCCTCCCCCATCCCAGGCTGTTCCGGGGGTGGTCACAAGGAGCCAGGTAAGTGCTTCGATGTCCCTAGACTCAGCACGGCCACAACGTGCTGTGGCACCTCGCGCTCCACCCCTCCACGAGGCCCCACCTGCCGGTACGTCCGACAACGTTGTCCCCTTGGTCCCCCTTGCGCGGAATTTGGACGCGTGGCTCGCGCTTTCCAATCTGTCGCGGTGGCTGATCTGGACCGTCCGACTCGGCTACGCGATTCAGTTCGCCATGCACCCGCCCAGGTTCAGCGGTATTCACTTCACCTTGGTCAAGGGCGAAAACGCCACCACCCTGCGCGCAGAGATCGCTACCCTCCTACGGAAGGACGCGATAGAACCTGTCCCTCCAGCCGAGATGAAGAAAGGGTTTTACAGCCCCTACTTCATCGTACCGAAAAAAGCCGTTGGGTTGCAGCCAATCTTGGACCTGCGAGTACTGAACCGGGCTTTACACAGACTCCCATTCAAGATGCTGACGCAAAGACGCATTCTGGCGAGTGTCTCGCATCAAGATTGGTTCGCGGCGATAGACCTGAAGGATGCGTACTTCCACTTCTCAATCCTTCCTCGACACAGACCCTTCCTGTGGTTTGCGTTCGAGGGTCAGGCGTATCAGTACAAAGTCCTCCCTTTCGGCCTGTCCCTGTCTCCTCGCATCTTTACGAAGATCGCAGAGGCTGCCCTTGCCCCGCTAAGGGAGGTGGGCATTCGCATTCTCAACTATCTCGATGACTGGCTAATCCTAGCTCACTCTCAAGACGTGTTGTGTGCACACAGGGACCTGGTGCTCTCACACCTCAGCCGACTAGGGCTTCGGGTAAACTGGGAAAAGAGGAAGCTCCTCCCGGTTCAGAGCATCTCTTTTCTCGGTTTGGAGTTGGACTCAGTCTCCTTGACGGCGCGCCTTACGAACGAGCGCACCCAGTTGGTGCTGGCCTATTTGAAGGCGTTCAAACAGGGAACAGCGGTTCCACTGAAACTTTTTCAGAGGCTCCTGGGGCATATGGCATCCTCGGCGGTGGCCACCCCGCTCGGGTTGATGCATATGAGGCTGCTTCAGCACTGGCTCCAGACTCGAGTCCCGAGATGGGCATGGCACCATGGGAAGTTTCCCTCAGGGGAGAGTGGAGACTCCACCCTCAGGTGGTCCAGCTGATTTGGAGTCGATTCGGACGGGCACAGGTAGACCTGTTCGTCTCCCAAGAATCCTCCCACTGCCCGCTCTGGTACGCCCTCACCGAGGCTCCCCTCGGCATAGATGCGCTGGCACACAGCTGGCCCCCTGGCCTACGCAAATATGCGTTTCCCCCAGTGAGCCTGCTTGCACAGACCCTGTGCAAGGTCAGGGAGGACGAGGAGCAGGTCGTCCTGGTAGCACCCTATTGGCCCACCCAGACGTGGTTCTCAGACCTCATGCTCCTCGCGACAGCTCCCCCCTGGCGAATTCCCCTGAGGAAGGACCTTCTTTCTCAGGGACGGGGCACCCTCTGGCACCCACGCCCAGACCTCTGGAATCTCCATGTCTGGTCCCTGGACAGGACGCGGAAGACCTAAGCAGTCTACCACCCGTGGTGGTAGACATGATCACTCAGGCTAGGGCCCCCTCTACGAGGCACCTGTATGCCTTTAAGTGGCGTCTATTCGCTAAGTGGTGTTCTTCCCGACGTGAAGACCCCTAGAGATGCGCAGTCGGATCAGTGCTTTCCTTCCTGCAGGAGAGGTTGGAAGGGTGGCTGTCCCCTTCCACCTTGAAGGTGTACGTTGCCGCCATAGCAACACACCACGACGCAGTCGACGGTAAGTCCTTAGGGAAGCACGACCTGATCATCAGGTTCCTAAGAGGTGCCAGGAGGCTGAATCCCTCCAGACCGCACCTCGTTCCCTCATGGGATCTCTCCGTAGTTCTTCAGGGTCTACAGAGAGCCCCCTTTGTGCCTTTGCAGTCAGCCGAGCTAAAGGCACTCTCCTTGAAGACTGCCCTCCTGACTGCGCTCACTTCCATCAAGAGGGTAGGTGACCTGCAAACGTTCTCTGTCAGCGAAACGTGCCTGGAGTTCGGTCCGGGTTACTCTCACGTGATCCTGAGACCCCGACCGGGCTATGTGCCCAAGGTTCCCACCACCCCTTTTAGGGACCAGGTGATGAACCAGCAAGCACTGCCCCAGGAGGAGGCAGACCCAGCTCTGTCATTGCTGTGTCCGGTGCACGCTTTACGCATCTATTTGGATTGCACGCAGAGCTTTAGAATCTCTGAGCAGCTCTTTGTCTGCTTTGGTGCACAGCGGAAAGGAAGCGCTGTCTCCAAGCAGAGGATCGCCCACTGGCTCATTGATGCCATAACTATGGCATATCTCGCCCAGAACATGCCGCCCCCGGTAGGGCTACGAGCCCATTCTGCCCAAGATGTAGCGGCTTCCTGGGCCCTGGCCAGAGGTGCCTCTCTAACAGACATTTGCAGAGCAGCGGGCTGGGCAACACCCAACACCTTTGCAAGGTTCTACAACCTCCGGGTGGAACCGGTTTCGTCCCAGGTAGTGGCATGCAACACAAGCGGATAAGCCCGGGATAGCCGGCCTGGTGTATCGCTTGCACATAGCGCCTTCCACCTCCCTTGGAGCTGAAGACGTGCGCCATTAATTCCCAGTAGTGTTCACAAACTTTGTTCCCTGGTTGACTTCCTCCGAGCCCTGTGACAGTCGAGTTTTCGGAGAGACTCGCTGCCGGCCCAGTACACGCGCTAACTAAGAGCCCTGTTCTGGGGTAGGTGCTCCGCATATGGTGGTTCCCTGTAAGGCTAACCCCATGCGATATATATCTTCCGCTAGTTCATTTCCCTGCTGGCAAACTGCATCTTCCTTGGGCAGAGCCCCTCTGCCCCAGTCTCCATGTTTGTAGTAACTCCTCCCCCATTGGGCAGGATCTACCTTGAAGGCTCTCCACATGGTTGGAAAGACCATGTGACGTATTCTTCCAATTAAATATCCCCCCCTCTCTTTGGGTGAGGTGTGGTCTCCGCGGTGTCTTCCCCTTGGGAGGTACACCCCCCGACTAGACCTGGCGGCCCAGTCAGATAATCCCCCTTCTTTTTAGGGAGTGGAAAAAGAGAAGGGGAAAAGAGGCCACGACTGGGTTAAGCCTGTCTCTATCTTTGGGTAGTCAACTTGTCCCCAAAAAAAGGCCGTTCGACACTCATAACTATGTTGGGGGAGGTTATGTTTTGACCTGGTGTGCTGGCTATGAGGCACACAGTAGTCTGCCCACCACACACCGCCAGTTCACGTAACACAGTTCAGCCAGTTGTGGCGTTTCGTATAGCGACCCCTAGTGTCACTACATCGACACAACGTCGAATGAGTGACAGATAGGGAACGTCATGGTTACTGGTATAACCTCCATTCCCTGATGGAGCGAAGGAGACGTTGTGTCCCTCCTGCCACAGTGCTGAACTACCCGCTGAAATGGCCGGACCTTATATCGGCTCCTCAGCATAAAACCTGAATGAATGGTTGCATACCAGCTCCTTTTATACCCGTATGTCTGGGGAAGTAGCATGCAAATACCACTCACCAATTTTCATTGGCCTTTTATCAAAGACCAGAGGTGTCTCGGGCTCCCAAGAGTGACCCCTAGTGTCACTACATCGACACAACATCTCGTTCCCTCCATCAGGGAACGGAGGTTACACCAGTAACCATGACGTTTTTTTGCCATATAATGAAAGTGAATATTGACTTTTGGCTGTCAAGCTCTAAAAAGGACGAAAAAAAAAAAAAACCTTAAAACCAGAATGAAAGTAGACGATACGACTTGTGCAGTGTTTTTTGGAGCTTTGCAGCCCGGAGTCACTATTCACTTACATTATATGGCAAAAAAATACATAAATAAACTTTTTCCAGTTTTTCCTTTTATGTTACACATAACAAATTCATATGGGTTTAGAGTGACATTGGGTGAGTAAATAATAAATACATTTTAATTTTGGGGTAAACTGTTCCTTTAATGACATGAAACATTTGCAAGCAGTGTTTTAAACCAAAACAATTCACACCAATGCTGTATTTTTTTAGTAAAAATAGACAAAATATTTTCACAAAATATTTCTTGGTTCTCACGGTCATGGAAAATTTGGAAATATCAGATAATTTTTAGATTTTGTTTTCCAGGCCGGAAAAGTCATGAAAATGTATTTAAAAAATAAATTTCTATAGTGAATATAATTTTTTCTAGTTTTACTCTTCTCTAAAATATGTAATGATGTAAGATATTGCTCCAGTTTAGAGCTTTTGTAGAGTAAAACTTTCTCGCAAGACATACTGTAGAAATGTTCGATTTGTGAGTGAATTTTTCTTTTGAGTCTGAACTTTTTTTCAATTAATTAGTTGAAATGGTTCACGAATCGGTCTAAATGATTCATTAGCCAATAGGTCTGAATTAAATGATTGTGGAAAAATCAATTTCCAGTAATCAGAAATGTCTGGAAAGGTCATGGAAAAGTCTTGAAAAATTCATTGGTCAAAAAATTTGGAAATTTTCAGACTTTTGGGATATTTTGTCTGTGAAGTTCATTGTTTAAAGATTTTGTCATACATGCTTTTCGTGCTGGACTTAGTTTGAATTGACCCTAAGACTCCCTGTAGTCTTTAATATTTTTAACCAGCCCACAAAAACAGCTTGGCTATTGTATATTTCCAAACCAATGTATAGTCTGCCACCATCAAAAAATTACCAAAAGCCCATTGTAACGTTGTTGGCTTCGGCAATGATGAAGATGATGATGAAGATGAGAACCCAAGTGCAGTTTATTTACAAAAGTGAATCCAAAACCCTAACTATAAACATGATTTAACAAAAACATGAACTTGACATAAACTAGACTTGACTATGGCTTGGCTTGACTTGACTTGACAACAAAACAACATTCACATCCAATACTTGACAACTAGACAATGAAAACATGAGGGCTTAAATACAAGACATGGGAGAACATAAACCAATGAACAAACAGAACTCAAAACAAGCTAATTAAACAATAAACCAATGAAAACATGACACATGAACATGGAGGGAAAACAGAAATCACATGACAAGGGAAACAGGAACACATGACATGAAACAGGAACTAGAATTTCAAAATAAAAGACATGAATCAACAAAATACACCTGACATATCCCCTCCACTAAGGGGTGGCTCCTGACACCCCAACACATAAACAAAACACGTAAAACATGACATAAATTCAAAGTTCTGTAGGGAGCTGGGGGGGGGTGTCTTGAGGTGTGGGGCGTGGCATGGCGAGAAAGGGCGAGGGGCATGGGACCAAGGCAAAGTCCGTGGGGGGTGGAGCCATGAGAGGCTCAAGGGGCGGAGCCATGGAAGGCGGAGCCGTGAGAGGCTCGAGGGGCGGAGCCATGGAACATGGTGCCCGGAGAGTAGCCAAAGACTCGAAGGGCCAGGGTGGTGCTGGAGGCTCGGAGGAGCAAGGCAGAGCTGAGGGATCGGAAGACTGAGGTGGAGCCGGTGGGACTGAGGACCAAGGTGAAGTAGGGATCCGTAGGGAAGGAGGTCCCCGGTGAAGCTGACAGATCGGAGGGACGAGGCGCAGCCAGAGGATCGGAGAGCCAAAGCGGAGCCAGGTGACCGACAGACCAAGGAGGAGCCGGAGGGACGAGGGACCCCGGCACAGCCGACAGGCTGAAGGACCGTAGTGGAGCCGAGGGAACGCCGAGCTGAGGCAATGTCAAGGGACAGACAGGCCAAGGCGAAGTCCAGGGCTCAAAGGGTCCAGGTGGGATCGGAGGGCCGACAGTTCCCCTTGCCTGCTCAGGAGAACTAAGGGTGGGTATAAGGGTGGGAACCATCTCCAGGTCCCACTGCTCAGGTGTGGCTGTGACGTGGCATGGAGCAGGCTGAGGCGTTGCGGTGACATAGCATGGAGCAGGCTGAGGTGTTGCGGTGACATGGCATGGAGCAGGCTGAGGCGTTGCTGTGACGTGGCATGGAGCAGGCTGAGGCGTTGCTGTGACGTGGAACTCTGGCTTGGCGGCGGCCGTGACGTGGAACTCTGGCTCGGTGGCGGCCGTGACGTGGAACTCTGGCTCGGCGGCGGCCATGACGTGGAACTCTGGCGCGGCGGTGGCCATGACGTGGAGCTCTGGCTCGGCGGTGGCCATGACGTGGAACTCTGGCTCGGCGGCGGCCATGACGTGGACCTCTGGCTCGGCGGCGGCCATGTCGTGGAACTCTGGCTCGGCGGTGGCCATGTCGTGGAACTCTGGCTCAGCATCCACCTCCCCCACAGTAAACATGGAACCAATGATCCGTAGGGCGAGGTCGATATATTGAACCAGGCTGAGGGAACTGCGACTGCCAGGCATCAAAAAAGAAATGGACTCATTCAATCCAAATCTGAAACAGTCTTTGAGGGCAACCTCATTAAAGTCCACCTGGCAGGCTAGACCGCAGAAGTCCTCGACATAGTCCTCCAGGGGACGATTGCCCTGACGAAGGCGCAGAAGTAAAACTGCTGGGTTCATGGGTGGTCAAGTATTCTGTAACATTGTTGGCTGCGGCAATGATGAAGACGAAGACGATGATGAAGATGAGAACCCAAGTGCAGTTTATTTACAAAAGTGAATCCAAAACCCTAACTATAAACGTGATTTAACAAAAACATGAACTTGACATAAACTAGACTTGACTATGGCTTGGCTTGACTTGACTTGACAACAAAACAACATTCACATCCAATACTTGACAACTAGACAATGAAAACATGAGGGCTTAAATACAAGACATGGGAGAACATAAACCAATGAACAAACAGAACTCATAACAAGTTAATTAAACAATAAACCAATGAAAACATGACACATGAACATGGAGGGAAAACAGAAGTCACATGACAAGGGAAACAGGAAAACATGACATGAAACAGGAACTAGAATTTCAAAATAAAAGACATGAATCAACAAAATACACCTGACACCCGTATAGTTAAGGGCTTGCATTTTTCATTTCCCTTTATGATTTGTTACTAGTAGCACCTAATAAAGAAGACTTTTTTTTCTAGAGCAAATCATTTTCCTAAAAAATGATGTCCACATATGTGGATAGCGGGACTAAGTTGTGAAATTTTTAAATATTACCAAGCTATAGAATTTTTTTCATCAAATTGTTTATTATGTTTCCAGGAGTGTTGGTTATTCCTGTTTTTGAGACGTTACAAACATTACATGAGAAATTAGCATAATTCTGATTCAAAGTAATGGCCAGCATCATCCAATCACTGCCAACCATGTTAAAATAAAATCATACATTATAAATTCTGAATCTATGTACTGATTACCATTGTCCCATGTCTGCCAAACATATTGAGAGGTCCAAATATCATCTGCAGCCTGAAACTGAACATTTGGTCAAATTTTAGGAGTGAATGCACTTGCATAGAGAACTTTTGGATGAACCCATCGATTCTCAATGTGAAAATGCACAGTAAATATAGGAATGCATTTACTAATGTTAATGAATAGAACTGTATTGTACAGTGATAACAAAATAAAATATAACAAAATGTATTTTAAAATGAAGCTAAGTGACCCACAGATGTGTTAATGTTGAAGGTTAATAAAAAAAACCTAACATGTTTTTTCAACTTTTGAGGGAATAATGTCCTAAAATCCACATATGTGGACATCATGTTTATCAGCGCATTGACGCGCAAACAATTAAGGAATTTTTTAAAGTGGCATATCAAACGAAACTAGAGACGCTACTCTTTAAACCCAAACAGGTTTCAATGAAAAAACTTTAAGAGATTTCTTACCAGAGGCACTTTTGTTTGCTCTGCACCCGTAGAAGCGCTTCACAGAAATTAACGTCATGTTGTTGTGTCACATGACTCAGTGCCTCAGAATTTTAACGTTTAAATTACATTCTAGAGTGTTGTGAACAGTGTTCAGTCAGAAAAAATTCATTTAAATTATGCGTTGCATATAGCAAAGGAAACAACATCCAAGCATGTGGACGCTGGCTCGCACGAGGTTCCACTTCAATCCACACTTCAATCCAATGCCTACATATAAAACAACAGCCCCCACAGTCTGTTAAATGCTCTAAAGCTTCTATACATAAACAGCATTTTAACCATTTTTGTATCCTTGGTTATTGGGTTACTTGTCATTCACCAAATTGTTGTGAAATTTACATCCAGAAATGGTTTGTATAAAACATATGCAGTCCTCCTTTTGTCACGGTTCCGGCATTTGTGCCTGTTCATACTGTTGTTTTTTTTTTCTCTCTCCCTCGTGTCTCACAGCTGGAGCTGACACGCGTGATCAGTGTTTCCATGGGAACGCTGATCGTTCCCGGGGAGGCGCTGATCATGGCAATGATTTACTCGCCTGTGCTACCTGCTTCTCACTGATTCCCTACTTATTCCTTGTGTATTCCCTCTTTCTTTGCCAGTTTATTTTTCACTGTCAAGTATTAACTGTGCTTTCTTGTTTAGTTGGAGATTGCTCGTGTGTCTGTTGGTTGCCTGTATTGTCGCACAGTTCCCTTGGAGGAGGATTCCTCAGTCTCTGCCCACGTGTCGAGGGAGAAACTCGCCTGGGCTTTGCTTCGCACCATGCCAGCTTCAACGGACTCTCTTCAGATTGCTCTTGACTTCCACAGCGCATGCACTCATCATACTAACACACTCATTCCTTAGACTTCTGAGCAGCTATAGCTTTTGACTCTGCTCATCACTGCAGCCGGTGCCGGGTGCACCTGCCCTTGATTACAAACACTGTTAATAAACTCATTTTTGGGTCCCTTTGTCTCCCCTCACCCTCTGACAGAATAAATTGGCCACCATGGACCCAGCGAAGGAGACTACTCTTCACTACGCCCTTTCACAACAAGGAGCTCTGCTTGGATGACACCAAGATCAAATCTCTGCTTCTAACTGCGCTCTGGATATGATGGTTTCGCAGCTTGCGGAACTCACCGTGGTGGTCCAGCAGCTCCGCCCTCCTCTCGATCCCAGTCCCGCATAGGACACACCCCCATCTCCTTTGGCAGCTTCCCACGGCCCATGGCGCCCAGAGGCATGCATCCTTCCTCCACCTCCGTTCTCAGGTGAGGGATCTGTTAGAGCTTTTCTCTTGCGATGCTCACTGTTCTTCTCCTTGCAGCCCTCCATGTTTTCCTCAGACATGATGAAAATTGCGTGTGTAATCATGCTCCTCTCCGGAAGGGCTAGAGAATAGAGAATGGCAATGTGGGATAACCGACATCTGTGCTGCTCCACCTATGAAGCTTTATCCTGTGAACTTCACCGAGTGTTTGACCATGCAGCTCAAGTTCAGGAGACTGGGAGGATTTTATCAGGACTGTCCCACCCTAGCCGCCTTCAGCGATTGGAACGATCACGCTATGTGTGACCTGTACTTGCGAGGACTTTCTGATGCTATCCAGGACGAGATTTATCCTTTGGATCCTCCCCCTCGATTCGGCGATTTGGTGGACCTGGCCATCCAAGTCGATCAACAGCTGACTCAGCGTTGTGATCATTGTCGACGCCGCTCTTCACCCTCTCGGGCAGCTAATCTTCACCCACGACCCGCTACTCCTACCAGATCACCTGACTCTTGTCTCGACTCTGAGCCCCTGTAGGTGGTAGACTTCCGGTGTCACATCAGGAAAGGCCGCTGTGGCTTCTTAAGGGGTTATGTTTTTCTTGTGGCCAATCGGGCCACGTCTCTGCAACATGACTGTTAAAAGACAATGCTCATCAGTAGTATGGGGGTTACTGGCGAGCACGACACCCTTGGACAAAGCCACCGGACATCGCACACCTCTCCCGGCCCGGCTGCAGACTGGAACGGACAGTCATACAATTTCGGCTTTGGTGGATTCCGGTGCCGAAGGGAATTTCATTGACACAGACACAGTCGTCACCCATTCCATGAAACCAATCACCTTTGTGTCCGGTAACCACACTGAACAGTTGTCCTTCTATCTCATCCGATCCCCATTGACCCCAGTTGTGCTGGGACATCCCTGGTTGGTAATGCACAACCCACACATAGACTGGGCAACCAACACAGTCCTTGCTTGGAGCTCTTTTTGTTCTTCACATTGCTGTCTCCCCTGTCCAGTCTTGTGTTTCATTGCAGGATGAGCCGGTGGATTTGTCCGGAGTACTGTTGGCATACCATGACTTGGGGCGGTGTTCAGCCAGTCCCGCGTCGTCACCCTCCCTCCTCATCCTCGGCTCCCGAGAGGGAGGCCATGAACAGATATATAAATGATTCTTTAGCAGCCATTCTCATCTGCCCTTCCTCTTTGCCCGCAGGGGTGGGGTTACTCTTCGTGGAGAAGAAGGATGGCTCGCTTAGACCCTGCATAGATTATCGGGGGCTGATTGACATCACAGTGAAGAACCGTTATCCTTTGCCGTTGATGTCCTCAGCCTTCGAACTCTTGCAGGGGGTGTCTGTCTTAACGAAGTTGGACCTACGCACGCTTATCACCTGGTCCGTATCAGGAAGGGGGATTAGTGGAAGATGGCATTTAACACTCATAGGGGGCACTTTGAATATTTGGTCATGCCTTTCGGATTGGTCAATGCCCCTGCTGTCTTTCAGGGGCTCGTGAATGACGTGTAAAAGACATGGTCGATCATTTTGTTTTTGTTTATCTTGACAATATTCTGATCTTCTCCCAGAATATGCAGGACTATGTGTGGCAGGTCAGGCAGGTGCTTCAGTGGCTGTTGGAGAATCGGCTGTTTGTCAAGGCGGAGAAGTGTGCTTTTCATGCACAATCGTTCCGTTCTTGGGACTCATTGTTTCCTCCAAGGGAGTGTGTATGGACATTGGTTAGAGGGTTCGGGGATACCTTTCATGGTTTGGACTGATCACAAGAACCTAGAGTACATCCGTAGCGCTAAACATCTTAACTCTAAGCAGGCTCGTTGGGCGTTGTATTTCACATGTTCTGATTTCATGCTGTCATAATACCTGGGCTCCAAAAACATCAAGCCAGATTCCTTATCTCGATGTTTCGAAATCGAGACCTCCACCACCCCAGTGGATTCCATCCTCTCCACCCCTTGAGTGGTGGGCATGGTATCCTGGGAGGTGGAGGCTAAAATCTACACTGCGCTACGTAACACCGCGCCCCCCGCCACATGTACAGTGTGCAAGCTGTTTGTTCCACGATCAGTTCTAACGCACATCCTTCAGTGGGGTCACTCATCTACCGTCGTCTGCCACCCGGAGGCTACTCGTACCCAGACGCTCATTAGACAGCGTTTCTGGTGGCCATCGCTTGCACGGGACATTCGCCAGTTCGTTGCCACTTGTCCAGTTTGTGCGACTAATAAGACCCCCTGTAACCCCCTGGCAGGGCTCCTCCAAACGCTGTCAGTCCCTTCGAGACCCTGGTCACAAATAGCCATGGACTTTGTAACTGGTCTCCCCCCTCCCATGGCAACACAGTCGTTTTGACTGTAGTGGACCAGTTCTCGAAGGTGACTCATTTCATTCCCCTCCCCAAATTACCCTCAGTGAGGGAGACAGCGGTAGTGGTCATTAATCAAGTCTTCCGCATCCATGGCCTCCCGATCAACGTGGTTTTTAAACATGATTGTCAGAGAGCACATCACTATAAAAACGGGCAAATCCCGGGCATTTAAGGTGATTTAGAAATCCCAGTCTGACTATTTTAAAGTCCCTTTCGGGTGTAAAGATTTATTGTCACCCTAAACAAGCAGATATTGCAGCTTTTCATGCTTCCATTTCAACTTATGGACAGTTTTGCCGCTTCTTTTGTTGATCGTTGTGCTGCACTGATATACTGAACAGGTGAATGCTCTGACATCATGATCCACGTATATCTTCTCCCTCTTAACGAATATTATGCAGAACAAACAAAATTAAATATTAAACATGATTGTCACTAGAGTGTAAAATGCAACTATCATATCCGGAGGTCGGAGATGGTGAAACGGGGGTGTTTTCGCCAGTCAAACATTGATGCTCTATAACAGTTTGGGCATACTAACACTTCCAGTGGCTTCACCTCCTACAGGCAGTTTACTGTTGTGTCAACAATCCAGTTCTACGTATATATCAGTGTATATTATAGGTCGAAAATATGGATGAATATTGTCAATGATGGTTGTTTTTATTTCACCTTTAGATGTTGCTGTTATACTGTTATACCAAGCCTTTTCAACTGTAGAATCAACCAGCGCCGGCCACAGAGGAACACGGAGGAATAATATTTTATTTGTTTTTTTATATATCAACATAGATTTTTGCCATAACTGATAGTCCCAAAATGCAACTGTCGGCACCGATAAAACTGATATATCAGTCTACCTCTACTATTTTATATATACTTTACCATTTAAACTTGTGATTTAATTAATAGTTTAGAGATTCCATTCAGTAAATTAGAAATAATGTATTGTTAATATTGTGACCTACAATGCCATCACTCAAAATCAATATCCCAAACACATATATAACCATGACATGATATTTTGATGAATCATCATACATTAATAATTAATTTGTTTACCTTCTCCACAGTAGAATCAAATCAGATTCATACAGTAAAAGATGACATGTTTATGTATTTGAGAGATTATTTGCCAGTGGTCTCCTTCAGTTGGCAATAATTTCTTGCTGAAGTCATGCCCCTTTACCACCCCTTCACAAATGACCTTGAATAATTCAGCCACTCTGACGCTCCCAGCCAATCAGCTCTGCCCAAATGGTTTACGTGACAGGCGGAGGAGCAGGAAGAGATGAGAATGTGAACCCAACACCACCATCAGCACACAAACAGACTCGTAAATGCGTATGCACCGTTTGAAAGGCTGCTGAACAGGAAAAACAGCTTTGAAAAACAGGTTACCTCAGAGCTTTCCTGTAAAAAAAAAAAAAAAAGAACAATCCAGCCTGGAACCATAAGGGAAGAGCACAAGCTGTGTTTCAACAGTATACAAACATCTTGTTTTCATTGTTTTGTTATTGACTTTGCCAATCATTGGAGTTTCAGGAATATAATTTCCTGGCAAGGTAAGGATACATTTTGCTGGGGTTGCTTGAGTATTTTAGTTGACATCCAGTGTCAAAGGACATATTTTACTGAGAGCATCATGATTTGCTGTGATATCTGTGTGTGGTATGAAGCAGACATTTCAGGATATAAATCTCTGATCCTGCTGTTTCCTGTGGCCAAGGACACAAAGAACTGATTATGCTTTATGATTATTGCTAAAGGTCAGATTATCAGTGTGAGACTGCCTTTATGTCGTCAGATGTTTAATATTTTTCTTTAGAAATTCATTGCCTAAAGCATCAAATATGCGACTATTTACAGACATAGCAGGAAATTATTAAAAATAATGACTGCCTTGTGTCCATGGTGATGGCCATGTCATTCAAATTACTCGAGAAGATGAGTAAACCATGCGTTTAGTTGCTTTGGCAACTGATCTCAGCAGGGTTTGAATGTGAACATAATAACAAATCTCTTTGAGGCAGAGAAACAAGGTTTGTGTGAAATAAATATTTCAAAAGTGAGGGGAATTAAAAGAACTTATACAATACACAAATAAACAGAAAATCAGTTTCTAAGTCAGTATTTTGTTTTGTTTTCCGATAAAAATATCTAAAAATCCTTAAAGGGATAGTTCACCCAAAAATTAAAATCATTTACTCTCTCATGCCATCCCAGATGTGTGACTTTCTTTCCTCAGCTGAACACAAACAAATATTTTTAGAAGAACATCTCAGCTCTGTAGGTCAATACAGTGTAAGCCAACAGGGTCCAGAAATGTTATGCTCCAAAAAGCACATAAAGGGCAGCATAAAAATAATTCATACAACTCCAGTGGTTTAATCCATGTCTTCTGAAGCAATATGATAAGTGTGGGTGAGAAACAGATCAATATTTATGTTATTTTTTACTATAAAAAGTAATTTTCTGAAAGGAATAGATTCCCTCAAAAAGAAAAAACAATCTATTAAAACTTACCCTCATGTCGTTCCAAACCCGTATGAATTGGAATCTTACATAAAAGACGCATGGAGTACTTTTGTGTTCTGCATAAGAAAGAATATGGTGATTCAATTATGACAGAATTTTCATTTTTGGGGGGAACTATTCCTTTAAGAAAATACATTTTTGTTGTAAAAATTAATACACAAATTTGATTTTGTAAGATTTTTGAGCTCTCAAAAAAAAAAAAACTCAACTATATGGTTAATGTTTTCTTTGTGTTATCAAAGATTGAATAACTCCATGTTGGAAAACAACCATATGGAGAATGATGCAAATTCCAACAAATCAGAGCGGGAGGCGCATGAAGATTCAGACAATGCGGCCAATGAGAACGGAAGCAGACTGACAGAGGAGAGTGATATGGACCAATCAGATGATGTGTGCCTTCAGGCAACAGCGTTTGTTGAAGAAGCCCATGAGGAGATGGGAGAGGTGATAGATTTAATAGCACTTTATCACAGTCTCTGAAGGTCTGAATGAACTGCATTGTCTTATTTGAACACAGTTAATAAATCTTTTTCCTAAATATTTTATTTCACTTTTGCAGTGCTGTATGACACATTGCACACAGTCTACTGTATGACAGTGATGACAGGTTTTTAAAACAAAGGCAAAACTAATTGTTTATAAAGCCATCCTTTAACAAGCCAATTCCTAAGTAAATGTTCCACTTAAAGAAATTAATATTACTTTACCAAATAAGTCAACATGAAATAACTTCCATATTCAGACTTATTTCTGAGTGAAACAAGATATCCAGTGAGGGATTTTATCCAATGGGAATTAAATGGATTATAGAAAGTGAGAGTTACAGTTGTGCTCAAAAGTTTGCATACCCTGGCAGGAATTGTGACAATTTGGCATTGATTTTGAAAATATGACTGATCATGCAAAAAAAACAACTGTCTTTTATTTAAGGATAGTGATCATATGAAGCCATTTATTATCACATAGTTGTTTGGCTCCTTTTTAAAATCATACTGATAACAGAAATCACCCAAATGGCCCTGATCAAAAGTTTACATACCCTTGAATGTTTGGCCTTGTTATAGACACACAAGGTGACACACACAGGTTTAAATGGCAATTAAAGGTTAATTTCCCACGCCTGTGGCTTTTTAAATTGCAATTAGTGTCTGTGAATAAATGGTCAATGAGTTTGTTTGCTCTCACGTGGATGCACTGAGCAGGCTAGATACTGAGCCATGGGGAGCAGAAAAGACCTGCGTAACAAGGTAATGGTACTTTATAAAGATGGAAAAGGATATAAAAATATATCCAAAGCCTTGAAAATACCAATCAGTACTGTTCAATCACTTATTAAGAAGTGGAAAATTCAGGGATCTCTTGATACCAAGCCAAGGTCAGGTAGACCAAGAAAGATTTCAGCCACAACTGCCAGAAGAATTGTTCGGGATACAAAGAAAAACCCACAGGTAACCTCAGCAGAAATACAAGCTGCTCTGGAAAAAGATGGTGTGGTTGTTTCAAGGAGCACAATACGACGATACTTGAACAAAAATGAGCTGCATGGTCGAATTGCCAGGAAGAAGCCTTTACTGCACCAATGCCACAAAAAAGCCCGGTTACAATATGCCCGACAACACCTTGACATGCCTCACAGCTTCTGGCACACTGTAATTTGGAGTGATGAGACCAAAATAGAGCTTTATGGTCACAACCACAAGTGCTATGTTTGGAGAGGGGTCAACATGGCCTATAGTGAAAAGAATACCATCCCCACTGTGAAGCATGGTGGTGGCTCACTGATGTTTTGGGGGTGTGTGAGCTCTAAAGGCACGGGAAATCTTGTGAAAATTGATGGCAAGATGAATGCAGCATGTTATCAGAAAATACTGGCAGACAATTTGCATTCTTCTGCACGAAAGCTGCACATGGAACACCCTTGGACTTTCCAGCACGACAGTGACCCTAAGCACAAGGCCAAGTTGACCCTTCAGTGGTTACAGCAGAAAAAGGTGAAGGTTCTGGAGTGGCCATCACAGTCTCCTGACCTTAATATCATCGAGCCACTTTGGGGAGATCTCAAACGTGCGGTTCATGCAAGACGACCAAAGACTTTGCATGACCTGGAGGCATTTTGCCAAGACGAATGGGCAGCTATACCACCTACAAGAATTTGGGGCCTCATAGACAACTATTACAAAAGACTGCATGCTGTCATTGATGCTAAAGGGGGCAATACACAGTATTAAGAACTAAGGGTATGAAGACTTTTGAACAGGGGTCATTTCATTTTTTTTTCTTTGTTGCCATGTTTTGTTTTATGATTGTGCCATTCTGTTATAACCTGAATATGAATCCCATAAGAAATAAAAGAAATGTGTTTTGCCTGCTCACTCATGTTTTCTTTAAAAATGGTACATATATTACCAATTCTCCAAGGGTATGCAAACTTTTGCGCACAGCTTTATACCACAATAGAGCCATAACACTTTTACAGTACTTAGTACAGTACTAAGAAAGTAAATAGGGTTATTTAAATAGTATTTGATTTAATGATGCATGTGTTATGCAGCATCCACAGCAATAGGTATCAGTATAGAGTCCAAGACCACTGTGGCAGTGAACAGCCCAACATAAACAAAAATATTAGACATAGACGTACATGTAGTTTACCTTTAATTTGAACACACCACAACAAATTTCTATGTAAAAGAATGCATAAAGTCTTTAAGAATAACAATGGTTCTGTTTTATTGCTGTTATCCCAGGCTGGTGAGGTGTCCCAGGTTGAGACCGTTTCAGAAGAGAACAAAGGGTTAATCTGGACTCTACTGAAGCAGCTGAGGCCTGGGATGGACCTGTCCAAAGTGGTCCTTCCAACTTTTATCCTGGAGCCACGTTCCTTTCTGGACAAGCTGTCAGATTACTACTACCATGCTGACCTGCTATCACAGTAAGTGCCTCATTTGCATCACTACTGGAAACAGCCACCAAGATCAGCATGTTTAGGTTTCATTGGGTTTATTGAAGTACACTTAATTATAATTGTTCGATTTCAGGGCTGTGACAGAAGAGAACCCATACTGTAGGATGAAGCAGGTCTTGCGCTGGTATCTGTCAGGCTTCTACAAGAAACCAAAGGCAAGCTTTATGAAGTATTTGGATTGAATTTAAAGAGAATCATAGCAGTTCAGTGTTGATGTCTGTGGACCAATTGTGTCTCATTTTCTTGCCTGACAGGAAGCTGATCACAAATTAGCATTCCTTTTTGACATACCACATAAATACTACAAACTGTGGAAAACAATATTAATTGTTTCATATATACACTGGCGGCCAAAAGTTTGGATTAATGAACAGATTTTGCTCTTATGGAAATAAATTGGTACTTTTATTTACCAAAGTGGCATTCAACTGATCACAATGTATAGTCAGGACATTAATAATGTGAAAATTACTATTATAATTTGAAAAAAATGTTCAGAACTTCTTAAACTACTTCAAAGAGTTCTCATCAAAAAATCTTCTATGTGCAGCAATGACAGCTTTGCAGATCCTTGGCATTCTAGCTGTCAGTTTGTCCAGATACTCTGGTGACATTTCACCCCACACTTCCTGTAGCACTTGCCATAGATGTGGCTGTCTTGTCGGGCACTTCTCACGCACCTTACAGTCTAGCTGATCCCACAAAAGCTCAATGGGGTTAAGATCCATAACACTCTTTTCCTATTGTCTGGTGTCCAATGTCTGTGTTTCTTTGCCCATTCTAACCTTTTCTTTTTGTTTTTCTGTTTCAAAAGTGGCTCTTTCTTTGCAATTCTTCCCATAAGGCCTGCACCCCTGAGTCTTCTCTTTACTGTTGTACATGAAACTGGTGTTGAGCGGGTAGAATTCAATGAAGCTGTCAGCTGAGGACATGTGAGGCGTCTATTTCTCAAACTAGAGACTCTGATGTACTTATCCTCTTGTTTAGTTGTACATCTGGCCTTCAGCATCTCTTTCTGTCCTTGTTAGAGCCAACAATTTCAAACATTGTACAGCCTTGATTCCTCAAAACAATGATTGACTGATGAGTTTCTAGAGAAAGCTGTTTCTTTTTTGCCATTTTTGACCTAATATTGACCTTAAGACATGCCAGTCTATTGCATACTGTGGCAACTCAAAAACAAACACAAAGACAATGTTAAGCTTCATTTAACCAACCAAATATCTTTCAACTGTGTTTGATATAATGGCAAGTGATTTTCTAGTACCAAATTAGCAATTTATCATGATTACTCAAGGATAAGGTGTTGGAGTGATGGCTGCTGGAAATGGGGCCTCTCTAGATTTGATCAAAAATGACTTTTTTCAAATAGTGATGGTGCTGTTTTTTACATCAGTAATGTCCTGACTATACTTTGTGATCAGTTGAATGCCACTTTGGTGAATTAAAGTACCAATTTCCTTCTGAAACAGCAAAATCTTTACATTATTCCAAACTTTTGGCCGCCAGTGTATATATGGCAGAGGCTATTTGCACTAAGTGTAAATAGCGTTAGATGCTATTTTCACTCTAGTGCAAATAGTGGCAGATACTCTCACACACCTATTTAAATACTAACATAGAGTATAGTGGCATAACTGCAGCATTTTTATTGTGTTTATTTGGAGTCCCACAGACACCCTACACTAACCCCTACCCCTAACTCTACCTTACAAAAATTAACCATGGTTTTACTACAGTAACCATAGTATCACCATGGCATAGTAACCACAAAATTAAACATGGTTACTATTAACCACTATTAACAACATGTTACTGTAGTAACACCATCAATCCATCAATCAATCAATCAATCAATTAATCAACATTTATTTATAAAGCATGTTTAAACACAACATACGTTGTTCCAAAGTGGTGTACAATAGAGAAAATTAAACACAATATTAAAGAGGAAAAATATCAAGAAAAAAACAATAAAACAGCATATACATAAAAATCACAATCAATAAACATCCATCATTTAAACATTTTTCAAAAGCTAAAGAATAAAAATATGATTTAAGGGAAGATTTAAAAATAGCTAACGATGAAGCAGACCTCACGTGATAGGGGAGACTATTCCAAAGTTTGGGCTCGGTCACAGAAAAGGCCCGATCACCATTGGATTTACATTGACAATTTGGATAGACAAAAATAATTGATTGGAAGATCTGAGCGCTCTGGTTGGAGAGTAAGGGTGGAGAAGGCCACAAATGTAGTTTGGTGCAAGACCAAAGAATGCTTTATAAACAAACAGTACAATTTTAAAATCAACCCTGAACTTAACAGGAAGTCAGTGAAGAGATGCCAATATGGGGGAAATATGATCCCTCTTTTTTGACCCTGTTAAAAACCTGGCTCCCACATTTTGAACAATTTGTAAGCGAGATAAAGCAGATTGAGAAAGGCCAATGTACACTGAATTACAATAGTCCAACCGCGATGTAATAAGAACATGGATCACAATTTCCAGATCTTCACTAGAAAGGAAATGTTTTAGCTTTGCAATAGATCTGAGATGAAAGAAGCTTCCCTTAATAACAGCACTAATCTTTTTATAAAAAAGAAGTGGTCAAAAATGATTCCAGGATTCTTAACTTTCTTTTGTACATTGGAAGAAAGTGGACCTAACTGGGCTTCCAAGGCAGTAGAGGAAGACATGGGACAGCCTAAAATCAGCACTTCAGTTTTACCTTCATTTAACTGCAAAAAATTATTAGCCATCTAACTTTTAAAGGTCTTAAAGGGCACTTCAGCAGATTCTCAAACGGGCAGTTAGTGTCTGGTCTAACTGGAAGGTAAAACAGGGAGTCATCAGCATAGCAGTGATAAGCGATATTGTGGTTATTATATCAGAACTACGGTATTTCAGTTTCAAATTTAATTTTGGCATCATTTATAAATATTCTGCATAATTTCAAACTTTTATACAGTTATTTAATAATACATACATACATACACTCACACACACACACACACACACACACACACACACACACATATATATATATATATATATGTGTGTGTGTGTGTGTGTGTGTGTGTGTATTATTAAATAACTGAATAAAAGTTTGAAATTATGCAGAATATTTATAAATGATGCCAAAATTATACTGCTAATGTAACTCAGTGACAGCTATTAATTCATAAGTGCACTTTTGCTGGAAAACAGTGGCTGTGACAGTGATTTGTTATTAATTATCAACAAATTCTAACTGATGCTTCCTCAAATCAGGGTTCCCACGGTCATGAAAATATCAGAAAAATTGTGTTTTCCAGACCTGAAGAAAGTAATGGAAATTTCTATAGTAAATATACATTTTTGTGGTTAGCTCTGCTCTAAAATAATTAATCTGCTATATATCGCTCTTGTATAGAGTGAAACTTGCTCATGAGACAAATAATTTATTAGTGGATCAGTCTGAATCAAAATAATTTTAAAAAATCCTTATTCAGTTAACCCTCATAATGTGTGGGGTCAAATTTGACCCCAAACAAAACCGTGTAATTTTGTACCATAATCGTAATTTTTTTAAACAAATGTAATAACACTAACTTCACTCATTTAAAAACTGTAATGTTGTGATGTCGGTTTTATCATCTCACCCATTCATTTCCTATATGGGGTCCAATTTTACCCCGAACACTATGAGTGTGAGTTTTGTCACACCATCAGAATCCAGCCCAATTGTTTTGTTTATTAGATAGCAAATGTAGGAAAACTCACCAAACTTCATGCCACTGAGTTGAAGGAAACCATGTTTTTTAAAGATGCAAAGTTTAAAAGGGGTCACTTTTGATCCCAACACTACATAAGGTTTAACACAAAAGACTGGAAAGGTCATGAAAAAAGTCATGGAAATAATCATCCAAAAAGAGTGGGACCCCTGAAGAATATCACAAATCATTTTTGTGATTTTGACAAAACCTAATCTACTGTATGTTAGCCAGCTAAATAACATTCCCTCAGTTGTTTATTTAAATATGCAGAATTTAAGATCATTCTTGGATAAGACAGGGTCTTATCTTAAAAGTTAATTATTTACAAGAAATACAGGTGATCAAACTGGTAAACCACAAAATAATTATACATTAAAGAAACTTTGACATAGGGCTTATAACGACACTAATTGTGTGTTGTGTGTTTGTTTTAGGGTCTTAAGAAACCATATAACCCCATTCTTGGAGAGATATTCCGATGCTGCTGGCTACATCCACAAACAGACAGTTGCACATTTTACATAGCAGAACAGGTGAGCCTCTAGTACCACACTCGTTTATCTCTGATGTAATTGCATAAACCTGTTCTAATCTGGTCTTACTACTATTTTGATTTATCTTCTCATACCAGTACACTTAACATGGCAAGGCATTTACTGTTCATGCATTTCAAATATGACCATTGCTTTTTTCAGTAACGTATGGAAAAACTGCTCTGTGTTAATTAGCAGTTAACTTTGTACTTTCAGGTTTCTCATCACCCACCTGTTTCAGCCTTTTATATTAGCAATAAGAAGGATGGATTCTGCATTAGTGGAAGCATTCTGGCCAAATCAAAATTTTATGGTAAATCACCGTTTTAGCATGTACAGTAGACATACAGTTACTAAGCAATTTTGGTATGATATCTGTATGGTTTTGATAATAATTGAAGTGTAACCTCCTACAGGGAACTCACTGTCTGCCATACTGGATGGAAAGGCCAGACTTTTGTTTCTAAGTCGAGATGAAGAATACGTTATTACAATGCCGTACGCTCACTGTAAAGGTGAAAAACTTAACTCCAAAACTAAATTTAGCAATTAAAGTATCTGCTTAAATGTGTTATATGATAATTGTGTCTTAATGTTGTAGTGAAACAATAATAAATAAACTGTCTCTCCAACAGGAATTCTGTATGGTACAATGACATTGGAGCTTGGTGGGAAAATCACAATTGAGTGTGAAAAAACACAATGTTTTACAGAACTTGAATTTAAACTGAAGGTACTTTCAGGGTTCCATACTTAAAGCTGAAGTGTGTAATCTTTTTAGATGTTAAAGGTTAACTCAGTAAGTTTAACTTCTAAAGAAATGAATAGTAATTTTGAAACATATGTGTAAAATTATGACCTCTCGTGTGAGATTAAGAGTTCAGTCATATCAGTAACATTATAAAAGCTCTTTTATTGTACATGGGGCAGGGGCACCACATGGGAGCAGCCATGTTAGTGTAACCGGTCCTAATCGACCGGGACTCGAACCAGCGTCTCCAGCGTGGGAGGTGGGTGCGCTTAAAAGGAGACTAAAGGCTATAGCCTCTAGCGTCAGTCGCTAGTGTGACTCTTGAGGCCAGGGGAGTGAGGTTTACATACTGCACAGCTACCTACCAGCTGGCTCCCATTACATTAGCATCACATGACCAGCTGAATACTACTCGCTTAATCTCAGTAACTGCCAAGTTATTGGACACTTTCACTCACGGATTAAATGAATCCTGGTTTGCTGTGCACAGTAAATTTCTACAATGTCATTGGTAACTAAAAACGACTGTGTTTTTTAATGATACAGCATCCAGGCCACTAGGTGTCAGTGTAAGCCAATGTTAGCCGCTTCAACATAATTCAAAAAAAGACATGTAAATTTATAATTTGCAATATGTGTGGGAAATCATGACCACTCACATTAAAATAAAAACTCAAGTCATATCAGTAACCTTATAAAAGCTGTTTTATTCTACATGGAGAGGGTCTCCTCATGGGGGCTGCCATTTTAGAATCACATGACTAGCCGAATACTACTCACTTAATCTCAGTAACCGTCCTGTTATTTGACACTTTCACTCATTGATTAAAGTAATCATGGCTGACTGTGAATACTTAATTTCAACAATGGCATCTGAAACTGAAAACTATTGATTTTAAATGATGCTGCGTCAAAGCCGCTAGTTGTCAGTGTAAGTCCAAGATGACACAAAGACAAAAGTTACAAAGACAACAGTGCACCTTTAAAATAAGTTTTTCTCCTATCCAGCTTAATACATTATGCAGAGACATCTATAAGTAAGACATTAGTTGGTTGATTTTCTATATAAAAAAAACTTTGCTCTGTTTATTTGAATATTCAGACACAGCAACATTGACTCAACCAATGGCATTAGTTTGAGGCAAGGCTATTTGTTTGGTTGACCAATGACAGATGGAGGAGTCTTTTTTATAGTGTCATTATTTTTGCAATTCCCTTTTTTACATTAGTGAAACGGAAATTACACACTTCAGCTATTACGTGACTTAATTTGTCTCATTTTTTTATTTTTTTTTTAGGTTGTTTTTTTAAATCTTACAACTGTTATTTTTTCTCTCCATCTCTGTCACAGCCTTTTCTTGGCAGCTCTTGCAATGTTAACCAGATTTCTGGAAAGATTCAGATGGGAGAAGATGTTCTGGCTACAGTAGATGGGCACTGGGTGAGAGCCTATGCTAATCTTACATAAGAAGACAAACTTCCTGAAGTTGTTTTACATACATTTTCTGCTTGTTGCATCAGTAGCATACAGAATGATATGGCCAGTTTTAGTGTCTGTTAAAGATAACGGAAGATTAGACAGAAGAACTTGATTGATCCCTTAAGGGGAAGCTGAGGCAAAATTTAAGCACACAGCCTACAAGCTCTGGCTGATTTCTGATCACAGTGGTTGACAATAAATTCTGTCCCAGATGTGTTTAAAATCCAAAACTTACTTCAGGATAGGAAAGTGCACCTGATTGAGAAGAAGACGGGCCACCAGGAGGTGCTGTGGAACCCCAGTGCAGATGTGCGGAGACAGAGACTGAAGAGACAGGTGGTACAGATGGACCAGCAGGAGGCGTTCGAGTCTGAGAGGTTCAAAGACATGACTTCATAACCAATAAGACTAAAGACCACAATGAATATATCAGTGTTGTACCCAATCCTGCATCATGTTTCATATGCTCTAATGAATAGATAATATACTGCTGCCCCCATGGCTGAGGTTGTGATTTGTGATTTACCTTGAACAATTTTGCATTTATTTTTTAATCTGTTTTTTCTTATTGATTTATTTAATTATTGTTTTATTTATTTCTCATTTTTATTTCTAAATATTTTTAGTATTTACTTTTTATTTATTTATTTATTTACTATTATTTTTATTTATTTATTTTTATTTGTGATCTACCTTGTATAAGGCATTTTGTAATTTTTATGCTTATATATTAGTAATTTTATATTTTTTTTTATTTCTAAATATGTTTTATGTCATTGTATTTAATTTATATATTTAATTTGTAATTTATTTAATTTTTCATTTTAAAATTGTATTTATTTAAATTTGTGGGTTATGACTTTAGACTAACATATTTCATATTTGAGAGAGTGTACTATTGTTTATAACATCGTGTTTGGTCAAGTTAAAATATAAAATCAAGCATGCAAACTACATATTTTTCTTCTTATTTTTTTTAATCTTAAACCTCTAAATTAAACTTTTTAATTTCAAAGCATCGTTTAAAATGGTCTCAACTTTGTGGTTTATATTATAGCACATCAAAGAGTTTGTAAAAAGTGTTGTGGTTTTCCTACAGGCTATGGCGCCATGTGACCAGAGCGATTAATGATAAAGACCAGAACAGTGCCACCCAGGAGAAATTTGTGTTGGAAGAGGCTCAGAGGCAGGAAGCCAGAGAGAGGGGTGACCGACCCTGGAACCCTCGCCTTTTCACTCTAGACACTGACACCAATGAGTGGCACTACAAATATGCAGAGTATGTGCACAATATCTTTAATGAGACACTAGCTGAAATATTATTTACCACAAGCTACATTAGTCTAAATAAAAGCAGCTCAGGAAGAGAAAAAATAAAAGATTATTTTGGCTTAAAGCAAAAATAACTTATTTTGAACTGTATGGGTGTATGTGACCAAAATTGTGGGTTACCAATTTTGTTTCAATAGACTTTACTCAGGGTAGAGGCCATATTTAATTAAACACAAAAGAAAAAAAATTAGACTGTTTGGGACACAAGAACAGTCTGTTCAATATGTTGTGCTGTCTAAGTAATAGCTTACAAAAACATTTACAATTATGTAATTGTTTACACTGCCTCATGTTGTTCTAAACCTTTCAGGGATAATTTTGACCTCCAATGAAACGCGCGCCTAGTCTGCATTTGCGAGTAATGATTCTTAAAAAAAAAAAATTACTTTTGTGTACTTGCATCCCTCGCAGCCTTGTTTTAGTTTATGAAAATTACTCTCCACTATCACTAATGATTTCAAATCACCCCATTTACTTTCTCAGCACCAAGCCCTGGGATACGGACCGCTGTCTGGTCCAGTTCGAGAAGGATGGCGTCATCCAGACAAAAGAGAAGTCACAAAGCCAACTCAATAGTTTCTCCTACAGCCAAAACTGGGCTGTACAGCAGAAAGTGAGTCAGATTGTGTACAGAATTTTCTTTTGAGCAACAATTATCGTTGTTTCTAATGAAGGATTCTTCTAAAGCTTATTAAGGTGACAAGATGGCCCTTTAGGGCTTGTGTTTAGTTGATGGACTAATGAGCAGGTGTTTCTCAGGTGCGGGTGAATGGGAAACACAGGAAGTCGAGTAGCCAGCCGTCCAGCTGCAGTCAGAACACAGAGAGCAGCAGTACCACACCAGAACCCAATCATGAGTCATCTGACAACGAAGGCAAGCCATTAACCCATTAAACGCACACAAATTACACACCATTTTTGGATTTTGTAATCCATATTCATTAATGAGAGTGGGCGACAGTTTTCTTAAGGAAAACGAGGCTGAAAAGGATAGAAGTACAGTCCGGTTAAATATGTCGGTGTGTGTCAGTCATTCAGCCAAGGAAACATCAATAATATGTTCTTTCACATATTTTCAGTGACAAAAAACTTGAGAAAACTTGGGTTGTGAAAATTAGACTCATCCTATTTTACCTCATATCAACAGTGTTGGGTGTAAACTGATTACAAAGTAATTTGTTTCTAACTAGTAATCTAATTAATTTTTAGTCAAAAAGTAGTGTAATACATTACATTGTTTACATTTTACATTACGTTTCTTGTAATCACATTACAGTAACTGACTTTTAGTCATTACATTTCTAAAATAATATTTATGTAGAATACATTAAAAACATGATTTATTTTCATATATATGTCTGTTTGCAATTCTGTAAAAGCTGAAGGATGTGTGCCTCCTAATAAGTGAGGTTCTGAGAGTATGCCTTGCGTGTGACAATGAACAAGGAGTAAATATAGACATTATTTTACAATTGTTGAGTGAAAACAAAAAGTGTTTTAGAAAATAACTTAAAAGTAAAATAATTCATAATTTGATTTCTCTTCCCGTGAAGTAATGAGAAAACAATTTTAGAGAAGTAATTAGTAATGTGTAGTGAATTACCTTTTGGAGTAACTTACCCAAAACTGCATGTTAATAGCAATATACAGTAAATGTATTTAGTGTGAGTTTTATGTCTATAGGTAAACAACACTTTAGATTACTTTGTCTTATTTTGAATTTATCAGGCTATATGAACCAATGTACCAGATGCACTAAAGAAGTGAAGGATATCGTCCTCATAGAGGCCTCAGTAGCAGCTATACAGAAAACACAGCAAGACATACAGAGGTAAGTATTTATGCTACTAGTCACCATCAATTTTGGATGAAGTAAACTGTTTTTGTTAAATGTAAACTTGATTTATCATCTGATCTTTGTATGTTTATGTCTTTTTAGAAACCTTAGTGCATTGGGACGTCAGATTGCGCGACACAAGACGGCAGTGGAAAGCAACTCGTTGGGCAGTCGCCACTGTCTCATCCTCTGCATGCTGTTGCTCTTCCAGCTACTCATCAACTACGTTTTCACTTGAGATGCTGTTACCCAGCAACCATCGCCTAGCAATAACCACAGCCAAACCATCACCATCACAAAGTCCCTTGAATGCCCACCGTGATGTTGCTACCAACCGTAGCTGCACCATCAAGCACTAAGCACTTCAATTAGAGAGAAAGAGACTCTTTGTTTTAATTAATATGAAAACAGATTATCATTTCAAAGTGGTTGTAAAATGCTGCATTGCCACTCTTGTGAATTGATGTGTACCCTCTTTCCAAAATACCTTCCTTCCTCTGCAATATTGGTCATCTATTTCAGGCATATTTAGGCCCTATGGGCAACATTTGAATGGATTTTTGTGTGTATGTGTGCGTGTTACCCTCAAACCATTAAGAAACCTCTTCCATTAAGACACCGGGCCTTAATACTGATGCCAAAAGGGGAAAACAGAACAGAGAAGTCAGTGAACGTCTGCCAGTGCAATTCTTTATGCTTTTAACGTATGCATTTGTCCACATAAAACATATATTCATTATTACTTTACCAAAACAGTGTTTCTGCATAGTACAATACAAAGAAGAGTAAATGTTTACAAACTTGATTGTACATTACAAAGGAAAAAAATACTTTGACATAAAATGAGTTGTGTAGATTTAGATGACAGTAAAGGAATATTTCAAAAATGAAAATTCTGTTGTTCCAAACCTGTAGGACTTTCTTACTTCTGTGGAACACAAAATTAGAAGTTTAGCAGAACGTAAATGTTGTTCTTTTCCATACTTTCCATCTTTTTTGGTATTGGGACTTAGGCTGTTGAGCTTCAAAAATGGCATAAAAGCACCATAAAGGTCATCCAAACAACTCCTGCACTATATTCCAAGTCTTCTGAATCCATCAGATAGTTTTTGTGAGGAACACAAAGTTTTTTTCACTAAAAAAACCCTCCGTCATAACTCTTAAATACTGTTTGCGTTTCGTATACATTAAAACTTTGTACATCGTCATTAGTTATGACACTTACAAAAACCACTGTGTTGGGCAAATTTCGGTCTATTCCTAAATTTTGGTCTGTTCCTCACACAAAACTATTTTATGGCTTCAGAAGACTTGGAAAATTGCGTACAAGTCATATGGACTACTATTATGGTCCTTTTTTGGTGTTTTTTGTCATTTTTGGAGATTGACAGGACCAGTCCCCATTACCTTTCTTTGTATGGAAAAGAGAAGCCAGGACATTCTGCTAAATTTCTCAGTTTGTGTTCCACAGAAGAAAGTCAGTTGTATAGGTCTGGAAAAATATGTTTATTTTTGGGTGAACTACTCCTTTAACTAAACATCCACTGTCCTTAGTACTATGATAACAGAATGAACAATCAGCCATAAGAGATATTCATATTTAGTAGTGTTTGATAGGCACTGGATAGGTCAGTCTTCATAGGAACATGTGGGACCTTCTGGAAAGTTCCACATTATTGAAGTCGCTCTGTAGGAAAAAGTGTGATACGTTCAATAATGAAGGAATCGAAGTGTTTATATTTGTTTGAAACGTGTTTAATATGAAATTGAGAATGTATTTATTTGATTATTTCAGTTTTATATATATATACTGTATATAACCATACTGTTTTTAATAATACTTTGTTCATTCAGGTTTTCTGGGAGCAAGTACGGGCGAGCATCAAATAGCTTTTCCTTCCTAAGGTTTGTGCTTTATGGTATTTTGAGTGACCCCTAACAAGGGCACAACTAAAAGTGCAGAGTACAATAATTCCAATTCAGGATTCATATAGGAAATTTGTGCTTGAACGATGCTTGCGCTCTTGAGCCATAGTTAAAACCAAGAAACTGGTATGTTTCATTTTTCATTTCCTTTTTTCCTTTTTTTACAGCGCACTCAGTACAATGTTCTCTTGACTGACAACTGAAACTAATGAGATGTCAATGGCTCACTGTTTGTGAATGATTGTTGCAAACTACAGCACCACAGTAAAGTTCTACATTTCGACTTGTTGCTCTGTCATCATTGAAACACTGCAGTATAACATAAGTAACATATTATCTCAGTTTTACAAAGACTGTGGCTGTTTTGAAAAGCATATTTCAAAACTACTGACTTAAAAAGTGAAATAACTGTATTTACATCTGGAAATAATTGTATTTATAACTGGATACAACATGTGGTATTAAACATGCACATAATGAGGTGTGACAACCATTTTTGGGTAAATTATTCAAAAAAAGTAATCCACTACAAATTACTAATTACTCCTATAAAATTTTAATCAAATTACTTCACTAAATAATTAATTAAAAAAGTAATCACATTACTAATTATTTTACTTCTAAGCTACCTTCAAAATCACTTTTCACAAACGTTTGGTTTTCCACTCAATGAATAATATATATATATATATATATATATATATATATATATATATATATATATATATATATATATATTTCCTCCTTGTTCATTGTCACACCCATGAGCTGTCACAGAATTGCAAACAGATGTACAGATAAATTCATATTTTAAATATATTGTACAGTGCAAAAATTATATTATTTTAGAAATATGTTTAACACAATAATGTGCTTACTGTTTCACATACTATTTTTTACAAAATAGTATGCTATATTCAGTGTATACTGTGCAGTATGCAGTAAGCCGTATGTTAGGAATTGTGAATACGTTGATGATTAGGCCACTATATAGTTTTAACACAGAATAAAAGGTGTGCAAAAAGTTCACTTCAAGTTCATTTTTACACTTCAAAGGGCCCTCACAGTTGGAGTTTTCTTTTTTTGCCACAGCAGGTAGTCTCAGGGCTTGTTGGGACATGGTACAAAGTGTGTACTTACTGAAAATCTCCTTTCTTCCTCCACTTTGTTAGTAAATGTAGTTCAATATTTGTGGTCTGCCGTGTGATCTGGTCAAAGGAAAAGGGAATAAGAGACAACATGCCTCAGCCCACCTGTGGGGATATAAATAATATTTTCATAGAAACTACAAGTGCATAAAAAGACCCCAGGCAGAGGTTGGGTGTGGTTTTTGCAAACGTATGACTCAGCGATCTACTTCAAGGCAAGCAACGTCAAAGACTGAGGTTAGGATAGACATTCTATTTTAGTTCAACATCTCATGCTGCCTTGGTTTCGGGATGTTAGGTAACAACATCATGTTTTCAAGTGGAATGTAATGGATGCGGTCCCTATGTTCGCCAATTCAGAAATACATACAAATGAGGCATTATTTTCTAGCATTTAGCCCACTTGATTTGCTTGGTGACTGTTTGTTTATTGTTTTTATGGTGATCATGAATTCCTTGAATTCAATTAATGGCTTGCATAATGCTCTCTGTTCAGTTCTTTGAGCCATGTGTTGACCACTCACGAGTTGGCATTGGGACCAAGGCAGACAGTCAGCATAAAAGTACTACAAAATTTGTCAATGCGACTTGTGCACAATATATTTAAAGTATTCTAAAGCCATACAAAACATTATGAGGAACAGGCCGAAGATATAATTCACTGAAACGTATGATCGGTAGCTCATTGGTGCCAACATGATAACACAGGAAATCAACATGTTGCTTCCGAAAATTCATGTACCCTGAAAACAACCCATTATGCCAAATTACTGACAAATTCCATCCCCCAATCAGACATTTTTGTATAAATTCAAAAGGATGACTGAGTAACTTCCGAGATGCAGGTTCTTGTCTTGTGAGAATACCAGAAAATAATCACAGTCACATAAACAAAAAAAATCACGATTTGGAGGTTACACTTCATTGACGGTTAGGTTTAGGTTTGGGTTTCGGTTAGGGAGTAGGGTTAATAAAATATGCATTCCTGTTGACTGTATTACATCATTTACAGCTAAAAACACACCTTGCTTTTGGTCTGTGGACATTTCTCCCTGAAACTGGAGCTCACACATGCCCATACGTTTAACAACACTTCCAGCTTCGGCCACTGGGTGCAGTGATTCGAATTACAGTAAGCACAGACAGGAGTGGTAATTAAACACAATTTCCGCAGCAAAACATTCGACCTGCTGTTGTTGAATTTGCAATGTGATCAGTCTGTTCCAATGTTTTTCCAGTATTTTCTAGCTTTTAGCCCAGCTGATGGTGACTTACTTGGTCACTGTTTATCGTTTATTGTATTCATGGAGATCCTGAATTACCTCAGTTCAAGTGACGGCTTGCATAATGCCCTCTGTTTGGGTACATGAAGCCATGTGTTGACACTGGTTGACAAATTCAGAGGGGAGTACGCTAGTCACAACAGCACCCAGGCCTACAGGCTCCATATCCGATAGTGGGCACACACAGTGGATCTTTGTGCTTGGATATATGCGGGGGCTGACGGAAATGCCACGAAAACGCAGGGCCTAATTAGGTCACATGTATGCTGGACACTGCACAAAAGAATTCCTTCCTCCTACAGCTGTGTAATGTGCTTATTGGGACAAGTATATGTGAACATAATTGTTTCTGTCAGAGGATAATGTTTCTGTCTGATGAAGAAGCTTAGTGGGCTCCTTCTTTTATGTGGAAGCAAACTCGTACATTACTGACAGAAGACGGTAAAAGGCTTCCCTTTGTAAGTCAAGACACTCTGAGGAATAGTGGTTCAGGTTCTCTTGGGGTTTTTACTGTTACACCTTTCTTTCTTAGCAGTTTCTGGATGATCCTGGAATGGCTCCAGTGTCGAGTCCTGCAAAGAGCTTTTGTTCAATTCAATCACCAGTGCACTACAGTATGTTTGGAAATCTTTGGAATGACTCTCCATAAGGTGGTCTGTGTTGTCTCCTTCTAATTGCTATGCATGCAGACTTTATGTATACAGTGTCCCATTCAATGTTAGTGAATGGATCTTCTCAGGACAGTCAGTAAGAGAAGTGTAGTGTAGTGCTGTATAATTGTGGTGAAAGCTTATATAATGGCAAAGGGGAAAGGGGATCTTGTCTAGATGGTGAAGCTTGTTCTGAGAAACGTCTTCGGACAACATATGTTGTGTTTATATGACGACCCTATCCCAACCCCTAACCCTTGTAGCAGCAAATGCAAATCTCACGAGTTTCATAGAGTTCTAGATTCACCAGGAAAGGATGGTGTGGCATAGTGGCTAACCCTCAAGTCTGGTAACCAAAAGGTTGCTGATTCTAGTCCCGCAAAGGACCATAAGCTCTCATAATGGTGCCCTTCAGCAAGACACCTAAGCCCAGGTTATTCCAGTAGGGCTGAAGCTGTAATGTCGGAGTTGTGGCCTAGCGGTTATGCTACATTCTGTTGAAGATCATATGTGCTATATTTACAGGATTGTGGTGGATTACAGCAGTCAAAAAGATGCAGAATTAATGCCAGGGTAATATGACACAAAAAATAATGTTATAAAATTACACTAAATAATAAAAATGTATGCTAGATTTATGCTGCTAATTAAGCAACAATGCATCATCAAATGCTGTGCAAAGGGTCCATTCAATTCTCTCCTCTTCTTGCCATTGCATCGTTTTAAGAAAAAGTGGATTAAAAATTTTTTTTCTAATAAATGAATCCTTACTTGCTTATAATGCTGTACACTGGCTGAGAAACTGAATTGCAAAACCCACTAAGAAAAGTCTTAGCTCATTCGAATAAAGCTCTACTTTTTCATATCGACAATGGTTGCTGTCGCTCATGTCACCGGAAGTCACCAATACTTACTAAAAATTTGTGCTGTCAGAATTAACGCGTTAACGCATGCGCTCAATTAAAAAAGTTTAACGTGTTAATTTTTCTTAATCACGATTAACGCATTTACTGTTAATATGGCATAAACAATTGTGTGAAAGGCGGAACCTTTGTAATGTGTCCACCCAAAGTCATTACACTGACTGACGCACACTTCACAGACAGACACAGCACCAGAGCCCTTCTACTATGATGGGCCTACAAGCTTAGCATAAAATAGCAAAACACGGCGGTCCCATTGACGTTCTATGGGCTGTACTGTCGTAATACTCTCCTATGATAGAGGTGTTATTTCAGTAAATAAAAGAATCTCTGACAGCGCTTCTCTGTCAGTGATAAAATGATGGAGAAAGGAGCTCATAGCACTATTTAATATACAAAACAAGCCCAGATGGGACTTGCAAGGTGCATTTTAATTACCACAGAAGCAAGTCAAGTCTTAACTATCACCAAAATGCAGAATGAGACGTTTTTGTCTGGAAGAGATTTTCATGGTGAGTTCAAAGCAGCGCTGATGGCCTGACGCGAATCATGAACGCAGCTTCACGATTGCTGTAGCAAAGCGGATAGCCACAGTTTACTGGCAGATTGATATTGTGGAGGATGAGAGTTTAAGAGATTTAATGCCCATTGCAATGAATATGCAACCTATGGGGAAACCAGTTCTTTCCATTAGTCAACCTCCCACTTAGATTTGGGAAACGTTTAATGTTACTCGAATTGGTACTATTTTAGTTCATTTCTTGTGGAAGGCTTTGTTTGAAAAAATGTTAATAAAGCATTATATTGTTACATATTATTTTGTTTTCTTTCCTAAGATGGAAATAAATGCATTTTGATAAGAAAATAAGTATATATAGTGTCAAATTTCAGCACTTTCAAAATCTGCGATTAATTGCGATTAACTACAAAAAATTATGCGATTAATTAAAAATTAATGACTTCAGGTCTCGTTATTGTTGAAAATAACAAAGTCAAAGTGTCAAAGTGAACACCCCTTTAAAGTGTAGATATGTTATTTATGTTGCATTACCCTTGCAAAAGGGAAAAACAAATCAACTGACATTTAAGAGAACTGAGAGGAAGGTGAAAGGGGGCAGGCCACTAATGGTAGACAAGGTGTGTAGGGCAGATGAGGTGTTGACTACTTTGGGTTATTCTTGCGGATGTTTTCTTAGTAATTACCACTCCAGAGCTTCCCTTGAGCCTTCTCAGATTGCAGAGCACAGGAAGGCATGAAAAAGGCATGTCCTGACATGTTCACTAGGTCAGAGCAAGGAATGAGTGCATACATGCACTCACAGCTGCATACTCAGCTCCATTATGAATCACAATTTCAGACACATTCATTATCTTTTCAGTATGTCTACTCAAGCAGTAGAAAGCAGAATGCATTTCGAGTGTGTACACATTTATTGTGCAATTTTAACCACAGGGCTCAACCAGCAATATTTTTGTACAATATGATTAATGGTGCGTCAAGCAAGCATCACTATAACAATGGCTCATACTTAGATTTAGTAAAGTGAACAAAACACTAAATATTAAACTTTGGTGCGAACTCAACTTTGGTGCAAACTCGACCTTTTAAGTGCAACAGACATGAATGATACCTCAAATCATGTGCTTGTTAAAGGGATAGTTCACCCAAACATTTACTTACCCTCATGCCATCCCAGTTGTGTGTGACTTTCTTTCTTCAGCAGAGAAATATATAAAAATGTCTTAGCTCAGTAGGTGCTTAAAATGCAAGTGGATGGTGATTAGACCTCCAAAAAGAATAGACAGTCAGCATAAACGTCATCGAAATGACTTCATTGGTTAAAGTCTTCTAAAGCGAAAAGATTGCTTTTGGTGTCAAAAAGATCAATATTTAAGTACTTTTTAATTTTTATAACATTTATGCTGACTGTATTTTCTTTTTGGAGCTTCAAAGGTTTGATCACAATCCACTTGCCTTTTAAGAACCTACTGAGCTAAGATATTTTTCTATTTTTCTGATGAAGAAAGAAAGTCATACACACCTGGGATGGCATGAGGGTGAGTAAATGATGAGAGAATTTTCATTTTTGGGTGAACTATCCTTTTAAGGATAGGTGCGCTATTACTTTTCTAAGTGACTGGACTTGCAGTTTTTGCATGGAAGACAACAAATGGGCGGAAAAATCTTATAGACTTATATTAAAGAAGGAACCTGAGCATATCTAGATATATCTATTTTGACTTGGGCTAGTAAGCAACCACACAGAACACCCTAGCAACTAGCCAAAACACCATAGCAACTGCATAACAACATACTAAAACAAATCAGAACAACTAAGCAAACACATAGCAACGCCCTGGCAAACACCCACAACACTTTAGCATAATGGCAGTGACTTTTACACAGGCCAGCATTTATCTAGTTTATACGGTTTTACAGCTGAGATGCCTCGCTGCTCTCTCCCAAAATCTTGACTTGAGAGTCATTTACCAAAAAAGGTTGCACTTTAATCTGTGTGATTGACATTTTTATTTCTGGATATTCTCTAGTAACTTTGATAAATGATTTATGGTTAAAAACGCTTCTTATGAAGCAGTGCTGTATTAATCACATAAAATTACCCGTGAGACAGAAAGGAAATGAATCATTAGCAGCTGAGAGTTTGAACTCCTCTGTTTGCAGGTGTGGCAGTGCTCTTGTATTTATAGCATGTGTATTTCAGGCAGTTTGGTAATATTTTTTTTAACAAGGATCTAGGTGGCCTAGCATAGCACACATGCTAGCACAAACGTCTCAAAACAGGACCCATTTCTTCTAAACACAAACTCCCTGCAATGAGTTGGATTCCAATCTGTCAGCTGCCCATATTTCAAAGGAGCACAAGATGAGATACAGCAGTCATGATAAACTGAGCCATTTGTGCTCCTCGGCCATGACGCCCGGTCTGTCTGCTTCCGACAATGAACTGTGATCTGTCTCTGAGGAAATATTGAGTCTTCTTTAGAAGAGTGGGTCATGACTGTGGCTGAATTGTGCTTGTTGGGTCTTGTTGTAGAACACACACCCTCGAACACTCTTGTTGCAATGCCTGCAAGGAAAAATACACACTTGTGCTAATATACGCAGTCATGCTAGCACACCCAGGACAGTACAATGCATCATTGCTGTGACCAAGTACTTGAAACAGATAAAATGTACACATGAATTACATTTTGACAAATTCATTATATGAAGTTTTGTGAAAATGTTTGTGAGGCCTCTATAATTATATAAATTTTTGCATATACTAAAGTAAGGGCCTAAATTTAAAGATCAAAGTATTTAAGGATCACTTTAAGGACCAAAATGTATCATAAAATTAGTCCATGTGACTCTTGCGTCATACTCCAAGCCTTCTGAAAGCATACAATAGGATTTGGTGAGAAACAAACTGAAATGTAAGTAATCTTTCAGTGAAAATCTTGATTGTTCACAGTAGCTTGCATGTTCACGTGAGAACTTGCATTGTTTAGCGCTAAAAAACAATGCAAGTTCTTTTGTAAACACAACCGAACAACACTACTGTTTAACAAACAACACAATATTTTACAATGCTTTAAAGGTTCAAAGACAAAAACATTAAGGCAGGATTTTAAATTTTCATGTCTTTCAAACTGAAAACTGAGGACTAAAAAATCTAAACTAGCCGTAAACTTGCCGCAAATTTGCAACTCTTTATTTGCACATACAAATGAGCTTTTGATCTGCCACAAATGTTTGCCAGAAGTTTGCAGCTCTTCGGAGGCAGTGGTGAACCTCCGGCAAACAGTGGACAATTTGACGCAAGTTGGCGCAAAGCTCATTTGCATGTGAAAATTATCATTGCCGAGTTTGCAGCAAGTTTGAGACAAATTTGCCATGAACTCTCGATTTCCGTAAAGGTTATTTTTAGATAATTAAGAATACAATATGATTTTCTATAAAGCTGCTTTGAACTAAGTTTATTGTGAAAATGAATGTGGTTCAATGATTTCCACAGATGGATAAATATGGTTGTGTCTCATTCCATTTCCTAGTTCCCAGTAAAATGGGAAGTGGGAATTGGGATCTACTGTATAAATGGTGAACACACATGCAGTGCATCTTCGTTGTAGCAATTAAAAACTACAACGCCATTATGACATACAGTATATGCTCGTCCTCTATTTTTTATTGACTCGAAAAACCTAAGAAGAGATGAAAACAGTTCTCATAAGTGAATATATTGAGCAGCTGATGCTCACTAGTTTTTATGGTGTATGCAGGGGATTTATAGGGAGCAAACCTTTCAGTTCAGTGGAATGATTTTGACAATGGTACAGCCTTAGAAATGTTCTTCTGAATAAAGGAAGGGAATCAAGACACACCTAAGTTGAACATCTAAGTTCTGACTTTTGAAAATGCAATAATGTCAGTCAGGTGTTCCAATCAGTTCAGGTCATATTTAAACATCGTGCAATTTAATTTCCTGCTTTTCACAACAGATGTTTATTCAGGTGCATAATATAAAAGAGATGTCAAGAGGACCTCAGAAGAAGGTGTGGAAGACTTGAAAGGGTTTCTTAACACTTGATGCTTCATAAGTCGACAGTAAGTATGATTTGCAAATGGATGAAATTCAATACTGTTGCTACTCTCGTTGGCATTCTACAAAGATCAGTGCAAGGACATGCCATAGAGTCTTCAAACAAGTGACGTTGAAAGAACCCTAGGGGGATATCGAAGCGTCTGCAGGTAATTTAATAATGTTCATATTTCTAGAATCTACCACAAGAAAAACACTAGCCAAAAGTGGTTTTCATTGAAGGTTACAAAAGATTATGGTTATAACTAATGCTATTATTTTAACTAGTGCTATAGCATTGCTACATCGAAATTTGTAAAGCACTCTATCTGGCCCTGCAATAGGTTCACACCTCTGTCCTTTGTCCACCAACTCAGAACTTCCTTTTAGCAATTGTTGTGATCTAAATTTTGGGAATGCTGTCGAGAAAAAGAATGACTGTTTTCCTCCATCAGTGAGAACGAAGTATTAAAACTTCTATTTTCCAACCCTACTTTCCCTCTTTCATCTTGCTACAATCACATTTCCTCTTCCTTTTCATTTCTTCTGTTTTGTCCTCAGCTTGCAGTTGTCGTGATGGACAGCTGCACTGGGCACCGTAAACAAGACCCAGCTGCATCAAGCACAGCTGTGGGGGGTGTAGTATGTTCAAACATGTATGTGCCGGGGGTGGGGATTGGGGACTGAGTTTGTATGTGTATGTAACATAATCTTCCACTTTTTCCAAGACTTGAGACATGAGCGGACGGCAACAGAGAGGTGTTAGAAAGCCAAGACTGACCCTGACATTGCCTGGCCTGTTGAAGCTGATCCCAAACAACCTCCTGGAGCCTCTTCGAGCTTCTTCTGGCTCATTAACACTGTCTATTAAATGAGGTTGTGGATTTGACTTGATCAGCTTGAGTTAACGTGCTACCAAGTAGATGTCCACCCAAGAATCATGCATGCCATGTGGTGAAATAATTAACATATGCTCCAGATGGAGTAGATGCATCAACTTACATTGGTTGTCAACAAAAGTGAAGATGGCAGTGTGCCTTGATATTATTCTTACACAATACCTAAACCTCAAAGAATCTTTCAAGATCTAAATGTTCCTTGTTGACTGTGGAGTGATGTAGCTTAGTGCTTAAAGGAAGGTCCAGGCAAGAAGTTTCCAGACCGGGCCTGGTGGGCGATCGTTACCCAAGGGGACACCACACGGCCCCATCCCACCATTTGGTGACTTGTACCCAAGTGGGAACCACACATGTGCTCATGTTGGTTATGTCCTGATCCCGTTCTTCCTAATATTATAGTAAATGTGTCAAAAGCAACCCCAAGAGACTTTTTAAATGTGGCAATATAATTTTCGGACTTTTAAACATAATCCTGTTGAGTCCATCCTCAAGTGCTTTTCCATGAGCTTTCATTCCTTTCATTGCACCTTCCAAATGTGTGTTTTATTGAGTTGGATTATGTGCTGAATTCGATTTAATCAGGGGGTATATGAACTTTAAAATGGAAGATTTTCCAAGCTTTACAATTTTTCTATTGTGTCTAGGGAGGATACCTTTTCTATTTCCCATGAAACACTTATACCAAATAACAGTCTGCTCTTGAAAACTCTCCCAAAGGAGGAAGTGTATTGTGTGCATAACACTTTTTAACATTTTAAAGATTTTAACAATAGAACAGCGCCAAACATCCCGTTACAGGCACTTTAGGGAGTTTTAAAGACAGTCAGTCATATGGAAAAGTGATATCTATACTTGTATGACCTTATACTTCCATATGAACTGTGATTTATAGATACTTAGATCATACCTATCCATTTACAGTCAGAGAAACAATCCAGGATCACTTTTTCCATTTCAGTTCAACAACAGTCCCAGACCTCCATTCATATTGGATTCATCGAGCCAAAGAATAGAGATATATAGACAGGCCATTGTATCAAGGATACAAAAGAGCACTTCCTCTGCGGCTGGAGCCCTGAAGTGCTAATTCCTCATACGCTTTCACTTTAATAGCCCAGCCGAGCCCATGTTAAACAGTGGCAACATAAATCATGGATTCATAAGAAAAGGAACAGCTGCTCCTAGCACAGGTGCACGGAATTCCCATCCACACAACAGGACAAAGTGTCAGAAGAGGAAATGATGTAGCGGCTTTCAATCCGATTGTGTGGGTACGTCCACACCTGTATGTGTGCAAAATAGATGATTAGAGCCCAGAGAAATTCATTAACAGTCAAGCATTACTATGACTGAACAATCATCTGAACAGTGATTTGACCCCTAAGTATCACACTTATGATTTTCGCATGGCCAACAATAAAGGAACAAAAAATCCCATATACTTGCTTTGAAGGAGGGAGCTGTGTCACATTTAGAGACCAAAATATGATAGATACTTGAGATAATCTTTTCAGCCATTAACTCACAAGCAACCACATATCGACATGCTAAAAACCACACAGAACTCCTTAACAATGTATTGGCAACTGCCCACAATACGCTAGCTTCATAGTGACTTGCTTTTATTTTCTTTCGTTGTGCTTCCCCAGCATGATCACACTGGAAATCGACATGTTGTTTCTGAATGTTCTTGTTACCTGAAATTGGTCCATTCTGCCAAATTAGTGACAAGTGCCATCCTCCAACAGCCATTTTTGCACCAGTTCAAGTGTGATCTCCTTTCCCTCTAGCACTACTGATAGCACAATGCATGAGCAGCATTAGAGAAATGGGTTCTGGTCCCATTCAAACCAGGAAGTAATAGCATTCACATAAACAATCGTGAGCGCAATTTGGAGGTTGCATTTTCACTCTAAACTTATATTTTTACTCCACTGATGGTTAGGTTTAGGGTTGGGGTTTAGGTTAGAGGATAGAGTTAATAAAATCTGCATTCCTGTTGACTGTATTTCATCATAAAGAACTAAAAATACTTCCTTTTTGCGCCACTCCGTTGACATTTCACCTGGAAACTGGAGCTCACAGGTGCCCTGATGTTCAAAAACACTTCCCGCGTCAGCCACTGGGGGCAGTGCTTCAAATTTCGGTAAGCACAGTGTTTAGCTAAAAAAAAAATCAATCTACTGTTTCCGAATTCACTGTGAGATCAATCTGAACACAGACCGATTTCAGCTAAGGAACTTTCGACCTATTGTTGCCGAATTCACAGTGCAGTCAGTCAGGTTATATGAACTTGGCTAGAGTTACAAGCAATTAGTAAGGGGTTTTCCATGATTGGGTCAGGTAACTTCCACAGACATCCCCAACCATCTCCTGGGTATTAACTTAATTCACAGAAAGTGGGATTCCAACACTTAACCACTGCTGAATATATGAGTAAGTAATAAGAGGTCAAACATATTGAAAAAACTTTGTGCCAGGGACTTTCCACCTGCAGCTCTAATGTGTTTCTCACAAAACTTGAGCCAGGCTATGAAAGTGCTAAAGTATGTAATCTTACCATAGAGAGTTGGCCCTCGGGCCCCTAAAGATTTGTTTTACTTTCTCTTGCTCTCATTCTCTCTCTGTGGCTTTTATAGACAGCTGCAGAATATGATACATTTATGCTGTAGTTTCTAACAGATGGAATAATTCCCACATTTTCAGACAGAGTATATAGTGGCCCCAAGAAATATTTGGACACTTAAGGCACACTTAAAATGTATGAATGTCTTTGCAGTTAATAACTAGAACTTTTCTCAGAACAAACTTCTTTTTTCTGAGCCATTTTTCACTTGCTTTAACTAGCAGATCCTATTGTGATTTTTAGTGGATGTATGAAGTCAGTTCCCCTCAAGTTCACACAGGCGTTCTAGCAGACTATCCACAGGTGTAGTTCATCATTATCTATGTTCCACTAACGTTTGACAAACAGAAAGTGTCCAAATACTTTGTGTCTTAATGTTGAAAAGTATATCTAAAACTTATTTTTGTGAAATGTTTTGCTCTAAACGTGTGCTAGTGCCATTTTTCTTTAAAATAAATGCCATTTGCTTTGATTTTTTGTTTCAGTATGTATTGCATAGAGTGTGCTTACTGCAAATGTCCAAAAAAAAACAAACAGTTGAAATGTCCACCCCAAACATGGAAAAGCTTATATATATCCACGTTGCTTTGGTGCTTAGGCTCAAAACAAAAATGTTTTGGAAGCTGGTCATTCTATATCTGCTTTACATTTTCTTTTACTGTGATGATTATTATTCTTTTTTTGAGTTTACTGGTTTCTCTACTCATGGTATTTTTACAAACAGAACTATGTATAAATGTATGTTTTCCCTTGACTACATAATATGTTTTTAAGAGCCAGCTATGTGTAAATTAAATACACTCATTGAGCACTTTATTAGGAACACCTGTACACCTACTTATCTACTCAGCCAATCGTGTGGCAGCAGTGCAATGCATACAATCATGCAGGTACGGGTCAGGAGCTTCAGTTAATGTTCACATCAACCATCAGAATGGGGACAAAATGTGATCTCAGTGATTTGGACCATGGCATGATTGAGCAGAAGTTCTGCAGATGGAAACGCATTGTTAATGAGGGAGGTCAACAGAGATTGTCCAGACTGGTTCAAGCTGACAGAAAGGCTATGGTCAGGGGTGCATTAACACAGGGGCTTATATGGGCTGAAGCCCAGGAGCCTACAACTCCCATGGGGCCCAGCGGGAGGAGCGTGTTTAAACACTTTCAGAGGAAGAAGCGAGCTCATGGGCCCAGAGGTACCTTAAAGCACCACTGGCTATGGTAACTCAGATAACCACTCTGTACAATTGTAGTGAGCAGAATAGCATCTCAGAATGTGCAAAACGTCAAACCTTGAGGCGGACAGTCTACAACAGCAAAAGACCACGTCCGGAAAATTATTAAGACCATAGTGTTCCTAATAAAGTGCTCAGTGAGTGTATAATGTATTCTTGGCCGGTTTATATGCATACTATAATGTTTTGATGGACTATAATTATTTCATATAGATGCATTGGTATTTTGATATAATATATTTAATGGGAAATCTGCTTTTTGTGCTTTTTGAGTTTAATTAATTGTGAATCCTCTCTTTAATTAATTACGATACATCTCTTGATATGTATGCATACTATATGCAAATATGTATTCTCTTGATATGTGTGTATGCCAGTATATAATATATAAAAGTACAACATGTCTATGACAATTTTTTTTTAACATGTTTACTTTAGTATATCATCTAGAAGAGTTATAGTAAATGCTTTACTCTGATCTATACATGGAATTATGTGCTGCTTTTATGTGGACAAAGATTACGATGTAAATCGAAAACGTTTTGTTCCTGCACTTTTTTGGCCTCTTAATAAATATCCTGGAAGATTGTTTCTATGGACATTGGGTGCCAGCTTTTTCTTTGTTCCTGCAAGCATCCAGATATTTTCTGGGCTATTTTATGTAGATTATACAGGGTCAAATATTGCTATCAAATAGTGTGTGTTGTGCACACAATGGCTTTGTTCAGACAGGTAACAAAAATTATTTTTTGACCTATCTTACCCAAATATTCCAGGTTTAATACAAGTAATACAAGCTTTAATTGACAGCATTTGTGGCATAATGTTGATTACTACAAAAATTAACTTCGACTTGTAGCCACAAGACAAACAATATGCGTATTTACAGGATTTTAATGTAATAAAATCGCTTACTAACCTTTTCTGTTTAAAGTAATATCCAATTTTACAACTGGTTGGTTGCTATGACGTCATAACATCATAAACCCTGTAATCCCAGTAAACGATTTAAACAACTTTACAGCTCAAATAACAGGCCTACGAAAGTTTTAACAAAATAATTAATGTCAGTGCAGTTATTAAATTATAAGCTTCACATTTCTGCCTTTAAACCCTCCAAAAATTGGCCCCATTCACTTCCATTGTAAGTGCCTCACTGTGACCTCAATATTTTGCTTTTTTTTTTTTTTTAATTGAGGGACGAGTCAAAATTATACATTCACATTCAGAATTTTGGAAGTGCGTTTCAGTCTCAATGGCCAGATCGGAAATCGAGACATTTTTTTTTTTTTGTCATTCAAGACACGAAATGTACAGTAGGTGACGTTATACACAATGTACATAGCAATACTGTCTATAGCTGTGTTGTTTCTACATATAGTGAATATAGTAAATAGTGAATAAGTAAATCAATAGTTATTTTGGACACAGTAAAATACATATCTGAATATGTAAAATACAGTTATGACTCGTTTACAGTATGTTGTCTAATCATGCGCCGCCTCTAAGTTCAGCCCCATAATCAACATGAGCAGAGGCAAAATCTAGTTTTGCGTCCTCTCTTTCCACAATTACATCTACACTTAGTTTTTGTAGACCATAAGAAAGTCTTTTGGCATTGTGTTGAAACCTACAATGTAGATGAAGTGAACACTGACTACACTTGTTGAACAAATGGATCAGATTTCATCGCAAAACTCAAGTGTGAACAATCATCCTAAAGATCGGATTTGAAAAACAAATTGGAATTGTATGCAGTGTGAACAATATGTGCTGTGTACAAAAGATGTAGTCTGAATAATCTGTGATCCGTGATATCTGCAGAATGTCTTTTATGACCAATAAATAAATAAATAAAATATTCAAAGTTGTTAAATGCCTGAGTGGTAAAACTGAACTTAGAAACATAAAATAATCAATAGCACAAAACGTGTGGCTATACCCATTTTCTTTTTTTTTTTTTAAATGTGATCACACAGGAAGGAACTTGTCAAGTCTTTGACAAACCAAATTTAATTCTCAGAATGCCTTCAGATGCCTATAGCCAAACATTCAGGTTATTTATATTCATACACGCAGGCATGTAGACCCATAAATAACCAGAGAGGTGTTTCAAAAATGGAAAAGCATTAGAACTAAAAGACTTTCAATAACTATGTACACACAAACTTTTCATCATGTCATCAATAGATGACAGACTCCATTTTCCATTTGTTCGACCATCACATTTGAATGTCACATCAAAAGTCACATTCTTTCACCAGGTCTCTGATTGGCTCTTTTTTTACTTTGTGTGGTCACAAGACAAGAATGTGAGGTATGACTCAGGTGTGGGCTAACCTGACTGTGTGGGCAGATTCCAAACTTACACTTTAACCGTAAATGTATAAAAGACACAATAAGCATTGATGAAAGGAAGCATAAACCGCTTTGCATAGCATCAGCATAAATCATCGCTACAGGAAAATGACAATCATGATACAGTGATCCAAACGTTTGTTTGTGTACATCAACGCACATCTACGTTGTACTAATCTGAGTTTGAATAATTTGAATACGAGTGGGCTGGTACAAAAAAGTATGCGTTTACCCCAATAGAGAAAAACTGGAGAATTTGTTTTTTATTATTTCACATTTTTACGAGTTCAGTGTAAGACTGTATTGGCTTAGTCAGTTGCTAGTTGTTTCATAACCAGAAAAAGTGAAGAGTATTTGACTTGTGATTACTGATGTCACACAGGTGGTAAATGAGCATTTGAACATTTCAAGAAAACCAGATCCACTTGATTAGTTCTGCTTAGCTAAATTAAGAAACGTTTTTTTTAAATGAAACGTGAGATATACTTAAGCTTAGATTCCGTTAAGGGGTTGTATATGCTTTGATGACTGATATTCTGAGGATGTTGTGGGACAGGATTTTGTTAGGGATAGAAAGACTGTCATTTTAAATGCTTTGGATTACACAATTATATTTCTTTGACATTGAACTATCACAAGGCAAAGATGATTAATTAGGGCATGTAAAATTGTGACTCCCAGGATCAAACAAGTTACCTAGTGGGTGAGGTTTATCTTTCAGATAAGAGACATTTCCGCTCTGAACCCAACCCTAAGTATATACACCCTCCAGTTACACCTACATAAATGCCTATGAAGCTTTAAGTTCTCATACTAAATTTGTAAAAGTCAGGAACAGAAAGTAAACACTCGATTCCATTGTGTCTCTGTTTTTATTGTCTAAGGTTCACATGTTAGTGTAATGGCATTCTGAAATTTGCGTTCCATCCTTTACAAAAACACAAATAATTGATGAAGATTAAGAAATTACATAAAGTTTAATAGTGTGCTTACATTTTTTATAGAAGTTCACTAGCCTCATCTGTTATCAATGAATACATATTTTTATAAAAGAAGCATACAATGTACAGTATATTTCAAATCAGGTGATATCCATGCTGATGATGTTGGCAAGATTTAGGGATCTATTTTCATAAGCGGGCAAAGCACAGAGCTATGCACAGTATCTTATCCAAGTTTTGTGAAAGAGCTATTTCTAAGTGAAATTTTCATGCCAGGGCAAAGCGGAAGTGGGCAAAGTGCAAGCGCAAGTTTGGCATGATTTTTTTTGACCACTTCATTATTTTGAATATAATTTTGTTTCATTTGAAGTGTAATTTGAATTTAGAAATATTCTTGGTTTAAGTTTTTCACGTTTCAATAAATGAATTTAAATATTCTGAAACGAAGTGAAGTGTGCGCCAATTCAATCACTGTTAACACTAGCCATGATTTGTTTGTCTGTATATGAAAATTATTGATAATACTTACATTCTCAATAATTTAAAGGAGCCTACAGCCGTATCCTGAACCACATTTTCCATCCGTATATAGGAGCGTGTCCCATTTAACAAGGACACAGTTAATGCACAAAATAATGTAAGTCCATGTTTCTATTCCTCTAATTTATTGCATACAGTCCATTTACACTACCAACTTTTTATGAATATGCTCCCTTTGTTTAGATCGCTGGTGCTTGAGGGAATGGACTATATAATAGGACGTAGACGCTGAAATAATTGGAGAAGAACTACCTAATTAAATTGCACTTGACCCAGACCATTAGCCCCTTGCACGTGCAATTTCACCAAACCCACTTGCACCTAGACTTAGCGCATGCTTGCAGAAAATGCTAAAAACTTCATGGCCATCCTCATTGACTTTGCACTTATGATTTATGGCATAGCGCTGCGCTTAACACTAACACTCTTAAAATAGGGCCCTTAGTTGACAAATTAATTTGCATAGACAAAAATTATTTTTAATCATCTTGAAATTGTTGCTACTATGTCAAAACTCTATTTTTTCAGATGCTGTATAAACTGTACAGTATACACTCAAGATTTGCGCATTTCAGTTTCATAAAATTTAAAAGAAAAGCAATCAATAAAATTCCATCAAATTGAATTGTGTACTGTTTAACGAAATTAAATAAATAAAACTTAAAATATTTCATTATTTTATTTTATTAAAGATAATTAAATTTAATATGATGGAAATTTGTTATGAAATAAAATGCATATGCCTTAAAAAATATGTATTTACTTTTTTGAGAGAGAGATTGTATATGGGGCTACTGCAGGGGCGGACCGGTCATCGGGAGCACAGGGCATTTTCCCGGTGGGCTGCTGGGTAATTTGGGCTGGCCTGCTGCTGCGTAAGTACCGGCCTGTCCTACAGGCAATATTGGCCATGCAGGAAGCCATAACAAAGCAAGAATTCAATAAGCATAGTAAGGTCAAAACAACACAATGGCTTTTTTTTTTAAATCATGTAATGGCTTATATTTTGAAATCGCTTACACAGTGGTGCAGTCTCTGTATGCACCTGTTTACTCTGTAACTCACATGGACTTAATTATTTGACATACAAATCACAATAATGGTGACAATCAAAAACAACATATTAAGTATAAGATGAGCTCTGAGTAATCACAAAATGACAAATAACTGCAAGTTATAACAAATACAATAATAGCAGAATAAATAAAATTGGCAAACACTAAAGCTATGAGGAGTACATAGTCATTTGTATAATTTATTCATACTGGGCTTTATTCAAAGCATTACTGGGAGCTGAAGTGCAGCTTGCTGAATAATGTTCATGCCTGATAAATGCAGAAAATAAGTTATGAAAAATTTTACTTTGTGGCTATTTGAGTCTTTGAGGCTTACTTTGTTTAAAGGATAGCAGAAAATGCGCTTGTCAAAGTATAGGGCTTTTCACTTTTTCTCAGGAATAATCTGGGGAAAGAATTAAAACACTGCAGATATAAAGATGCAACAAACTCATTTAGAGTGAACATATGAGCAATTAATCTGAAAAATATCTATATTTGTTTATATTTATATATGTACATATTCTGGCCAACTTTGTTTTCATTGATTTTTTTGTAAATAAACATTTACATATAGTTATGTGGGACATGAAATGTTAAGCATTGTCATCAGTGTCCTGCATTGTGACACTTTCTTCATCTATCTTGTATAGCTACAGTATATATACATATATAATATTGTGTTATTATACTTGTTTCCACAACCTCATATTAACTAAGACAATAGTTTATTTGCACTTCTGGTAAAAAGTTGATTAAGATCTTTACAAATTTTGGAAGAACTTGTCACAGCACCTAAAATACACACTTTCCCTTGTACTTTCACGTACAGTTTAATCTGTATGTTGGATAAAAAAAAATTCTTTGTCTGAATTATAAAGTGCTTATTTTTAGTGGTTTCTCTAAAAAAATCCATTCATCACATTTAGTGGTTTTATATGTTTTAAAGTTATGACAATTTTTGCACTGGTGAAATCAATGAGCCGGTGTGGTGTGTTGTGGGCCGGGTTTGGTGTGCCGTTCTGGGCCAGAAAGTCCAGTGCCATTTTTTAGTTCCAGTCTGCCCCTGGGCTACTGTATTGACTTTAGGCTACTAATTAAAGGTTTGAACAAAACTTCTCACTCTTTTGAATTTATAATAGTAAAATCATCAAAACTGTGATATAACACAAACAGAAGTATGGAAAATATTATGAAGGGTCCAAAAATTAAAAGAAGAAATTAAAACTATTTTAGCTATTTCAAAGCAGAGTCAGTACCAAGATGTGATCTTTGGGGGAGCATTATGATCTTTAGGGTGGGCAAGTGGTTATCTCTTTATTCAGGTAGGGGGTGTCAGAAGTTTCTGGGGAGCACAAGGAGAATCTAGGGGCAATAATTAGGCCTTTATATCAAAAGCTTTTTAAGATTGTGAGAAACATAAATTCAATCACATCCGGTACTGTAGATATATAATTTGTAAGAATAGATCTTCATTGTCCATGTTACATCAGTAATCCTGTTTTCACCATTATTTTCCATAAATAACTCAAAACAATAAACCTCAAAAAGAGGATAGGGCACTGTAAATAGCTATGAAATGTGCTGGTTATAAATTTCACTACATTTATGGAGACATCCTCAAATCCAGATACATCCAGATCTCCAGGGCCCTTTAGAGAATACAAACTGAAACCGAGCCACCAAGTCTGTCATGATCCCATAGCTGAGGGGGTAAATTAGTGAGACATATGTCTTGACTGGAAGGGTATTGGTACTGCTCCTTAGATCAGTGTGTCGCTTTGATCTGCATTGTAGCTAGATACTACTTCAAAGGTCATTTGTAAAGCTGTGCATTACCAGAGAGAGGTTTAGTTTTCTAGCTTCTACTAAATCAACATTATGCACTTTGCTTTGACTTACAAGGCAACTGACCACATATGTACTCCAAACAACATATCTTAAGCCCCTATAGTTCTAATTTGAGTCATTTAAGACAATGTTTCACTTTTTCTTTTCTTTTTTTAGCACAAAACAATGTAAAATAATTTCAGCTATTGGCAATTTGATCACATTTTGAAACTGTTCAGTGGTGATAAACTCTGAATTTGAATGATGTTGTAACAGATGACAAAAGCTTGATTGTATGCAATGATGATTGCCTTCCTGTAATCATCTGTCATCAGGTGATAAGGTGGCGGCGTTTATTGTACTTAGGATGAATCACAAATTTAATTATCTCCTTTTCGCCTACGCCTGTTCACAAGGGCAAAACTGTAGATTACAGTCTCAATAAAACCAATCAAAAGGACCCGAAGGAAAATAAAATCTGTTCTCGTTTTATCATTTAATACATTATACACTCACTGAGCACTTTATTAGGAACACTATGGTGTGGTCTTCATGGTCTTCTACTGTTGTAGCCAATCCACCTCAAGGTTCGACATGTTCATTCTGAGATGCTATTCTGCTCACTACAATTGTACAGAGTGGTTATCTGAGTTACCGTAGCCTTTCTGTCAACTCGTACCAGTCTGGCCATTCTCCGTTGACCTCTCTCATCAACAAGGCATTTCTGTCCGCAGAACTGCCGCTCACTGGATGTTTTTTGTTTGACACTATTGTGTGTGAAAATCCAAGGAGATAGCAGTTCCAGAAATACTCAAACCAGCCCCTCTGGCACCAACAATCATGCCACGGTAAAAATCACTGAAATCACATTTTTCCCCATTCTGATGGTTGATGTGAACATTAACTGAAGCTCCTGACCCATATTTGCATGATTTTATGCATTGCACTGCTGTCACACGACTGGCTGATTAGATAATTGCATGAATAAGTAGATGTACAGATGTACCTAATAAAATGCTCAGTGAGTGTAGATTGAAATGTTGCAGTATAATGAACTTCTTTAAACATGTTTCAGGAAGTGGGTGTGGCATTCTCATAATACAAGTGTATTGCAATCCCATATAACAGGTCTATTGAGCTATTTATCTAACAAACAATGCCACCACATATTTGAATGAAGGAGTCACTTCCACAAGAGGGGACTTTCCACTCCCTGAAGTAATGTCTGGCTTTCCTTCAGACTACAGAGTATATCCGAAATGTATAGCTATTATGATTGTATGACCACTGCAAAAGCAATATTGCACTAGTGCTGCTTCTCAAACTACTTACGAAGTACTTTTTTATGAAGACATTGTCAAATATTTCAAATGAAGACATCCAGTCAGATAAAAACTGAGCTTTGTGAAAATTTATTTAAATAAATACATAATGAAATAACTTAATACAACATTGGTATTTGCAGCATTCCTTTGGAAAAAATAAATAGATACATTTACACGTAGTACATATCCAACACCTCATCGAACAACATCGAGGCAGTTAAGAAAGTTCAAGAATTCAGTCTTGTTGGGTTTGGCCAGTTGAAATCATTTCAGGTTTCCAAAGACCTTCATGGACCAGCTCAAGGATCCTCCTTTACCCGAGCACATGGGCTCCTTTCAGACATGCCGACATTGTCTTCACTTTGGTCCAAGCATCAGGATTCACTCCTGTATATCTCTAAGCAAGTCAAACAAAAAAACTGAATAAGTGATTTGGGTTTTCCTACAGTATACCACCATAATATAACATTATTCATCTGTATGTAGCCTCTATGCCATTGATAGTGTGTTTTTAAATCAAATATTTGTCAAACAGTAGGTGATCATGTCTAACAAGATGTTGGTTAATTATGTCATACATAACATATGTTAATCACCATATCACATATAGGTTATGTTTCATTTAGTATAGATGTAGCCTATATAACCGACATAATTCACATGTTTGCACGTTTTAAGGAATTTCTTACCATATATGGCTTGGATCAACATCTTATGGTGCTCTGGCCTGGCATCTTTCTTGCTGTCCCAGAGACGTGTTCTCTGTTTCTTGTCGCGTTTTAAAGTCCTGAATGGCTTTTCTGTTCTGAAAGTCAATCAGAGCCATTGTGATCACGGCATTCCAGCAGTTCTCCTCGCCCGAGCAGCGAAAGTCAATCTCCTTATTGTCTGTCGTTACAATGGTGAAGTAGACGAACTTGCCGGTGCGTTCGACACAATCGACCTTCTTAATAGACTGCAGCTTGAACTCTTTGCTCTTGGTTTTCTTCTGGGTGTCGGCGTAGATGTTCAAGCTGTCTGTGGTGAGAACGCAGGTCTTTCTCTTCCAGAACTGGAGAAGATTTTCGCTCCTTTTCTCCAGCTCGCCTTCTTTCAGGATTTGGGAGATCTCAGACCCCGTCATGTTTTTGGCAACAGTAGGGATATGTGCGAAAAGACAAGAATACGAATGTCCGAGAGCTTCGTACAATCTCTTCTGAAGTCTCCGACCGAGACCGCGCTTCTTCATGCGTGCATACAAATCCAAACCGAATTGAGCGGACCTGTAGCAAGAGCAGAGTTTATGAAAACACCGGTCGCCCGGCCTACTTGACGTCATACTGGATCAACTGTTACTTGAGTAATCAATGGTAGACGAGTAGGCGGAATTCTGGCACTGGGATCCGTGGAAGATGAAGAGCACAAGTTTTCGTGGGGAAAACTTTATGCCTCTGACATGCCTGAACACAGTTAGGATTCGCATACAATTTAATTGTTTTCTGTCAAATGTGATTTTTTATTGTTTTAATATAATCAATATAATATAATATGTATAATATAATATAATATTCCAGTTGGGACGCAGTTGACTGGATTTATGTTTCTTATATTCTTACAAACCTGTGTGTATACACATATGTAAATATGTGTGCCTATTTATGAATTCCTTTAAAAAGCGAACATTTCAATATATTTAGGCTATTTGTTTATTTTTTTAGTGAAGAGTTGGACCAGAAAATGAATAAACAGCAAAAAGTGTCCAGCATACATGGGAGCTCATTCAAGATGGATGGATGGATATAAAGATGAATGGACAGACAGACAGATAGACAGATAATCATATATTAATCCTCAATAATATCCTAGACTAATTTGGAAATGTAATCATTTTTATAAGTGACTGAATGACCTGATTTCTATAATGAGTCAATGGAGAATGAGTCAAAAGATTTCACTTCTTTGATGGGTTCTACATTAACTTTGTGTGGGTGTGACTATTGCTTCATTTCATTATTATTATAAAGAACAATGACAATCCCTGATCCTCTCTTGAAGGTAAGGCTAAGGAAAAGAAGTGTAGCACACTTTAAGGGGGAAATAATATATTATGACATATTTTACAATTGTTCCATATATATAGATAGAATATCTCAGCTCTGTAGGCCCAAACAATGCAAGTGAATGGTGGCCAGAACTTTGAAGCTCCAAAAATCACATAAAGTCACCATAAAAGTAATCCATAAGACTCCAGTGGTTAAATCCATGTCTTAAAAAGTGATATGAAAGGTGTGGGTGATAAACAGATCAATATTAAGTCCTATTAGACTATAAATCTCCACTTTCACTTTCACATTCTAAAAGTGAAATTGGAGATTTATAGTAAAAAAGGATTTAAATATTGTTTCGTTTCTCACCCAAACTGACTGCAACGCTTCAGAAGACATATATTAAACCACTTGAGTCGTATGGGTTACTTTTATGCTGACTTTATGTGATTTTTGGAGCTTCAAAGTTCTGGTCACCATTTACTTGCAATGTAAGGACAAACTGAGCGGAGATATTCTTCTAAAAATCTTCGTGTCATACACATTTGTGATGGCATGAGGGTGAGTAAATGATTAGAGAAGTTTCATTTTTGGGTGAACTTGTAACAGGAGCCAGCTGGTAAGTAATAGCTGTGCGGTATGTGTAAGCACCAGCGACTGACACTGGAGGTTGTAGCCTTTAGCCTCCTCGTTAGAACGCCCGCCTCCCATGCCGGCTGATGCCGGTTTGAATCCCGCTCGGAGTGAGTCAAGCAGGACCGGTTACAAACTATCCCTTTAAACTTCAAAAGGATTTTAGTATAATGTGCAATGTTGTGAATGTTTGTGTGATAATGACATTTTCCCCATTTGGAGAAAAAGTTGGATAAGCCTTCCACATTCTAACACTAACTAACACAAGTTGCATGCAGAAAATAACATTAAACGTAAAAAAAGAGGATAATTTTCTATCCGTTCCGGAGTGGAACTTCAATAAATTGCCCTTGAAGGTCTCTGCGTTGTTCTGTCTTTTCTGAGCGCTGAAGTAAAGCAATTATTGTTAATTCACACATTTGATTCCGTTATTCACTTTATCTGTCTCCAATTTTATATTAATCTGACTCCAATTTTAAGTTGACCTCTAATTTATATTTAAGCTCTAATTAATTTCTGATCATTCTTTTAATTTAACATTTTAGGTTATTGATTATTCTAAATTCTCTTCTATTCATTGTCCTTTCGATATTTGGAGACTTACGCCGGCCGTTATTAAATTACGTAAACCTCCCGAAAATGGATAGCCAGTTCCGTTCTTAGTCAGCGGTTGTAGGGTTAAGTAATATCGTCTGGTTTGGCTTGTCTCATAACCAGACGATATAGCCGCTTAGTCACGTACATACAACTTGCTAAGACGGGCGGTGAGCAGTGACAGAGTCTTTAAATGGCTTTCTCCTGCCCGGTTGTCCTGAGTGGTTTCTCCTATATTAAAGCTCCAGTATGGTCTACCCTGGTCTATTGAAATTCAAATCCTACCCAGCTGTCCTAGGTGGTTGTCCTACCTGGTTGTCCTAGGTGGTTGTCCTACCTGGTTGTCCTGAGTGGTTTAAATTCAAACTGAGAGTCTTTAAATGGATTCCTCCTATATTAAAGCTCCAGTAATGATTTCAGAGGAATTCAGAATAAATCAAATAATAACTATTTATTTGTCAGGTAGGATATAAAACATTGTTGCAGAAATTCAAATCAAAGCCAATTTCACATGATCAGAATAAACAAGCATTACTAAAAATAAAAGACAAGTCAAAGAAACATACCTGACAAAACTACATGCAGCGGTACAGCATGGGAGATCTGCTTACAGATCCCCAGAGCTTCATGCCAACTTTCCTTAAATATCTAGACAGAATAAACATTGTGTACCAAATGGTATTATCCTTTGAACAATGCGAATTTGGGGGTGAATGGGTTCTTGACTTCCTGGGGTTTAACCTTGTTAACATACAGGAGATAATTTCAATTGTAGGTCAAAGAGGGGGATAGACCTCCAGAATTATGCAGTATTTGGCAAAGACCTTATAACTTTGTCACCATTAGTTTTATCAACATGGGAAAGAGACCACTATACCAGTCGCACAGAGACCTCTTAAATGATATCAACACATACAGTTGCATTCTTTGTTTTCATGGTATTTGTTATATTTTTACATATAAATCTTATGTCTTTGTGTTGGTCCAGAGCTGCTGAAGGGGAGAAGGGGGAGAGAGAAGAGGGGGCAGCAAGGTGATTTGCAATTTATCACACTGTGGTGATATTCAGGTGAAGATTTCAGCAAAAAGCGATTTGCAATTTATCACACGTGGTGATATTCAGGTGTAGATTTCAGCTTTTGTGAGAGAGTTCTATGACGTTGATTCTCGCAGAGTTCTTTGACTTTTACCGGAAATGGTGCCTTTTGGTTGTAGACATTCTGGTGCCAGCCTTACAAACTCATAAAATTAAAAGTAATGGAATGTTTCTGAATTTATCTGTCAAAAACAGACAAAAACTGAAATAGTGCAAAGTAGATTTTCTCTGATTTTAACACCTTTTATAAGTGCATTACAGAGGAGAAGTAAAACAAATGTAACTTTCAACAGTCTTAATGAATATTTCCTAATGGTGAAAAAGACAAAATATTAACCTACTATAATATATCCTTTAAAACTAGAAAGTTAAAAAAAACGTATTTTCTTTCATCAAAATCACCTAAGGGGACAGAAAGGTTTCCCTTATTAAAGTATCAATGTGTAAAGTCAGGTAATTTTCTTTCTTACGTTTCATCTTCAAAAACAGCAATTTTAAAATCCCACACTCGTATAATGGACTTCGGAACTTTTGCTGAAAGTACAATAAAGTGCTATCAAATGTCATTTTATGAACCATCTTACCATTTCCTTTCGTTTCCTCTCCTCTCCCAGTTTAAGTGGGATGTATTATGGTTAACAGGGTGTGTTTGTGTGCATGCAGCGTCATCAAGAGAGAACAGCTCAGAAACAGGGGCATGTCTGCTCTGTGACTCACAGTTGATTACAGAGGGAGGAGTCCTGCCTAACAAGGAGTGCTGGGATTTTGCCACCTCATTCTAGCTCTGGCCAGAGGTCGCTTATATACACTGTTCTGAGAAAAGAAACTATTAATCCCAACATGATCACATTAAATTGACATGCTGCTTCTAAATGTTCATGTACCCTGAAATCGACATCATTCTGCTGAATTACTGGCAAGCATCATCCCCCATCAGACATATTTACATAAATTAAAATGTGTTTACCTTTCCCTGTGGTGCTACTGAAAGCGTATACCCTCTGTGACATTGGTTTTGGTCCTATGGAAACCAGGAAGTAATTGTCTTCATATAAACAATGCTGAGCATGATTCGGAGTTTGCATTTTTGCTCTAGAATTACAGCTTTATTCCACTGACACTTAGGTTTAGGGTTGGGGTTTGGGTTAGAGGGTAGAGCTAATAAAATATGCATTCCTGTTGACTGTATTACATCATGTACAACTAATAATACAACTTGTTTTTGGTACCACTCTGTTGATTTTCACTTCAACAACACTTCCAGCTTCAACCACTAGAGGCAGTAGTTCGAATTTCAGTAAGCACAGACCGATTTCAGCGGCAGAACTTTCGACTTTCTGTCACTGAATTCACATGCTGGGTGCAAATTATGTGGGGTTTTTATGAATGGTTTTACTAATTAATGGTTGCACTATCCAGACAAAGTATGTCAAAACTATATTAATGCAGGGCGAGCACTGGTTAAAATGGTGCAGGGTGTGGTAGCAAGGCAATCGTCAATAAGCTTTTTATAAGTTATCATTATCATTTTATTTTAGATCTACATTTTACAAATATAGGCAATCATAAAAAACTTTAGTGTTTTGTTTAAAAGACTTTGAAATATTTGGCTAGGGCGGCAAAAGACAATTTGAGTTGCAGGAGATTTAATTAATATTTTCTTGGATTGTGGTTCCATTTTTTTCCCTTGTTTATTGACTAAGAAAGGCATTGTGTCCTCCAAAATCCTACATTGTTGCCAGTGGGCATATTTTGATTCCAGGCATTGACCTCATTATCTGTGGGAAGTCAAAACAAGGTTTTCTTTGGGGGGAAACAAGAGTAGGATGATCCAAGAAAGGAAGTTTAGACTGGATAGAAGAAATAAGTTCCAGCAAGTTGGATTCTGCATCAATTTACAAAACAAATGAGAAAGGCACAATCCTTCATTTGTTGTGACCTCATAGACCACAGCAGAATTAGTTGGACTTTTACATAGAATATAGTTTAACCTATCAAGTCTGTTCAAGTCTAGTTAGCATTGCATTTGGTAGATGCTTTTATCCAAAGTGACTTACAAAAGAGGAAAACCTAAGCGAATCATCTTGAGACAGTGGTACGAAAAGCGCCATATTACAAAGTTTCACTAGCATTAGAATAGTAGTATTCAAAACAGATTAAAGTGCAACAAGAGTTTTTTTCTTTCTTTTTTTTTTTTTTTTTGTGACAAAGTGCTCATGGAAAGAATTTGTTTTTAACAATTTTTTGAAGACAGAAAGTGAGTCAGCTTCACAGATGGAGTTGGGAAGGTCATTCCACCAATGTGGTACGATGAAGCCGAAAGTCCAGGAAAGTATTTTGGTGCCTTTTTGTGTTGGTACAACATGGCGACGTTCCTTAGCCGACCGCAGGCCTCTAGTGGGTGCGTAGCTCTGCATAAATGATTTTAGGTATGCTGAAGCAGATCCAGTGACTGTTCTGTATGCCAGCATCAGAGCCTTGAATTTGATCCATGCATCAACTGACAGCCAGTGAAGAGAGACAAGGAGTGGTGTAACATGCTCTCTCTATGGTTCATTCAAGACCAGACGTGCTGCTGCATTCTGGATCATTTGCAGGAGTCTAATTGCACATGCAGGGAGGCCTGCAATGAGAGCGTTACAGTAGTCCAGTCTAGTTATGACAAGTGACTGAACAAGAAGTTGTGTGGCATGTTCAGAGAGGAAGGGTGGTTGTACTTTGTATGAATTACTTTAATGATGTATGATTCATACTGTAATTGAGCCACCTCCACCTAATATCACTTCACAAAAAGCTTCTTTAGTTGACCATAAGAGATCAAGCCATTGTTACATAATAAAACTACATAAGAACTGAATGAGTGTTAGAGTATTTGCAGGATGACAAGTCATACTTAAATTCTGTTTAATTATATTTTTAAAATAATTGTTAAATAATTATAAATGTTTTGTTTAATATAAAATGCAGAATATAAAATCTCAGAAATAAGTTGTAGGAATGGAAGCTGCTACAAGTGAGTAAGCCTTTCCTTACACCAAAGTGAAACTTTGCCAAATGTAAATATTTGTGACTTAAATATTTTGCCTTGTGACTTTACCAGCTTGTTTTTTAATTAATTTATAAAAATGTTATAATAAAAATGTTTTAATTTTTTTAATAATTATGTAATTAATTTTATTTATTATTATTTTGTTGTGTTTTTTGCAAATTAGGCACCATTTTATTAAATATAATTTTATTAATAATTTTATGTATAATTTTAAATTCTTTAAAATTGTTTTTGTTTTTTTGGCAATTGGTAATTTTCTTAAAGGTGCACTCAGTAATTTTTTTCCTCATTAAAAACATTTAACTGCTAAAGACATGAATTGTAATTTTGCAATATATGTAGGAAATCATGATCACTCACATTAAAATTAATACTCCAGTCATATCAGTAACCTTATAAAAGCTGTTTTATTCTACATGGAGAGGGTCCGCACATGGGGGCTGCCATGTTAGAATCACATGACCAGCTGAATACTACTCATTTAATCTCAGTAACCATCCTGTTATTTCACACTTTCACTCATTGATTAAAGTAATCATGGCTGACTGTGAATAGTGAATTTCTACAATGGCATCTGAAACTGAAAACTATTGATTTTAAATAATGCTGCATCCAAGCAGCTAGGTGTCAGTGTAAGTCCAAGATGATACAAAGACAAAAGTTAGTGAGTGCACCTTTAAATATGCAAAAAAAAAAAAAAAAAAAAAAAAAAAAATAATTATGTCAGCTCAGTGGCTGGTAATTGTCAGTATCTTTTGTCAAAAGATTAATACAACAAATAAATGACAATATTTTAAAATATATATTTAATGAAATACTTTATGTATAAATATGGTCATTGTCCCTTCTCTACGATACAATACATTAAATATAAAAAATAAATAAATAAATAAAATACAAAATTACCAGCAATATCCGTTAAGAAGCAAAATACCAAATTAAGGGTCAATACATATTGACACATGCAATATTGCATTAGATTTTAGATGAAAATGTTTAAAAGATGATGCATTTTCTTGACGAAATATAAAATCATGTTGCAATTATATATATATATATATATTATATTGTTTTCTGAAAGTTTGGTAGTTGCAAAATACGATTTTGTGGAAAGTCAAAATTGCTGAGCCCAAAACTTACAAAGAAGTACCAAAATGTTCCATGGCAATATCATGTCTTTTTATTATTATTGTTATTATTTTATTTTTTATTACCATAACAGTACCATAATGTTTTTTGAAGCACTTTGGATTGCATGTAAATACAAAATATATGTAAATATACTGTATGTAACATAGTACCATGGTATTACCATGTCATCCATCACTGTACCATGTTACTGCCACAGTTTTTTTTTTTTTGGAAGGGAACCAAAATCTTAATTTATGCCTGTATCTCTTTAAGAAACGCCACAAAATATTGGCCAATAAGCTGAATGGAATGAGAGTAGGCCGGCCACATTTATGCTAAAGTGATGTTTATGATGACCCAAGGCTACAGTGAAAGGTCTATCCACCACAATGCCACAACAACACAGCAGCTGTTACCTAACCATTCTCAAGCCTGATTCCATGCCTGTCAAAAACCCAATCTCTGTCAAGAGCTGTCCTCTCAAATTGTTTGGGAGACCTATTTCTGGCACCTTGATCTCCACGTTTGATCTCCCACAAAAACGTTTCAACACTTTTCCTACACTCATAACCGTATGTTACCCTCTTGGCCGGAATGTACAGTGATGAGTCCCAACAGTTATCTGAAGCATTGTTCAGATAAGCCAGGTCTGACGAGGCCAGAACAAGTGCTACTGTATCGTGGGAAAAAGAACAAATGGCGCTAACGTCCAACAGAGGCATGAGTAACCACTGAGAAACAATGAGGCAGGGATGAGAAGTGCTGACACACACAGGTCAAGAGGACAACTGCCTTAACAAAGCCTGAGACCTCTTAATATAAATATAAACATAAATATTGAAAACATGCTATTGGGTGTGCTTACAAATTCAAGAAAGCAAGCATTAAAAGGTTTTACACCTAAACAAATAAACAACCTTTTGACCAATTTGTTTAAAATAATACAAAATCGAGAGTTCATGGCAAATTTGCTGCCACTGATAATTTTCACATGCAAATGAGCTTTGCAGAAAACTTGTGGCAAATTGACCCTTGTTGCAGGTTCACCACTACTGGTAAGGAGCTGCAAACTTCTGGCAAACATTTGCAGCGAATCACAAGCTCATTTGCATGTGAAAATTCTGAGTGGCAAATTTGCGGCAAGTTTGTGGCTAGTTTCCCAGAACTCTATATATTTGTTCACATGAGATGAAGACACCAATCATATAAATGGCCTAGAAAAAGCTGTTTTTGTTTCCTCCTCATGGTGGCTGCCAGGTTGAGATCACATGACCAGCCGGATACTACTCACTTTTGCTGAATTTGAAATGTGCAAATTCATACTAGGAAAAGTGCCATGGACTTTCAAATTTTGAATCTCATGTGGAAATTGGCAAATTATGCAAAGATGCAGGTGCATGATGTCATCCAAATATGTTGGCATCCTGGGACATGGACAAAGTTAATGCTAAATATTCACTTTTAAGTCAAAGTTCCTACATTATGTGATAACTGGTAAAGTTTGTCAAGACAAACTTTGATGTCAGCTTGACAAATACTTCTTCTCGGCACGAAGAATGTGAATTGCCAAAAACAAAAGAAGAAGAATGTGAAAGAAGATTTATAGTAAAAAATTACTTAAGTATTGATCAGTTGGTCACCCACACTTTTCATATCACTTCTGAAGACATGGATTTAACCGCTGGAGTCTTAAGGCCTCCATATGAAATCGAAGAATGTGTATGATGTAATTTAGAACAAAATCAGGCCAACAAAGTGTTTTTGCATTCGTTTTGGTTGTTCGTAACAGCTCGCCTGGGCGAACTTTTAGGAAAACGTCTAACCGGCTGCTAAATACCTTCTTGATGCCATTGGTCCACATCATGACCTGAAGCTCCACCTACTACTTTGTTTACGTTATTCAGTCAGTATTCAACACACCAACCTGCAAAGATATTAGCGAGCTTGTGCAAATTAACCAACATCTGTACGATCGTTCACATAGAGATATTTTCCAAGACCATGTCATGCAATTGTTTTTTGTTTTTATTTTATTAGTCTACAAAAGGAATCAAATCTATTCAAATACTCTCAATAAATGTGCCATCTGCAGAGAAAGCCATTCACACATCTGCCCAAAGTAAGATCTGCCTCTATCACCATTCTTTTGTCTGTATTATGAACATTAATGCACTTTTATACACCCACCTTTGCAGTAGTATCAGTGTCATCATAAATTACAATAACAGAGTGTAATCAGTGCATATTTTGGCCGGGTATAACACGTTAGCACAGTAGCATCAGGAATTCACAATGTAAACAAGACAAATTAAACATTTTCTATTGCACATATATTACTATAAATCATCATCATGTAGTTAAAACAACTTCTTTTACTGACCTCATGTGAATTCTACTCATAGAATGAGGCATAAAGTAATTGATAACACATTTTAATGTTATATAAGATAAGGTTTTACTGAGTGTCCTCATATTTAAATGCTCCTCTAAATGCCTCCCACAGCGGTGTGGCGGGTGTCTGAATGTTCGCAAACTGTATACCGATGCTCACCTGTTTCGAACTTCTTTTTACCCCTGAACGAAGAAGAACATCTCTGGAAGTATATTGGGGCATTTATGGATTACTTTTATGCTGCATTTATGTGATGTTGGACTTTAAATATTTTGGTACCTATTCACTTGCATTGTATGGACCTACAGACCTGAAATATTCTTTTAAAAATCTTCATTTGTGTTCAGCAGAAGAAAAACAAAAGTCATATACAAGCTAGGATGGCATGAGGGTGAGTAAATGTTGAGAGAATTTTCCTTTTTGGAAGAACTATCCCTTTAAGCCACAAATGCTTTGATTAAGCTTAACATGTATTGATAGCAAATTATACCTTTAATATCTGTAATCACTGTATTATGGGACAATTTTGATTGTGGAAACATTTGCGTGATGCTGCATCTATGGCAATAGTGTACAGTATAAATCCAGAGACCATTGTTGTATCAGCCAAGAAAACATAAACACAAAATTACTTAGTGCACCTTTAAACTAATATTGAAACAGGGCTTAGTTCAGTTGAAAACTAAACTAAAACATTTTGAAAGGTACTAAAGATAAAGGTGTAGTAGGCTAACTGGTTGTCAGGGGGCAATTACCTTGCTCTTGTTAGACCCATTGTCAAAATGTTCATTGCATAATCAATATGAACGTATGAGCTACAAGACATGAATTTTCACATACAGTATCTGACTATTTTTTAACGTTTTAAAATATTAATTAAAAAGATAGTTCCAACTCTGGAAGCCCAGCAAAAAACCTAAACTTGCCGCAAACTTGCCACAAGTTTGATGCTCGTTATTTTCACATGCAAATGAGCATATGATTCACCGTATGCAGCTCTTCACCGCTAGTGGTGAACCTCCGGCAAACTTTTGCCAACAATGGACAATTTGCCGCAAGTTTCCCGCAAAGCTCATTTGCATGTGAAGTTGATCAGTGGAGAATTTGCCAACATAGACACACTTATGTCTGCTTTTCAATTGAATACGACATTAATGCACCAAGTTGCTTGGAAACATAAACAACCTACTGTATTTAACTATGTAACTTTTTATTAACATAATAATAATTCAATTCTCCATTTCATGTTGTGCCTAACAACACCTCTTAAAGGTGAAGCTGGTCATTAGTTCAACATTAAAATAACTTCTCTTATCCCAGTTTAATTTGCAGACATCATTGAAAATATGTGGCTTAGTGCTCGCTCCTTCTCTCTTGGCCAATGGGATGAAAACCTTTATTTCAAAATAGTGTTTTCACCCATCCTATATTTAAAATGCATTAGGTACAGCATTTCTTGCCACTTACAGTATCAGACTTTTTTTGACAAACAGTTACAGATATCCTTGTGCAACCTAAGCTTGCATGCAATTGTTAGAGAGCAGCACAACTAGTTGCAAAACTAGTCAAAAAACACATTTTCTCTGCACACTTTCCTCAGTATATAAAGTGGTGAATTAAAAGGAAAGGTACATTCTCTGTTTGCAGGTGAGCATTTCTCAGGCCCTTGTAACTGCTCAAAGACTCTTGCATGCATGAATTAGAGGAAGTCTGCTACACCCTCCCTACTAATCTGCTCATTCATATTTTCACACAAGCTCACTAACGCTCAAAAAGATTTAAGAGGGTGTGTCTCAGTTTGCTGCACGAAATGTTAAACTTGAACATTGCATAGATTTTAATTTGTATTAAAATCAGTTGGAATACTCTGATTGTTAGCATGCCGTATGTTGTGTACCTCAATAATTGTTCAGTGCATGCTGAAAATGTGCTAATGCCTTTGAAGGTATATGTGTTTCTTAGAATTACAATTTCTTAAAATCAAATCTTTTGTCCAAACACAATAAAAAAAAAAAGAAGTTATGTTGCATACATACAGTAAAATTCAAAGAGCTAAAAAACTGATTAGGATGAACATTAATTGGTGATTGACTAAAGGTTCTTGGGTGGTGCAAGGAGTTCTACAGGTATAATACCTGGAGAGAGCTATGTGTTAGAATTCCCATTCATCTCAGTGGCTGTGGCTGACGATTTAACGCGTTAATTAAGTGTGATTAATTATGTAAAAAATAACATGTTAAAAAAAAATCTACGCAATTAATCATGTCCCTGGCCTAATTCAAGCTTAACGTACCACCTGTTTTCTCCAGGTGGCAGTAATCGAAACTTCTGCTGTCTAGGCAGCAAGAAGCTTATACAGAGAACAAACCACACTCACAGACAGCAGACAGCATAACAGGCCCCTCCTACATTACGTGACTGTGTATTTTCATTCAGAAAACTCTGTAAAATCTACAAGACTCTCTTCTATAAGAGACTGTACTGTACCCTTTGCTGCTCTGCCTTAGGACAGTCAGCTTTCTCTGTGATAGCCACAACTCATTGGATCGCCCTACCAGATGACAAAGACTTCTAGTTCTATTAGTAGTTTTAAAATCAAACTGAAAAATCTGCTAAAAGATACTCAACTTTGTAACCACTGACTATATACATTTTACTTGACTTTGTCTTATATCTGTTTTGCTTGGTATTCAAATGTTCTTGTGTTTAATCTTTCTAGCATACCTATGGTGCTGACAAGGTGTGTGTATGTGTGATGTATTGTGTGTAATTTGTATGATTTGTTTTGTCTTATTTGTCTAGTTTGCTTAGTGTTGTTCTGTTACTGTGCGGAAATTCTAATTGTGACCTGCCAGGGGACTGCAGATGAAATTTAGCCTTAGGCTAAATCTGGTACAAAGCATCAAATGGAAACATTTATGTTTAATATTGTACATGGTCCTTTATAAATAAATAAATAAACAAATAAGGACAGACATGTTTGTCACATCCCTTCATGTCACCATCTCTTCATAGTCACGGACTCTTAGTTTGACACTTTCATGGACTTTTATGTGGTAGTTTTTCCCCCACACTACATTTCCCAGCAGGCACCATCATCATTACATTCACCTGTTTACCATCAGTGTTCCCAGCTGTTCCTTGTGTTGTTATTCCCATGTCTGTATATATTCCCTCGTGTTTCCTCATTCATTGTCTAGTCTTGTCTATATTAGCATGTACATTTGTCTTATTGTATTTATCCTGGTACCTATCATCTTCCTAGTTATATTTCAGTTTGTGTGTGTGTGTGTGTGTGTGTATGTATATATATATATATATATATATATATATATATATATATATATATATATATATACACACACTATATTGCCAAAAGTATTCGCTCACCCATCCAAATAATTGAATTCAGGTGTTCCAATCACTTCCATGGCCACAGGTGTATAAAATGAAGCACCTAGGCATGCAGACTGCTTCTACAAACATTTGTGAAAGAACAGGCCGCTCTCAGGAGCTCAGTGAATTCCAGCGTGGTACTGTGATAGGATGCCACCTGTGCAACAAGTCCAGTTGTGAAATTTCCTCGCTACTAAATATTCCACAGTCAACTGTCAGTGGTATTATAACAAAGTGGAAGCGATTGGGAATGACAGCAACTCAGCCACGAAGTGGTAGGCCACGTAAAATGACAGAGCGGGGTCAGCGGATGCTGAGGCACATAGTGCGCAGAGGTCGCCAACTTTCTGCAGAGTCAATCGCTACAGACCTCCAAAGTTCATGTGGCCTTCAGAGTAGCTCAAGAACAGTGCGTAGAGAGCTTCATGGAATGGGTTTCCATGGCCGAGCAGCTGCATCCAAGCCATACATCACCAAGTGCAATGCAAAGTGTCGGATGCAGTGGTGTAAAGCACGCCGCCTCTGGACTCTAAAGCAGTGGAGACGCATTCTCTGGAGTGACGAATCACGCATCTCCATCTGGCAATCTGATGGACGAGTCTGGGTTTGGCGGTTGCCAGGAGAACGGTACTTGTCTGACTGCATTGTGCCAACTGTGAAGTTTGGTGGAGGGGGGATTATGGTGTGGGGTTGTTTTTCAGGAGCTGGGCTTGGCCCCTTAGTTCCAGTGAAAGGAACTCTGAATGCTTCAGCATACCAAGAGATTTTGGACAATTCCATGCTCCCAACTTTGTGGGAACAGTTTGGGGATGGCCCCTTCCTGTTCAACATGACTGCACACCAGTGCACAAAGCAAGGTCCATAAAGACATAGATGAGCGAGTTTGGTGTGGAAGAACTTGACTGGCCTGCACAGAGTCCTGACCTCAACCCGATAGAGCACCTTTGGGATGAATTTGAGCAAAGACTGTGAGCCAGGCCTTCTCGTCCAACATCAGTGTCTGACCTCACAAATGCGCTTCTGGAAGAATGGTCAAAAATTCCCATAAACACACTCCTAAACCTTGTGGAAAGCCTTCCCAGAAGAGTTGAAGCTGTTATAGCTGCAAAGGGTGGGCCGACGTCATATTAAACCCTATGGATTAAGAATGGGATGTCACTTAAGTTCATATGCGTCTAAAGGCAGATGAGCGAATACTTTTGGCAATATAGTGTATATATTTGTCTGTGATTCTTCATTAAACTCTGCATTTGGGTTCAAACTGCATCCCTCTCCATGTTCATGTGTGACAATGTTTTTGCCTTTAAACACAGCTTGATGAGGGCAATTCCGAATGCAGGGATCTCAAGTTTTTCTTGAGTGTTTTTCTTTTTTTTTCTTTAATCCCTTTTTTCTCCCAATTTGGTATGCCCAGTTCCCACTACTTAGTATGTCCTCGTGGTGGTGTGGTCACACACCTCAATCCGGGTGGCGGAGGACAAGTCTCAGTTGCCTCCACTTCTGAGACCACTTCTCAATCCACGCATCTTATCACATGGCTCGTTGTGCATGACACCACGGAGACTCTGCATGTGGAGGCTCATGCTACTCTCCGCAATCCACGGACAACTTACCACGCGCCCCACTGAGCGCGAGAACCACTAATCGTGACCACGAGGAAGTTACTCCATGTGACTCTACCCTAGCAACCGGGCCAATTTGGTTGCTTAGGAGACCTGGCTGGAGTCACCCTGGATTCGAACTCGCGACTCCAGGAGTGGTAGTCAGCATCAGTACTTGCTGAAATACCCAGGCCCCCCCCCAAAGACATGTTTTTTTAAGTTTCAAACTATGTTAAACTTGACACCGTGACCTAAAAAACTGTATGTTTGACATGACGCAACAGAGACGCTCCAAAAGCATCCATCTGACGCAGGTGTACATTGACGTGTCCTCAGACAAGCCTTTATAATAAATATACTTCGGACAGACTGACAAATTTAATTGCAAAATGGCTTATGTTCAACAATGTGGAAATAAACAATATATTGGATTCTTAAGCAACTTTTTGAATTGACTCTTTGGTAACACTTTACAATGAGGTTCCATTTGTTAACATGAGTTAATGCATTAGGCATCATGAATAAACAATTAACAATATATTTTTACAGCATTTATTCATCTTTGTTAATGTTAGTTAATAAAAATACAGTTGATCATTGTTAGTTCATGTTAGTTCATAGTGCATTAACTAATGTTAACAAATAAAACTTTTGATTTTAAAAATGTATTAGTATATGTTAAAATTAACATTAACTAGATTAATAAATGCTGTCAAAGTACTGTTCATTGACAGTTCATGTTAACTAATGTAGTTAACTAATGTTAACTAATGGAACCATATTGTGAAGTGTTACTGTCTTTTTTAATGATTTACTCGTGTGCCACAATAATGTAATGCATTTTGATTACGTGTATTATTATTTTTATAATATATATATATTTTGTTTATAATTATTTAAATATAACTATTTATAATTATTTAATCATTATATATTGAATTATTGCTATTTGAGGGGCTTTGTTCAGCAAATATTTACGTATACTGTATATGCTCAGACAGCACGTGCCAATAACTGTCACTTTTGCCGGGTGAAATACTTTCTTAGTGAATTCCCACATAAATCCTTTGCTAAGGGGGGTGATGGGGTCCCCCTCAAGTGGGAACTTCAGGACGGGATGTTTTTAAATGCCTTAATATGGGACTGCACCATCGGTCCCCCCCCCTTGAGCGATTTGCTACTGACATATGGGACGTCACAATCTCTGCTAAAATAAGGGATGCCCCAGCTAATACGGGACCGTTGGCAACCCGAACTGTATTTTATGTTGCTACTGTATGTGCACAGAGCATTTGCAAAATGACAAGTAAGCAAGTAATACTTAAGTATTATCTGAGCCGAGAATTTTTTAAATGATGAATGAAAGTCAACTTGCAATAAACCCTGACATGTTTGTGAATGAGATAACAAAATGAAAAACCAACTCAAGGTTTTTGCAATATTAGTTATGAAAGATCCATATCCTAGTTTAACACCGTGCATAATTCCATACAAGTTATTCTAGGTTCATTAGTCATTCATTAAGTGTTATACCGATCTTTTACAGTCTAATTAATGATATTTAAATCTCTAATCAATTTTAAAAGAGTCAATTAATTAAAAGCCCCATTTCTTTTTTTGAGTAAAACTTGCCATGTTGGGGAGAGATATTGTCAAATCCCATGCAGACCAGAATCGGTCTTGTGGTCTTGGTCTCAAAACATTAAGTCTTGCTCTGAATCTTGGTCTCAGCTTAAGCCAGAAACATACTCTACACTGGTATACGATCACAGATGTGAATGTTTGGCTAACACATTGCAAACACACCATCATACACCAGGTACACATTGGGAGGGTTACTTTTGTACAGATTACAGAATACATGCTGTAAAATGTAATTTGTAACATATTCCGTTAGATTACTCAAGATCAGTAACGTATTCTAAATACTTTGGATTGCTTTTTCAGCACTGGTAGATTTATTCACTTGTTTTGACTATAAAAACTCTGCCAGTACAGTAAGACAAAATACACGTTAAAAATACATTCTCTGAAAAACCTAAATATCTTATGCAGTGTTGTTTCTAAAACAAGATAAATCAAACTGATCTTGTTTTAAGGATTTTTAGATATTTTTACAGGAAAACAATACAAATATTATTATCAAAAATATGATTTTTGTCCTAATATCAAAGGTCTTACTAGAAAAAAAGAAATTATGATCCAACGTGAATTTTCTTGATTAACAAATATGATCATGCCTGGTAACGTGCATGTAAAATGACTAGAAATAGCATTTTAGCTTAGTGTAAAGCTGACAATTTATACAAGGTTTATTTCTATTTCTTCTGATCCAAACTTACTTCAAACTTACTTCTCTGTCTGCTCGTATGAATGTAACACATCATAAGAAAGTGTTTCACCGCTGTTCAAATGCACTTTGGATCGCATCATTTATATGTATAAATATTTTCCATCTGAAAGGACTAAATATTAAATGAAACAAATGACAATAAAATGCAAAGTAATCTCTTCAGTAATCAAAATACTTTTTGAATGTAACTGTATTCTAATTACCAATGATTTAAATTGTAACTGTAGTGGAATACAGTTACTTATATTTTGTATTTTAAATACGTAATCCCGTTACATGTATTCCGTTGGACGGAAAACCTCAGTACTTTAAAACAGCAATAGAGTTTTTTTGAATGTCTGTACCATTAAATCTTAAGTTTTATTATTCAAGAACTTTATCAGGCTGACGGGTCTTGGTCTAGATCTAGGAAGGTCTGGTCCTAACTCTGATGCGGACCAAAAAGTTGGTCTAGAACAAAAAGTCTGTTGTGTTAAAAGCTGTGGGAACTTACTGTATTTTTATACACAGTGACAGTAACTGTATGCAGATGAAACAGCAGCTGTGTGCAGTAACACAGTGGGGTGAATATTTACATGAATTACCAGGAGGCAGCAATCTGTATAATTGGTATATCATTTTCCATAACAGAGATCTTAAAAGCACTCTTGCATTGCTTCCTATATTACAACCTACAGTGCAATCACTAACCATTAATTATTAGCACAGCTGAAGATATGGCGCCTCCATTATCAGACATCTACATACAACAATAAAGCACTTATTTTGGTACCGCCTATCAAAGACAGAACACAAAGCTCTCTGTTGAGCTCTTGGGGATGGATATTTCCGCTGTGGGACATTAAAGGACCTCACACAAGAGATTCCAAAGTTCCAGTAAAGGGTGGTCGGGCGAACTTGTCAGCCATAAAAGTCAGAGGCCGTATGATTACTGGAGCAGCTGGGGATGGACGCAAGAATCCTTGTCAAGTGTGACTTGAAGGGAGGATTTAGGACTTGAGAATTTAGGCTTTTGAATTCATGGTGTGAAGTAGTGATAATCCACCGAGGACAAACACATAAAACTGGAAGACAAATAGTAGACATTGAGGCTCAATGGCACAAAAGTAATACTCATTTCTTTAGGTGTAAAAATGGAAATAAATTATTTGTGTACCTTTTCTGCTGAAAAAAAAAAAAAAAGCAGCTAAAAATAGCCTAAACTGGTTGGCTGGTCTTAGCTGGTTTAAGATAGACTGGGAGACCAGCGAAACAGCTTAGGCTGATTTTAGCTGGATTTATTTCAGCAGGGAATCTCAAACACACACACTGGCTTTTGCATAACACACCGTGAGAAGTCTTTTTAAAGTACCATAAAACCAGACTGACAGTAATGTCATTCCAACCATACCACGATGATAAAAAAGAAGCAGTCAACCATGGAGGAGAATTCTGCTCATACCACTTCGAAGTATAGCAAGACTCTGAGATAATGCACCATCCCAGAACTCCTGAGAGAAACCAGAGGTGCAAAAGTGAGAGTGATACCGCACAGAACCTATCCGATCTCGTGAATTCAAGATCACCATTTTACACACTTGAGAAAGAACCAAGAGAATGCCTAAAAGCATTTTACACAAAGTAGACCATCTCTAAAATGCATTGGAGTAGCAGCCGAGTGTTCACGGCCACTGTACCAGAGCTGTCAGTATTCAGATTCCACACATAGTTGACGCTTTCCGGAATCTGGTTTGGTGGGAGATCGGTTTTCCACCCTAATTTCCTCCTAATTAAGGTCATAGAGTAATTATAGTGTTCTATGGCCATTTCAAGTATTATATTTCTCTTAATATAATGGTCTCTCCTTCAATGTAGGTCTATGGGATTTTTTCCCACCAGGTAAAAATTATAAGTCTGATCTCTTATAAAAGTAATTGCAAACCTCTCCTCAACAAACCACATGATTTAAGCAATCATTCATGCATGTAGCATAAACAATGAGTCAAGGACAAGTTATGCAGCAAATTTTAGGTGTTTGTTCAATTCCCGAACCCCAAGTACGAGCTATAGTAAAAGCAATGTTTGCCTTAAGCACCACAAAAAAAAAAAAAAAAAAAAAAAAAAACCCACACACACACAGACAAAGTCTTTGCAGCATCACGTCACACAACATTTAATAGAGTCTTTTGTCTATTTTGTACAAAATGGAAACAATGCTGCATCACAATCCAATGAAGTACCAGATAAGGCTATGGCTTGCACACAGTTAAAGCAGAGGGTAAACCTGCGATGGCCTTAAGATCTGCTTGTTAACATTCTCAATACTGTAATTTATGCAATTCTGTGCATGAATGCAAGAGACTCAACACAATCACATGACGAAATAAAATATGGTTGAAATTCCACATCAAAGTGCATGGCATGGACATTACATTACGGATCGGGAATTCAAAGATGCCCAACCCTGGTGAAAACACATAGCTATTTCATTAGCACAATCCACATCGTTCTGCTACTAGTGAGTATAACAAGCAACATCCACATCAAAACCCAACACTTTTGTAAATATATCGTAACAGCGAAAACAGACAGTAATATCAAAGTCATCGAGGTTTGTGGTTTAGATGATCACAATTTAGTTGGAAAAAAGAAAAATACCCTGAGTGATGCTACATTGGACAACACCTGGGAGTTTTTTTATTAGGAGTGTATCCAAGATTCTGCCACGCTGCAAAAACGGCAAAGGTTGTGCATGGGCATAAAGAATTCAAAACATACACCGATCAGCCACAACATTAAAACCACCTGCCTAATATTGTGTAGATCCCACTCATGCCACCAAAACAGCACCAACCCGTATCTCAGAATAGCATTCTGAGATGTTATTCTTCTCACCACAACCGTACAGAGCAGTTATCCGAGTTACCATAGACTTTGTCAGTTTGAGCCATTCTCTGTTGACCTCTCTCATCAACAAGGTATTTCCGTCCACAGAACTGCCACTCACTAGATGTTTTTTGTTTTTGGCACCATTCTGAGTAAATTCTAGAGACTGTTGTGTGTGAAAATCCCAGTAGATCAGCAGTTACAGAAATACTCAAACCAGCCCATCTGGCACCAACAATCATGCCACGGTCCAGATCATTGTGATCACATTTTTTTTCCACATTCTGATGGTTGATGTGAACATTAACTGAGGCTCCTGACCTGTATCTACATGATTTTATGCACTGCACTGCTGCCACATGATTGGCTGATTAGATAATTGTATGGATGATTGTTGGTGCCAGATGGGCTGGTTTGAGTATTTCTGTAACGGCTGATCTCCTGGGATTTTCATACACAAGTCTCTAGAATTTACTCAGAATGGTGCCAAAAACAAAAAACATCCAGTGAGCGGCAGTTCTGTGGATGGAAGCGCCTTGTTGATGAGAGAGGTCAACAGAGAATGGCCAGAATGGTTTGAACTGACAAAGTCTACGGTAACTCAGATAACCGCTCTGTACAATTGTGGTGAGAAGAATAACATCTCGGAATGCTATTCTGAGATGCAGGTTGGCACTGTTTTGGCAGCACGAGGGGGACCTACACAATATTAGGCAGGTGGTTTTAATGTTGTGGCTGATTGGTGTATGTGGCAAACTTTGCTAGATCTCATTTAGACACCAGCTCTAGGCAAACATTTAGAATATAGAAAAGTGCTCTTAGTCCAAAAAAGTAGTTGTTTTGTATAAATTTTTCCATATTGTGGACTAAATTTTGGGGCACAATTAGTATCACATGATTTATGAAAACACTGAGTTTGTGTGCAGAGGTCATCTCTGTAAAAAGTAAACCATAACAGTAGAACAATAAATGAACATGCATTTCCTAAACAGCGTTTGGCTTTCTATTGCATTAGTTGACTATGGCAAGTCCACAAGGAGGTTAGGCCCACATTCACATTGTTGTGGCCTTATTGTCTATTTTTACGGACAGCCGAGTTGTGCCATGACTATCCTTTCACGATTCTTACTGCTGTTTACACTCTGCAGGTGGAGGGTCTTTCTGTAAGAACAAGAGAACAAATAAATGAAAAAACATCAAAAAATGGTCAAAAACTCAGGCACAGAAAGTAATGATTTGATGACGCTTAGGTTCATAATGCATGCCTCATTTTTTAAAGGTGAAGTGTGTAATTTGAGGACCGCTAGTGACACCAAAGATGTATGTATGATAAATGCTTTCCAACAAAATTCCACCTGTCCCCGGTCTTCCATTGGTGGGGCATACAGCTTGTCCCACCTCAGACTCATTGAGCCACTGGTTGCTTAAACTGATTTGAAAAATATTTTGAAAGCACCACATTGTTTTGTTTTTTTTAAATCCCCTTTTCTCCCCAATTTGGAATGCCCAATTCACACTACTTAGTAGGTCCTTGTGGTGGCGCAGTTACTCAGCTCAATCCGGGTGGCGGAGGATAAGTCTCAGTTGCCTCTGCTTCTGAGACCGTCAATCCACGCATTTTATCACGTGGCTTGTTGTGCATGACACCACGGAGACTCTGCATGTGGAGGCTCATGCTACTCTCCGCTATCCACGCACAACTTACCATGTGCCCCACTGAGAGCAGGAACCATTAATCATGACCATGAGGAGGTTACCCCATGTGACTCTACCCTCCCTAGCAACCGGGCCAATTTGGATGCTTAGGAGACCTGGCTGGAGTCAGTCAGCACACCCTGGATTCGAACTCGCGACTCCAGGTGTGGTAGGCAGCGTCAATACTCGCCGAGCTACCCAGGCCCCGAAAGCACCACAGTGTTTACACTTTTCGGGAAGTCAACCTATGAATGGCTTAAATCTGGGGTTCATCATAAATGGTATACTTGATGTAGACTTGCAGTCTTGTGGCCTTTGCTTCATGGACTTCATTGTATGCATTTACATTTGGCAGATACTTTTATCCAAAGGGACTGCATTAAAGTATACACTTTAATCAGCATGTGTCTTCCCTGGGAATCACACTGTGACGAGGAGGAGAGCGGGGTAATCAGCCAAGGAGAGGGATAAATGCAGCCGGATGCGGCAGTTCGGGAGAGAGAGAGCCGTGTGTGCGTTTGTGTTTGTGTCTTTTTGTTTACATTAAATATTACTTTGACTGTTCAGCCAGTTCCCGCCTCTTTCTTGCCCATACTTTATACTGTCACACACACCCATGACCTTGGTGTTGCTAATGCCATGCTCTACCTGTTGAGCAACCAGTTGTTCTACAGGAACCTACCTCAAGCTACCAACCGGCTTAATTGGTTTAATTTTTCCATGTATCAATACATGAATTAAATTTTTCAAAATCGATCGAAGTGCATGCTGATACAATCACTGTTTATACTAGCCATGATTTGTGTGACAGTAGATAAAAATTATTAATAATAATTACTTAATTTAACGGCGCATACATCCTAATTCTGATGAGAATTACATTTTCCACCTAAAAGAAGCATTTTGCTGTCATAGAAATATGCCTGACATTCATCAAGGACAAAGTAAATGAACAGAAGAATGTAATTTTCTATTCTTTTAATTCATTGCATACAGTCCATTTACACTACCAAATTCGTATTACTGTGCTGTCTTTGTTTAAATTGTTGGTGCTTGAGGGAATGGATTATGTAATAGGATGCAGATGTTGAATAAATGGAGAAGAACCTCAGAATTAAATGGCACTTGGTCACTCCTTTTGCTTGGGCAATTTCGCCAAACCCACCTGCGCCTACACTTAGCGCATGCTTTTATGAAAATACTGAAACTTCACGGCCGTGCCCATTGACTTTGCACTTATGCGCATAACGCTTGTGCTCTTCAAATAAAGCCCCCTACCTTAAGCTACCAAACAAGTTGAGCTAAAAGATCTAAAAATTCGAGCATCAGTAACCTACCAAACTTTTAGACTTCATAGGGAGTTTCATTAATGATTTAAAAGGGGTGCTTCTGCCTACCCCTTGCAATGTGCCCTTTTGGCAAGACTGCACCGGTGTGCACTTTACAGCGGACTACTACACAACAGTCTATGCAGCATTACATCAAACTGTGAACTCAGAGGAAGACCGCAAGGGCTAAGTGCAGCATATTGTTATAGTTGCCTCTGGCACATTAAACTGGCATAGGGAAAAGTATTCTTACATGGAAAAAATTACACACTTTACCTTGATTTAATGAGAGTTGACAAGGTTAGTTTAAAATGTCCAGGAGAGACTTTACTAATGTCTTTTTCACACTTGCCATGTTTGTTTGTCTGAACCCAAATAAGATTGCGTCTTTAGCTTTGATTGCATTTATATGGTATTGCTACCAAGATATTTGTGAACAACAACATAAAGGTAATCCAATGCAGTTCTGGATTGTGTTCACATCATCTACAAACGTACTGAAGGTGCTTGGTGTTAAGAGAACTGAATTCGGAAGACAACATTTACAATCAAACAATCTGAACATTATGGTCAATCGAACTGGGGTTCAGACATAAACCTCTAGTGTGAAAACAACATAAGCTTGAAAGCAGGGGAGAATGTTGATAACAGAAAGGGGAAGACTGATCATATGATGTATAGGAATAGAGCCACATCCCCTCTGGTGTCTCTTACCTAGAAATGCATGAAGTGAGAAATGAATTATGCCTGAAATGGGGACAAAGGGAAGTGGGGACAACAACACAGGTTTACAAATCAGGCATGCAACTGATTGTGAAGCATCATACAAGTTAATGATTTTAATTCCGACAACCTCAATCAAACCCAGATCAACTATACAGAGCTATTTAATGTGTTGATTAAGAGACCATGGCTATGTTCAAAATAGCATACTACTCATACTACTTTTGCAGCATGTTTAATTGCGCAATATGCAAATTTTCTGTATGCATGGAATACCTGTATGTCCTACATTTTCCAAAATGTTCAGTATACAATACACTGCATGGAATACTGTATCTCATAATTCACTGTGCTCGTCTTGACATTACATTTTCAATGTAACAAATGACCCATAGGCAATAACGAGCATGCTATTTTTTTTAACAACTTTAATTTTTGACAGTGTGTTCAAATAACAAGTTGATATAGATGTTAAACACATTTTTACACAAAATTGGATTTAAAAAAAAAATGCAAGTAACCTTTGTGGTCGTGTGACAATGTAGCATACTTCATATACTTCCACATGTTTCACATACTATATGTACACAAAAATATTACGCAGCATACAGTAAACACTGATGAGCCAAAACATTACGACCACCTGCATAATACGTGTTTGGTCCTTAGCATGCCACCAAAACAATGCCGAACCACCGAGGCATGAGCTCTACAAGACCCCTGAAAGTTTCCTGTGGTATCTGGCACCAAGACATTAGCAACAGATCCTTCAAGTTCTGTAAGTTGCGAGGTGAATCCGCCATGGATCGGACTTGTTGGTCCAGCACATCCCACAGATGCTCAATCGGATTGAGATCTGAGGAATTTGGAGGCCAGGGCAACACTTTGAACTCATGTTCCTCAAACTATTCCCGAACAATGTGTGCAGTGTGGCAGGGCGCATTATCCTGCTGAAAGAGGCCACTGCCATCAGGGAGTACCATTGCCATGAAGGGGTGTACCTGGTCTGCAACGATATTTAGGTAGGTGGCACATGTCAAATTGAAGTCCACATGAATGGCCGGACCAAGGGTGTCCTAGCAGAACATTGCCCAGAGCATCACACTGCTTCCACCGGCTTGTCTTCCCACAGTGCATCCTGGTGCCATCACTTCCCCAGGTAAATGACGCACACGTACATGGCCGTCCACGTGATGTAAAAGATAATGGGAATCAACGGATCAGGCGACCTTCTTCCACTGCTCCAAGGTCCAGTTCCGACGCTCATGTGCACATTGTAGTCACTTTCAACCGTGGACAGGGGTCATCATGGGCACTCTGACCAGTCTGCGGCTACGCAGCCCCATTCGCAGCAGGGTGCGATGCACTGTGTGTTGTGACACATTCCTCCAGTAACCATCATTCAAATTTTCTGTGACTTGTGCCACAGTAGACCTTCTGTCGGTTCACCAGACTGGATAGCCTTCGTTGCCCTCATGTATCGATGAGCTTTGGGTGCCCAACACCCTGTGTGGTTTGTCCCTCCTCGGACAACTGTCAGTAGGTACTCACCACTGCAGACCGGGAGCACCCCACAAGCCTTGCCATTTCAGAGATGCTCTGACCCAGTCGTCTGGCCATAACAATTTGGCCCTTGTCAAAGTCGCTCAGGTCTTTACTCCTGCATTCAACTCGTTGACTACGAGAACTGATTTTTCGCATTAATATCTAATCTACCCAGACCTTGACATATGGCCTTGTTAGAAGATGATCAACGTTATTCACTTCACCTGTGAGTGCTCATAATGTTTTGGCTCATCTGTGTATATATATACATATACCTGTATGTACTATGTCGAATGCAGAAAGCAGTATGCTAGTATTCCATCCTGAACACAGCCCAAATATCCTAGCAGAATTTCTCAAACTTGTGAAAAACAAATACATTTTTCCAGTTACATACAACTAGACCCAATGAAATCTCAGTAGTCAAAAAGCCAAAGCACAAATTAAGATGTTAAATTCTGAGCTCATTCACATAAATATCAAATGACTAATTGACAGCTGATTGAATTGCATGAAAGGGATGTGCAGTATATAAATGGCTAAACTCACCTTGGGATCAAAATCTCCCTCTTCCTCTTCTTCACCTTCCTCATCCAGATCCTGAATAAGACATGATATTTCTCTGTTAAACTGTAACCATTTATAAATGTAGATTCTATTGATTGATAATAGACTGGCATCCTTCAAAGGACTCTCACCTCCTCCTCTCCCTCTTCAAGATCCTCCTCTTCAAACTGCACCAAAAAAATAACATCAACATGTATCACATAAATACAACAAATCAAAGGCTGTTATTTTGCTCCTGGTTTTCACAAGGGCTAAGTGGTATAGAGTGAATATTTATGATATGACATTTTGTTGTTGACAATATAAAATAACCAATCCTTTTTCATCTACTTGGTAACATGTAGAAATTATTGATCATACATAAGACATTTCAGAGCAAAAACATAAAAAAAATTAAAAAAAATAAAATCACAATATATCAAAGATATATATCAAAACGTCTGAGACGACTACTGAAAATGCTTGTATTGTTTTTTTAATTTAATACTTAACATTTATTGTAAATGATATTATCAGGACCACAAATTTGCTTGCATTTGATTTGTGGCTTTGAAATCTTGATTATTTCTACTTCACTTTACATCAGAACTTTTTTTACTTTAAGTGTAAGAACCCAGATTTTCAATGTGGTCTCAGACTTTTGGATACCACTGTCATTTTGAACAACACAGCTATGAATTAGCTATATCAAACAGCAGTATTTTCCACATTTCCACACTCAGTAAAGAGAGAAGACATACACTCTCGTCATCTTCCAAGGCCTCTCCTGTGAAATAAAGCACTGCTCTGGGGATGATTCTCTCTCTGAAGAAGTGTCCGATTTCGAAGTCTGTAGCTAGAGTGAAGTCCAAGTCTTCATCCTAGACAAAAACATATTCACAGTGAATGTCTAATTGTGGACATCATTTGGAGTAAATTACTGAATTGAACACTTGAAAATGACTAACACATAAAAAATGGGATTACTGGAATTTAAGTCTTGTAAAGCCACACTAATATATCACTTTCAAACTGTCACATATTTGGAGAGGAGATCATGCGCTAACTGGGAAATCATTGTACAACTTTGGACTGTACTTGTGTTTTCAAGCACTTGCGTTATTACACAAATAGTTAACTGTTATTGACGCAAGAACTCATTGAATGTTTCTCAGTTGTGACGTGTTTTCTAAACTCAGCGTGGAGGGTTATGTGTTTGTGTGGGCAGCTGCAAGACTTCTACTGCATGCTATGATGATTCAGATGTTTACAAACACACATAAAAACAAAGACAAAAAGGAAGTGTACATCTTACTCACCATTCCATCAGGTGACGCTAGAAAGAAAGAAAGAAAATTATTTTATTAACCTACGGGTGAATTTCAAGAAAAGAAGTACAGGGTCACCTTTAATCCCAAAATCTATAAAAAAAAAAGAATAATTATGAAACACATATTATACAGTTGAAGTCAGAAGTTTACATGCACTTAGGTTGAAGTCATTAAAACACATTTTTTATATTAGCAAACTATAGTTTTGGCAAGTCATTTAGGACATCTACTTTGTGCATGACACAAGTAATTTTTCCAACAATTGTTTACAGACAGACTGTTCACTTTTAATTGACTACATCACAATTCCAGTGGGTCAGAAGTTTACATACATTAAGTTAACTGTGCCTTTAAGCAGCTTGGAAAATTCAGAAAATTATGTCAAGCCTTTAGACAATTAGCCAGTTAGCTTCTGTTAGGATGTGTACTGAATTGGAGGTGTACTTGTGAATGTATTTTAAGGCCTACCTTCAAACTCAGTGCCTCTTTGCTTGACATCATGGGAAAATCAAAAGAAATCAGCCAAGACCTCAGAAAATAAATTGTGGACCTCAACAAGTCTGGTTCATCCTTGGGAACAATTTCCAAATGCCTGAGGGTACCACGTTCATCTGTACAAACAATAGTTTGCAAGTATAAATACCATTGGACCACGCAGCCACCGCTCAGGAAGGAGACGCATTCTGTCTCCTAGAGATGAACGTAGTTTGGTGTGAAAAGTGCAAATCAATCCCAGAACAACAGCAAAGAACCTTGTGAAGATGCTGGAGGAAACAGGTAGACAAGTATCTATATCCACAGTAAAATGAGTCCCATATCGACATAACATGAAAGGCTGCTCAGCAAGGAAGAAGCCACTGCTCCAAACCCGCCATAAAAAAGCCAGACTACAGTTTGCAAGTGCACATGGGAACAAAGATCTTACTTTTTGGAGAAATGTCCTCTGGTCTAATGAAACAATAATTGAACTGTTTGGCCATAATGACCATTTTTATGTTTGGAGGGAAAAGGGTGAGGCTTGCAAGCCGAAGAACACCATCCCAACTGTGAAGCATGGGGGTGCTTTGCTGCAGGAGGGACTGGTGCACTTCACAAAACAGATGGTATCATAAGGAAGGAAAATTGTGGCTATATTGAAGCAACATCTCAACACATCAGCCAGGAAGCAATGCTACCAAATACTAACAAAGTGTATGTAAACTTCTGACCCACTGGGAATGTGATGAAAGTAATAAAAGCTGAAATAAATAATTCTCTCTACTATTATTCTTACATTTCACATTCTTAAAATAAAGAAGTGAAATTAACTGACCTAAGACAGGGAATGTTTTCTATGATTAAATGTCAGGAGTTGTGAAAAACTGAGTTTAAATGCATTTGGCTAAGGTGTACGTAAATTTCTGACTTCAGCTGTATATGAGTATTTACAGTAATTCTGATGAATCACGAACAGAGAGAGAATAGCAAATTCTAACAGATGTAATAATGCTTTAAATCAAAATGAGGTGATGAATTAACATCAGATAACAAATATTAAATAACAAATCAGACAATACAAACCCTAATCTCTGTATACATGATGTAATATTTGTGATAGCAGCCAGACTGTCACAGATGCTTACTTAAATACACTTGAGAGAGAGATATATATATATATATATATATATATATATATATATATATATATATATATATATATATATATATATATATACACCTGATATATATATTACACACACACACACACACTGTAAATGTATATATACTGTGAGTGTGTGTGTGTGTGTGTATATATATATATATATTTTTACACACACACACACACACACACACACACACACAATACATTTATTTTTTGGTGTCACTGTGCCTTTTTGTTTTCATGACAATTAAGCACATTTTCCATTATGGTAAATATTACATACAATAATGTTATTTTACATTTGAGTATATATTTTTATTTCCAATTATTCTCAATGATGACTGTCAATAATGTAATATTTTGTTATTATTATTTATATCAGCAGAAAATTCAAGTACAGCAAATACTAGCAAGATGCATAAAACTTTACAATTTAAAGATTTTTTTTCCATTACAGCAATTATAATTCATGGAAAAACTTACTTAATTTCCATGAACATAATGTAATACGGTATTCTGATTTTCTATTTAATTTAACTTTTTTTTTTTTTTTTGAGTAGAAATGTGACCAGGGCATTTTATTCTTGACAGGTTTTGTGCAAATCTTGATGAATGACAAAGTTTTTGGAGGACCTGATCAAAGTCAAGCCCAACTTCTCTGCCATTCATTCAAACACAGAAAGCATTTCATCGTTCAGTTACGGCTTGGCTAGCCCCAATGCTAGCATTTCAAGGCCACACCCGAGAAGAGAATGTTGCGGAAATCACCGCAGTAACAGAAACTATACACACATCCGGTGACATGACTATTGATGGTAAGATTGTCACTTTCCCACAGTATGCGTGCAAGCAGGGCAGCATTCTTTACCTGTTGGCTATCAGACAGTTTAACAAGAAATGGTAAAAATGCAAATTTAAAAAATGTGAGGTATTCAACGCTTATTTTTTGAAGTCCGTCTGAGGTGAAGGAAATACAACGATATGACCGTTGAAGTTTAAAATGTAACATATTTCTTGGCTGAGGTAAAATTATGGACAAGTATTGGTGCTTGTCCTGGGCAAAAAAAAACAAAAAACAAAACAAAAACAAAAAAAAACCTATCAGCAGTTTGACATGCTTTACTCCATCTAAAACCATTTTATTTTTCTAATTCTTTTCTAATATTTATAAATTGTAATAAAAATACAATTGTTCATTGTTAGTTCACAGTGCATTAACTGATCTTAACATATAGTAATACAATTTTCAAATCAAAAGTTGTACATATTATGATTAGTTAATGCACTGTGAACTGCAATTTTTTAACTAACATTAACAAAGATGAATTAATGCTATAAAAATTATATTATTTTAATGCATGGAACCTTGAGGTTAAAGTGTTACCCTGCCATTTTAAGAGTTTATTCTCTGTGCTTAGACGGTCTGCTGCCAATGAATTCATGAACTGGTTAAAGATTTGGGTATTCAAAAGTTGCAACGTCTACATATTACATGACATTTTCCAAAGAACTGGATGAATGAGTTTTGACAAGTTAAATCAGTGACAAAAATGTTATCACACCTTCTACAATCAGCCAATCTCTACACAGGTCATTCACCTTTATTTGTGCTACTCGTATTGGAAATTGCAGTATTTGACTTTACCTGATCTTTACATGTTTTCAACACATATTTTTACAGTTGTCAATGGATACTGGATAAGACTTTTTAAAATCATTTCATGGAAAGTGCAGGGAAAGATTTCCATTTATATTCCAGGTACCAATCCTTGAAATTAAATCATAATATTAAATATATGAATGAACACCAAAAAATGTTCTGCGATTTTAATGCTGCTCAAAGAAGGATTCGGCTTCTGAGCCCCCAAGCGCCTCCTGGAGGAAAGCAACTTTGTGTCTCACTGGAAATAGTTATCAGCTAGCAACATTTGCTGGCCAATGGCTGTATCATCTTTTCAGAAAATAGAAGTATGTGACGCCCTCTGCTGTCCACCCAGTTCATTCACGCACAAAACTATTCCTAATAAATTGGGTAAGGAAGGGCTTATTTCACTGAAGAAAATGACAAATGAAACAGACATTTCCCAGCAAAGACAGAATTCCATAGTAATGTAGCTAACACACTTGTAGTACATTGTACAAATAACAATAAAAGAATTACTGGTCAATGAGAAATTTTCATTTTATATCCAAAAGTTAAAAAAAAAAAACTAAATTAATAATAATAATTCAACATTATCTAATTTGTCAAATCTTGTTGCTATTGTTTTTGTAATGACGATCGGACTGGTTGATGCAGAAACAGACAAAGGAATCATGTTGTATCTGATTACTCACCATTACTACATTTTAGTTTGTAATAACAGATATTTAGCCAAATGAAAATGTACAATAAGTAGATTTCCAATGGCTTTTCGTGAGACACTGTGATGTGAGAAAGTATGTCAAGAAGTTCTGAAACCATTTGAAAACACAATTATCTTAATCTCAAGACTTCAGTCTAATTCCATGATAACAACAGGATCAGGATTACTCATTGTGTCACACCTACATACTAATCAGAGATTTGTTTGGGTTGTTTTGCTAACCAAGATTAAGTTAATGGTGATTACCTGTTATTTTGTCTGGGAAACCAAATCCAAATGACTAAAATCAAATCACTATAATTGTATTTCTGCAGTGCAACTTACTTTTCACAGGGTTGAAGAAATTGAAAAAGGAATCTTGTGGAACCTCTTTGGTGACTGTCCGAACGGTTCCTCTTCCTTTGTGTTTCTGTTTCTTTTTAACGATTTTGACCGTCACGTCTTTGCCCTTATGCCAGTCAATCTTACAACTAAAAGATAGAAAATGCATAAATTAGAAACACTGGTAGTCCAGATCCATTTAATTTACATTTTCTGAGGGAAATGTGAGTGGTGCTTGCCCCTACAAATGTTGGGTGTTCTGGATGGTTGCTAGGGTGTTTTCTTACTGCCCCAAGTCAAAAGAGTTTCATGAAATTCTGTTCCCTTGATATGGCTCAGGTCCCTCCTTCAATGCAAGCCCAAGGAATTTTTTTCTCTGCTTTTATTGTTTGCAAGAAGAAAATAGTAAGTCCAATCACTTAGAAAAGTAATAGCACACCTTTCCTTAAAAAGCCACATGATTTGAGGCATCATTTATGTTTAGTTTAAACGGTGTAGGACGAGTTAGGGGCCTTTCAGACCAAACACATTCTTGCTTTAAAAAAACCTTGACGCAGTGCATCGATTTGAAGAGAATGCAGGTGTCTCGAGGCACGTTTTTAAAAGTTCTTTTAACTTGACATGGCACTCATGTCAATGAGTGAACGCAAGTTTGATCGTTAGGATTTGGGGTTGGTTCTAGGGATGCACCGATGTATCGACTGTGCAATTTATCGGGCAATTATTGACCAAATTAAAACCATCGGCAAATCGGCTTTAAGCATGAAAATGCCAATATGAAAAACCGATGATTCATTTCTAATTAATCATCATCACACTTTGTAAACTCTTTGCATTCAAATGCACAATCCAGAAATAATGACAGCCACAGAATGTAGAAGGGTTGACACTCCTAAGAACATGTAATATTTAATATTCACATTGAGGAAAAACCATTGTTAAAGACGTGACGCCGGGTTCAAACATCCTCAGTGAGTGGGGTGTGAGCAAGGCGTGAGTGGTGCGTTTTTGTTTAGGCACCCATATTAACAGATTACACCATTCCCACTGCAAGTGTGAGTCGTGAGGTGATGCATCAGTGAGCGGATAGTTTTGGCGTTGAGCCTATTTTTGCCACGCGGCTCACGCTGAGCTCAGCGGCTCTGGGTGCATTACAACACTAAAATAATCAGGAGATTATAGAAAAGACACAAAAGCAAATCCAAATTATTCAAACCAAACCTATAGTACACTACAATTTATATGTCTGCAAGCAAGTAAACTCAATAAAATAACTTAATAAAGAATTAATAAACTGCCAGACCTTTTGCCATTCTGTGTATATAGGTGTACAGTATAGACACAACATTAACCAATCACAACCAAGTGTGCTAATAAACAAAGTGCACGTGACTGCCCGCTGTTGTCCTAAAAGCAGCAATAACCTCAGCTTATTATATGACCTTATTAATGAAAAAAATTGGCGTAGGACCCCATAGATAACTATTTTTTGCACAGAGGTGCTGATGTTTCTCGTGGAAGAGACACGGCCAATGTGCACATCCAATGCGACCGAGGATATGTGAACCCAGCGTGACGGTTGTGAAAGCGGCACTTACCTATACATGATGAGGTAAAACCCATCCAAAACGCTTTCAAACCAGCAAACTTTGACTTCTAAGACATTGGTATGGTATCCATTAAGGCAGCACGATTGATTGAGTTAGGACTGAAGTCACAATATGGTCTAACGTGATTACAAAACTTTGAAAGGCTACGTTTAAAAATAGACTGCAATAAGTGCTGCAGTTAGCGGTTCATTTAGCATTGTGTAAGCAAGCGGCGCCCTCTAGCGGTCTGGACAGCATGCTCCATTATTCATTACACCACTATAGAACTTAAAAGGGCATTTCTTTCTTTTGGTAACATTTTATTTTTCATTATGTGGTTGACATTTCTGTGGAATTGCCCAAAATATGCATAATACGAATTTGTGATGGCCTATTATATACAGTACAAACATGTAAAATGTGAGATGACAAAATAAGGTAAGTGGCAAAATATCGGTATCGGCCAATAGTTTATTAAAATATAGGACAATAATTTTCATATCGGTGCATCCCTAGTAGGATAAAATCCCTAAACCTAAGAAGGAACAATATTCAGTGATGTTTACCTTAGCAATACCACAAATTGTTCAAATTCTCACCCTTCACAGTCCACGATCTCTGGTCCTTCGAAAGAGAACGGATCTGTTGCGTCCGGCTCCGATTTCATCTTGTAGACTTTTGTGAGGATTGTGTTACTGAAGAAGTTGTTGGGCTCGAAGTAGAACTCTAACGTGAAACTCTGTTTTTTGATGAACAATTGAACAACATTAAAAATTTGACTTATCCAGAGTATTTATCTGTTAAATAAAACACATTGTTAGTAAATAGAGTTCAGAGTACAAACCATTGGCTGTCCAGGCTCAGAAAATTTTACAGTGATGTCCTGCAAGTGTTTCAGGATTGGCTCATCATGCTCCTATAGGAAGAAATAAAAAGACCCACTTTATATTAGGTGTGTTTAACTACTATGGATAAAATGCTTAAATACAATGTACTTATTATGTACATAAGTGTTGTTGCATTGTACTTACATTTAAAGTCCCTGCATCCTAATCTAAACCCTAACCTTACTCCTAAACCTACCCGTACCTCAACCTCAATTGCAGCAAATGTAAATCTTGTGAGAATTTTGTAAAACAACATGCAGCTCCACAATAAATACATTGTACCAACATTAAAATACATTCAATACATAGTAGTTAAAGACACCTTATATAAAGTGGGACCGGAAAAAAAAAAGAATCTGTAAAAGATTATTTTTCAACTAATAATATTAGGCCAATGCAGAATTAGAAATGCTTTACATTTTCTGCTAGGTGAAAATATTTAAATATGGTCATATGTGCTAAACAGAGCTAAAGGCACTATGCTCTGATTGGTTCGTCGAATTCAGTGAACATCTGCAGAATTCTGCAGGCCCAGATTCTGTGCAGGCTTACTAATACATATTTAAAAGTTAAATATAAAACTAAACATAAAACGTACATATTCAAAAGGAATTTCAAGTAAAATGCAGAGAAAAAAAAAACACAATCAGACTGCAAACAACAATAATGTTATTAACACTCTTAAGGCTGCCCAGCTAACATATTCTCTTTAATAGCTTCCTGTCACAAAAACCACTTCCTGTGCAAACCACATCAACACTTTGTGCACTTAGTCAAAGCAGTCACTCTCTATATATCATAGACCATTGTTTTTGGAAATCCTTTATTAATTCACCCAATAACAGCAGATTATGTAAATTTCAACTCAAAGCCAAAAAAATCAATTTAATTAAATGGTAAACTATCTTTCAAATGACCCCAAAGCTCAAAAATAGGGTGCTTTAAAAAGCAGGTCCAAAAGGTTTCCTCTGTTAAAATAGCTAATATTTTTCTAAAGTTTTTTTTTCTTCTTTTTTATAAAAAGATATTAAGAGTAAATATTCTTGTTTTTGCATCAAGAAAATAAAGCGCAACAGTCTGGTCCCGGAAGTAAAAATCCCATTCATTTTCCACATAGAGGAATAGATTTTAACTATAACTTGTAAACCTTTATAGACCGACCAACCGTGAGCTCCGAAGTTGTTAATTGATGGTATTTGCTTCTGTTGCAGCCAGCAGTCTGCATTATTTTAATAGCAGAATTTAAAAAACTACAGTACCCATGATCCTAAGGGAGAACATCCACCAATCAGAGAATCACGCCCAACAAAGCACACCAAAAGAGCTCTGCAGCAACCGCCTACATTAATGATGCACTGTGAATGATGCAATCGAGTCGTTCTCCCAAAACTCTAACTAATATATATTTGTATAAATATGAATATTTTGCAATAAAAAGATAATAAATTGTTTAATCACATAAACAACTTCAAATCTATAGTTTTCTTCAATATTTCCTTGGTTTTTAATTCAATTATGTCATTCGCAATGCTTCATGGGATTATAATACATTCCCTTATGAAAGATGTTAATTTAACAGTCTTGTACCTTTGTCTTTTTGTCCGATTTTCAATTACTTTTTTGCTTCAAATCAAAGTTTGTAATGTTGTTATTCACCTCGGAGCTGGTTGGTTTGATTCATAGCTTACAACTCTGTCATAAAAATAATGTCACAATGCAAAAAAAATAATAATTTAAAAAATACTTTAAATAGGTTTTAAACTGTATATGGAAAATTTTATTTTTATGAAATAAGACAACTCACCTGCAGCATTTCACCCAGCATATCCACATGTTTAAAGATAGTTAACCAGAATTCCGGAATGCCTTTCGGATCGACAGCACTGGCTGAATCGGCCTGCTTTTCCTCCAGAGCAGCTTTCTTCTGCAAATCCTCCTGAAGGTGAAGATCAGTTTATTGATTCAACCATTATCACAGCACTGACAAAGACACTATAAATCAGACATTACACTCAGAGCATCCATAAAAAGGTTTACCAAGAAAGCCCAAAACTGGAATTTATTTACATAACACTGTTTTATTATATCATGTTCTATCCGATTTATCAAACATCATTTTGTACAAACTGTATAGTGAGTTTCATACTCAATGTCCACTTACAGCAAGCTCCTCTTCCTCCTTTTCACTTTGCCACTCGCATTCCTCATCTGTGGGTTCAACAACCCCAGTCACAATCTCTCGTCTCTGTACACAAAAGAGAATTGTATAATGCGACATAATTTCCAAGTACATGAACTTATCATTCCAAGTGCTCTAACAAGCTCAAAATCAAAACAAATGTTTCAGTTTTCACATGCTGGTTTTGAAACACAGAAACACATTTCGATATGGTCGTAAACAGGAAGACTGACTTCCCTTAATATGCATTGTGGGTTGGCTGAACTATAAGCCTGTCCCCAACCATGGAAATGGCCATACTAGAGCAAGGGCAGTCGGTCATTAGTTCTGGTGGGTTGACTTTCGCACTTAAATGGTGACCGTACAGACCACCACAGGGCTTGAAGGTCAACAGTCATGCTTCGAGAAACCACAGACAGCAACTGAAGCTACTTCCTGTGGACAGGGTCAATTTGGGAAACACTGGACAGACTTACTGAAAAGCTTTGTTCAGATATTGCAGGTTGTTGAGAGGTTAAACACGCAAGTAAAACAGCTCTGTTGTAACTCTGACAAAATGAGCATGTTTAAACAGAATGCTTGGTATTGCAGAGTTCAATCTGCATACCTTGTGGAAGATGGGATGGTAGAGCGCAGAGTACTTTCTCTCCAGTTCATGGACTTCCTCGTAAAACTTGGCCTCTATGTTCGCACTCTGGAGTTGGAGTCTCTTCAGGGCATAAACTCTTCTCTTCACACTCTTGGGCAGGAGGCTGAAATTCGGTACTCTGGATAGCAAACATTCAGGAAACAGTTTTAGACAGCGTTACGATAAAAAAAAAAAGTTTACGAAACATTACAGATGCTCACAAAACACAAGTTTACAGATGTTTACGAAACACAGCAAGTTTACAAAAAAAGCATGTTTACTGATGTTTGTGAAACTACAGATATTTACAAAACACGTCAAGTTTACAGATGTTTACGAAAATGCAGATGTTTACGAAACACGGAAAGTTTACAGATGTTTACAAAACACGGAAAGTTTGCAAAAAAGCACGTTTACAGATGTTTACGAACCTTTACAGATGTTTATAAAACATGGCAAGTTTACAAAACACGACAAGTTTACAGATGGTCATGGCAGTATTTTTAAAGTTTAGTCAACTTTACATACAGTTTAAATCAGAAATTTATATACACTTAGGCTGAAGTCATCAAAATTCATTTTTTAACCACTCCACAGATTTCATATTAGCAAACTATAGTTTTGGCAAGTCGTTTAGGACATCGACTTTGTGCATGACATGAGTAATTTTTCCAACAATTGTTTACAGACAGATTGTTTCACTTTTAATTGACTATATCACAATTCCAGTGGGTCAGAAGTTTACATATACTTCCTATCTTTTATTAGACACTATTTATCATAGTGCACTTATGGCACTTTTCCACTGCACGTTACGGATCGACTCGACTCTGCTCGCTTTACTTTTCTGAACTTGCTTTTCCACTGCAGTTTAGTGCCGCCTCAACGTGGGTGGGATTATAGGCTGATCGTCATAGTTGTGCCGCCTCTACTACCGTGACATCATCTTAAATGCAACACAAACATTACTGACCATAAACAATAACACGACCGCTAGCTGTTAGCTGCTAGCTCATTGTGCTGCATAAAGCAGTTGTTGCATGGTGATTTTACACTAGTGTAACAGTTAAATTGGCCTGGTTGTTTTAGAAGCAAGCTTTCCAGTAGCTGGTCAACTAAATAAAGTGAAGCTTTCAAGCAGAATATAGCGTTAATGTACCATCAACAGGGCACTCTCCCTCCCATTGCTCGCCATATCTATTGCCATAGATAGCGTCCATTTGGTCGAACCACTTCCACTTTCTTCTATTTGAACCACTCTGGCTGTTGTGGTCCTTGATGGTTCTGTAGTCACTTTTAAGTATTTTTAACTTTTCCCCACACTGTTGGTAGGTCAGGTGGTTGCCGTGTGCGGTCAACAGCTGAGACACTACCTGAAAGACTTTTTCATTTCACGTCGTTTCGTTCGTCGCTAACGAGAGGAACGTCTGCACTTCGTTTATTGACCACGGCATGGTTTTGCGCACAGCCATTTCTTTTTACAATTCGAAAGTCACGTGAACAAATGATGTCGCTGTTGCTAACATTAAAACTAGCCGGTTCATGTCCCGTGTTACAAATCCGGTGACGCTGGTAGTGACGATTCTCTCTGACCAATCAGTGATCTGCAGGGTTTTGACATCACATTTAGTATCAGCTCGCTTGGAACCTCGACCGAGGTGCTACTAAAAAAAATCAGGTACCAGGTACTATCCACAGTGGAAAACCCCCAAAAAGCGAGCAGAGACGAGTCGAGCTGTACCGTGCAGTGGAAAAGCCCCATAAGTTAACTGTGCCTTTAAGCAGCTTGGAAAATTCCAGAAAATTATGTCAAGCCTTTAAACGATTAGCCAATTACCTTTTGATAGGAGGTGTACTGAATTGGAGGTGTACCTGTGGATGTATTTTAAGGCCTACCTTCAAACAAAGTTCCTCTTTGCTTGACATCGTGGGAAAATCAGTACACCTCCAATTCAGTACACCTATCAGAAGTTAATTGGCTAATTGTCTAAAGGCTTGACATCATTTTCTGGAATTTTACAAGCTGCTTTAAGGCACAGTTAACTTCTGACCCACTGGAATTGTGATATAGTCAATTAAAAAGTGAAAATCTGTCTGTAAACAATTGCTGAAAAAATGACTCATGTCATGCACAAAGTAGATGCCCTAAATGACTCGCCAAAACTATAGTTTGCTAATATTAAATCTGTGGAGTGGTTAAAAAACGAGTTTTAATGACTTCAACTTAAGTATGTATAAACTTCTGACTTCAACTGTACAAAAAAAAAAAAAAAAAATTCAATTCTAATTTTCAGTCATATTTCAATTTTTCTGATTTTCTTTATCATTGCAGGTAGCTAAACGCCAACAGATAAATTGCTTCTTACCTTTCTACCTGTAAAAAGTCCTCTGGTTTGTCAGACTGAGAAGTTTTGCTTTCTCCTTTGCCTAAACATAAAAGAACATGGGGGGGGGGGGGGTTCAATCTAATTTACATGCAAATCATTCACACTTTCAATATGAAACTTGTTAACTATATACTTTCAGTCCATATATGTTGGCTATAATATATTATTGGTGAGTTTTAAGCCCTGTTGCGCTGATCTCAGAACAGCGGGTTTAGTCAACTTCTGACACTGTGTTGCGTTTTATTTTTTATTGTTTTTTATTTATTTATTTTTTTTTTTTTTGCGTGTGTAACAGTTCTCAGATCAGCCAAAACACGCAAACTATGAATTTTGACATGGTCATACAATTTTTGTTTTGATAATGGCTCACAGAAGTTCAAGAAGTTGAAGGCTCATCAAGTTTTCCAGAATACACAACTCATCTATGATCATAAATAACACAAAACATACCTTTGGCTTCACTCTTTTCACCTTTTCTATCCATTTTTCACTCCTCAGCTAATTTTCAAAGACAAAATGAAGACAAAAACTTGTCATGGTTACATTTAAAAGCCACTAGTGTCATACTTTCACCTGTTCATTAAACTGTACTCCCAAAAACGTAATAACACCCCTTTTTTTTTTTTTTCCTCATGTATACCTTATTTTTTTGTACAATGCAACAAGATACAAGTTAGTAACAATGTCAAAGTATAACTGACACAAGTGTGTGATGATGAAATGAGCTGTTTGCAAAACAAGCACATCACTGTCAGGAGGACCGGTCAATCAAATCAGTCAAATTGTGCATCCTAATGAACACATTAACTTATGAGTTATGATTAAAAATAGAAACCTTAATGTCACTTTTTTATTTTAAAGAAAAAAAAAAATAGAAACTGTATTATGACATAGTCAAGCAAACTGTCTGATTTGGTTCGTTTAGGTGGGTTCTGAGAAACAGCTCTGGTGAAAGAAGAAATCTTGTAACCAGCTTTCATAAACTACAACAGCTGCATGGTTATTGCTGTCACTGCTCTGTCATGCATGTGTCTATAGCAGTTAAATGTCCCATGCACATGGACAGCCTGTGTCTCTGTCAGCACCTGAACTGCAGCTCTGCCGTAACATTAAAAACCTTCGAATGAAGTCGGTCAAACATAGATCGTTTCCCAAACACTACATATACATATTCAGATCCATTCACGCTCAGAATAGCGTTTTCTTTGACTTACCTCCACGTAACGCTCCAGACCGTCCTCACGCTTCTAGCAGACGGATAAGTATGATGACATGTCGCACCATAATCATCTCTCATTGGACAATTCGCTGTCACGGGCCGAGGGTGTGGGCCAATCAGGGGTACGCCTTTGTATTGCGACACCTCATTGGTTGCGACGGTCTCATCGCGTCAGAAGAGCGTTTTTTGTGTAGGGAATTTCTATTTCTGACATGTTTGTTTACCACCCAATTAACACATTTTAGGAAATTATAACGATACATAGAGACACATTAATGACTGCTTGTCTGTTAACCATATACTTTCAGTCCATATATGTTGGCTATAATATATTATTGGTGAGTTTTAAGCCCTGTTGCGCTGATCTCAGAACAGCGGGTTTAGTCAACTTCTGACACTGTGTTGCGTTTTATTTTTTATTGTTTTTTATTTATTTTTTTGTTTTTTTTGCGTGTGTAACAGTTCTCAGATCAGCCAAAACACGCAAACTATGAATTTTGACATGGTCATACAATTTTTGTTTTGATAAATACAATTGTAACAGCATAAGGCCAGCTTATTGGATATAGTGCAAAAGGATATTATTAATTTTTCATGGTACTATGAAAATTGATCGCGCTGAGCTTTGTTAGTGAACAGACAAAATTACATTTTTAACTTTTACATCGCTCTTTCGTCATCTGTCCTACATGCTCACGGTACAGGCCCACTGGGGCAATAGTGCCACCACCGGGATCATGTTCTTTATTCTTGTATTTCTCTTTAGTCTACTGCCTTAAAGGGATAGTTAACCCAAAAATTAAAATTCTCTCATCATTCCATCCCAGATGTGTATGACTTTCTTTCTTCTGTTGAACACAAAGAATTCTATAAGAATATTTCAACTCTGTAGGTCCATGCAATGCAAGTGAATGGTGGCCAGAAAGTTGAAGGTCCAAAAAGCATATAAAGGCAGCATAAAAGTAATCAATATGACTCCAGTGGTTAAATTCATATCTTCAGAAGCAATGTGATAGGTGTGGGTTAGAAACAAAGCAATATTTTAAGCCTTTTTTACTTTAAATCTCCACTTTCACTTTTACATTCTTCTTCTTTTGTTTTTGGCAATTCACATTGTTCGTGCATATCGCCACCTACTGGGCAGGGAGGAGAATTTATAGTGAAATAAGACTTAAATATTGATCTGTTTCTTACCCACACCTATCAGATTTAACCACTGGAGTTGGTGTGGATTACTTTTATACTGCTTTTATGTGCTTTTTGGACCTTCAAAAATCTGGCCACCTTTCACTTGCATTGTATGGACCTACAGAGGTGAAATATTCTTCTAAAAATCTTTATTTGTGTTCAGCAGAAGAAAGAAAGTCTTACACATCTGGGATGGCATGAGGGTGAGTAAATGATGAGAGAATTTTCATTTTTGGGTGAACTATCCCTTTAACAACACCTTTGGGGACATGCTGTTCCTAGCCAAGAGGAAAGTCACTGGCACTGCCCCGGGTTTTCTCATTCAATAGCATTGCAAGACAATGCTTTAATGCTGTTAATATCTAAAAAAAAAAATTGTTTACCCTCATTTCATAATATGTCTTGCAATTGACATATTTTTTTGTTTATGTATATCAGAATAAAAAGCCTAGCAAAAGTTGTCAGGGCACTTTTGAAAGAGTGTTCCAAGTATGCATTTTACGACAATAAATTACGTTGTGTTATTCATGTGATGAACACTGAAAGGAGATTTCACATCCAAGGACCCCCATGGATTACCTCACCTGTTGACCGGTGAATTTCCATGACTTTTCTATGCTAAGGATTTTTTTTAATTTATTATTTTTATTTTAGGCCTAAAGATTTCATTTTCAATGCGTTTTATGAGCAGATGAGATATTTTAGAGCTGAGCGTAACTAGAACAATTTATATTCACTATAGAAACGTCAATGCCCTTTAAATATTTAATGCATTTCTATAACTGGAACTGACAACTTAAAAATTCCTTGATATTTCCAGGTTTTCCATTATTATATTGAATGTGTTCAAAAAAATGATCGAGACATGTTTAACGTCACATTTAGAATCCGGATCAAAGTGTTCCATTCCAGAGCTTGTGAGTTAAAACTAGTGTGGTGTGACGTCACGCTGGTGGGCGGGTCCAGTAAATTAGCCTAATCCACATTCATTCATAGCTTACACTTAAAACAGGCAGCGGCAAAACGGTGCGTCATTAAACCACTTTGTCAGTTTCAGGAAAAGACAGCGAGGTAAGAAAACAAATTACTCCACTTCATCTGCTATTTGGTATGATGTATGAATATATATAATATATCTGCAGAATGTGGTGCTCGTTCACCTGTAGGTAGGTGAAAGTGCACCAGCACACCCCCTGTCATGTGTCCTATAGTTTGAGACAGCAGCGCAGTTTTTCTTCAGATTAAACACTACTGGATGTCATGTATGGTGTGCAGTAAGTTTTTGCATAAACGCATGTGTGACATCCGGTCATCCATGCGCATGCTGAATGTTGCTCATGGGGGTCAGTGGGCGCTCGGGTATGCGAGGGCATCTCTCCAAGCAGAGGTCACTTTAAAAGACGATCAGATTCAGAATATGCAGTTATTGTTATCCATGCGTACTTGTTATATTTCAGTCATTGTGTTTACAACAGCCCCTTAATATTTTATCAATATTTGATTTTAGTTAATAATAATAGTGGAACTTGTCAAAGTGATTGCAGGTCCTTTTTTCTTGATAGTTTGGATTTATAAATAGCAAGACTGTTATTCTGCCTGGCTGACTATAAAATTAGATGTATTGTCGGTCTATCTAGTTGCGTATTTATTAATTTAGCTAGCCTAAATTAAAAAGATAGTTCGCTTTTTGAGCAAGAACTATGCAAATAGATCATCAAATATGGGAATCCTCGATATTTCCTTGTTCTACCATATAAAAGACTAGTACCTGTTGTAGCAGAATATATAATATCACATTATTAAAACAGTTTGTGACATATAATGGTGTTTAGCAGTAACATCAACACAGGCGCGACCTTTCCCCTAGTTTCCATCTGCACCGGCAAGTCACGTGGTCACAGCTGCTGGGGGACGGAGGGAGGTAAGCAGGTGGAAATATGACTGGGAATATATAAACATTGCGGCCTCTTTCCAAAACGTGACCTTCATGAGGTATACGCTAAGTAGAGTCCTGTTAAATGATGATAATATGTTTCTTATAAACATTTATAAGCATGCATTTATGATAAATATCATTGCATGTGTGTGCATGTGCCTTTGGTGAAGTATAGACAGGTGTACGTGGTGGTGGTGCAAAGAAATCTGTGTAGTTTTGGTTTCCGAGCTGTAACACTTTGTAATAGCTTATTTATGTTATTGTAATAACTTAGAAATAACATAAAATGAGACAAATATTAACAGAACATGTGTTAATTGACATTCACATAGTTAGAAATGTCATGAAGCTTTGGTTGATATGTATATATATATATATAAACTCACTGAGATTAAGAATCTCTTTTACAGAAGTGTCCTGGCCAAGACAGGCAGCCGCAGATGTTTACAGTCTTAAATAACATATAATGATACAAATACAAATAAAAAAATACATTCTCAAAGAAGTTAAAAGAGAAAAAACAAATATTTAAAAACATTTACTTTCTCAGATTCTCAAATGAGATATTTAAAAGTACACACCAGCCTTTTTATCTTTAAATCCAATCACAGGGGGCAGCATAACGAAAAGCTTGTTTCCCTAATTCTGATCGAACAAATGGAACCGAAAGGGTATACAAATTCTGAGAGCGTAAAGGAATACTTCACAGCAATTTCTGTTGGGTAAGATAACAGAGATAAGATGGCAATAAGCCCAAAATTGATTTATTGATGAACAGTTACCAATGCTTTAGTCTACATGTGAACGAGTGCCAAGTGACCCTATTATACAGCAAACAATGATGAGTAGTAAAGTAACAATTTGTAATAAATCTAATGGGGCTTTTCCACTGCACGGTACAGCTCAACTCGACTCAACTCGACTCTGCTCGCTTTTTGGGGGTTTTCCACTGTGGATAGTACCTGATACCTGATACTTTTTTTAGTACCACCTCAGTCGAGGTTCCAAGCGAGCCGAGCCGATACTAAATGTGATGTCAAAACCCTGCAGATCACTGATTGGTCAGAGAGAATCGTCACTACCTGCGTCACTGGATTTGCGACACGGGACATCAACTTGGTAGTTTTTAAAGTTAGCAACAGCGACAGCAATATCATTTGTTCACATGAATTTCAAATTGTAAAAAGAAATGGCTGTGCACAAAACTACACCAGGGTCAATAAACGAGGTGCAGACGTTCCTCTCATTAGCGACGAACGAAACGACGCAAAACAAAAAAGTCTTTCAGGAAGTGTCTCAGCTGTTGGCTGCACACGGCTACCACCGGACCTACCAACAGTATGGGGAAAAGTTAAAAAAAACTTAAAAGTGACTACAGAACAGATAACAGTGTCGTCGACATAGAAATTAAAACTACAATTTATAATATCAAAACAAAGGCAATTAATATAAATAGTAAAAAGTAGTGGCCCCAGAACAGACCCCTGAGGAACACCCTTGGTGATCTGTAAAGGTGCAGATGAGTGACCTTCCTTTCGCACCCACTGTGTTCTGACATTTAAATAGTTTGCAAACCAAGATATAGTGTTATCGGATAGTTCTATATTTGTAAGTCTAAGTTTGAATATTTCATGATCGACAGTATCGAAGGCTTTAAATAAATCCATAAAAAAGGATGCACAATGATGTCCTTTATCAAGGGCCTTTATCATTCACGACCTTTATAGCAGCTGTAGTGGTACTGTGTTTTTTCCTAAAGCCTGACTGGTTAACAGATAAAATATTATTTTCAGATAAATACAAAGACAATTTTTCACTGGTAAGAGTTTCTAAAACCTTTGAAAGAATGCAGAGTTTAGAAATGGGTCTGTAGTTATCCAGTTTAGTAGCATCACCACCTTTTAACAAAGGAATAACAAAGGCAGATTTCCACATCTTCAGGATTTCATTTGAGTATTAGGAAAGTTTAAAGATATACGTTAATGGAGGAGGAATAAAGTCAGCTGCTAATTTTATAAATAATGGTTCTAATTGATCTGGACCAGCTGACTTATTTGTATCTAGTAATTTGAGAGCTGTTTGAACCTCATGGATGGTAAACTGTCGAAAACTAAAATTAAGATTCATTAGATGTCTCTCTCCATAGTCAATATCTGATTTCATATCAGTGATTTTAAATGCCTGAAGTAGAGATCCAGTATCAACAAAGTGCTTATTAAAACAATCAAGCATTTGAGCCTTATCCGAAATTTTTGTGAGGTTGTTCATTATACATGGTGGAAGCACTGTAGTCTTTTTAGTGCCAGATAAGGAATCAATATTTTTCCAAAATTTTATTGGTTTATTTAAATTCAATTTTGTTTCAGTAAGCAAATATTCAGCTTTAGCTCTTCTAATCACTACTGTACATTTATTTTGTAACTGTCTAAAATAGAGCCAATCTGATTGAAGATCAGAGCACCTAGCCCTGGCCCATGCAACATCACACTCATAAAGCAAATTTGATAATGTGGTTGAGAACCAGGGATTGTCCAGACATTTAACTCTATATTTTATAAATGGAGCATGCTTATTGATAATGGTAGTAAACCTATCATAAAAATATTTCCAGGCACACTCAACATCTAGGATCAGAAATGTCTTCTCCCAATCAAACCGAGCAAGATCGTGAAAAAAGCCTTGTTCACTAAATTGAGACATGCATCGTCTAAAGATAATACAAGGTTTTATTTTGGGTAACTTTGCATTTCTAACTGTAGCAACAGCACATTGGTCACTAATATCATGTGCATAATCAGATGCTACTGAATAATTGTGTGGAGAATTTATAAAAATAAGATCAATAAGTGAGGATTTTTCTGGATTTTTAAGTTAAGTCTGGTAGGTGTATCTACTATATAGCCTATATAAAGATTTATTCTTTTAAGGGGGCTATTCTCATGAAACCTGTCAAGAAAATGTCCTGGTCGTATTTAATCCCCCAAAATATTAAATAATATGACATTATTTTCAGGACACTTAATAACACTGATAATTGGGGGGGTAAAATGTGCGTAAAGGCCTATTCACACCAAATTCGTGACGGATTTGCGAGACGGACTACCGATGAATGGTCTATTCACACGAGACCGAAATGAATGAAATTAAAAACAATTTCACCGCTGTACAGAAGGTGGCGCTGTTCTGCAAACATTTATTCTGGTTTATGGATCTTAAAGCATATAGCTGTCAATGCATGAGATTAAAATATCAGTTAAAGCAGTCATTTACCTAATTTGACATAACTGTTTTTATGTTCTTTCCATGTTTTTGATGCATTTGTGGAAAATAGAATCTGTGAATTTGTGCGAGTGAGATGAGTAAAGAGCACTGTTGGGTTCGTCCTGTGTTTTCTGTCTTAATATTTCTACATGCATTTTGCTATGAGAATATTCCAAACGAACTCCCAAACCTTCGCTTTTTTAATGCCTGGATAACAAAACACAGTGATATAACAGTTATAATGTGGAATAATTTACATTAAGTAAAACAGGTATAGCATAAAATATGAGGCATAACATTAAAAATAATAAATATAAAACATAGACTTTTGGCCTTTTCTTTATTTAATAATTGCATAATTGTATTGAATTCAGGGTTTCTTGTGCGTGGTGAGAAAAAGAGCACCGTTAAAGAAATACTTTGTGTTATTTTTTCCTTGCGATGAAAATAGCAGTCAAGCTCGGCAATTCATTTGTCTACACTTGATTTGTCGGACCCTTGTGAATAGTGGCATAGGAATCCATTGTTCCTATTCAAAAGCTCGTTCGGAAGGAACATTCGCGCCAAAAATTCGGTCTTGGTGTGAATAGGCCTTCAATATCATGAAAATAATGTCAATACATGAAAATAATCTTTACGGCCCTTAAATAGGCTTTATTGTCTATATAGGTAAAATATAAAATCTTATTTGTTTCTTTTGATTTTGGAGTAAAATAGGACCAAATAATTTTCTTGACAGGTTTCGTGAGAATCACTCGATGATTGTAGGATGACTGTTAATGACTTATTAACAAAAGTTATTATACTGTATAGTGTGACTCAGATGTCATTGCATGTGTCCATACAGCTGGTGGAGTACACTGTTAAAAAAAAAAAAAAAAAAAAAAAACTGTGCAGCTCTTATTAAGAATCTGTTTCGGCCTAATCTGACCCCTTTGTTTTGTTGGTGTGGCCTAATGTATTTATAAAATTATATATATATATATATATATATATATATATATATATATATATATATATATATATATATATATATATATATACAGCGGTATTACAAAACATTAATACTAAGCAAACTTGGCCACCATATCTGAAAGTATTCCAATTTGATAATACTTTGGTTGTTTTTGTTGGTAGTAATAAAATGTAATGGTTTGTTGCTTAACCATTGTTAATTTCTTGTGTAAGGTTGCCAAGCTATCAGAGAAAAGTACAGTCTGTCCTCCAGTTGATCACCTATTAATATAAGAGGTCAAACTCAATACGCCTTTCTTTGGAAAGCGTGACGAGGAAATAGGCCCTAAGTGCAAACACATTCTAAATGGCAGTAAGACTCTTAAAGGGATAGTACATCACAAAAAAATAATATATATATATATATTTTTTTTTTTTGTTTGTTTTTTTTTTGTTTTTTTTTTTTTGTTTTTTTGTTCCAGCCCTCTTATGACTTTATTTCTTCCCTGGAACACAAAAGGAGATGTTACTCAAAATGACTATTTTTCCATTTTCCAAAAGTCTCAGTCACCATTCACCTTCATTCCATCTTTTTGCCATTCAGATCATTCTGTATACTCTTTTACATGTCTATTATGTCCCTCGCTTCAAAATGTCATCTTGACCTATCAAACATCTACATGGTTTTATTCACAACAAAGTGTTGTTTACAAAATAAACACTTGTGAAACTGTGTCATAGAGGTCATAAAAAAAGCACATTCTGTAATCTCATAGACAGTGCCTTGTCACTGTATGTCATCCAATTAAATGCTTTAGATTACATTGAAAAGTAACAACAATGATTAGATTACAATTATTGTTTTATTACAATATATTGTGAAACTCTGATTAGTTGATCAATCAAGTATTCCAGTGGACTGTGTAATAAGAAAACGGTAATTATTCAGTGCCATGGTATTGTGTATATTATTGATACCATTTGATGCCATTATGTATTCACATTGGGAGCACGAGCAGACGTGACAGTGAGACGTGAGTTTCGGAACTATCTGTTTTATAACTACTGTTTTACTCTTACCAATACAGTGAGCGTGTGTAGTTAGCATGGCAGAAGCTCACCAGGCAGTGGCATTCCAGTTCACTGTCACACCCGATGGCATCGACCTGCAGCTGTGTCACGAGGCCCTGCGCCAAATCTACCTTTCTGGACTTCACTCCTGGAAGAAGAGGTTCATCAGGTTTAAGGTGACCTCACAGATGATCTTCATACTGAATTGATCAGAGTCACATGATGACTAGGCTTAAGGGCCCTCTTAGTAAGCTGTAATAAGCTTCATTATGAACGTTTTACTGAATTTTTGCAAATAGAATGTGCTCTGAATTATATATATATATCATTATATTATATTATATTATATTATATTATTTTTTTTTTTTTTGTAGAATGGTGTCATGACAGGGGTCTATCCAGGAAGTCCCTCAGGGCTTGTGGTTGTTTTGGTGGGTTACATGTCCACCACCAAATATGCCAAAATAGACCCCTCCCTTGGGCTGTTCACTAAGCTGTCAACACACCTACCAGTCAGGTAAATGACTAAAGATCAGTCACTTGTTCACAGTGTATGCATTTGAAAGTTTAAGAGTGGCCCCAAAAAGTAAACCGTACATGTTTGAGTGTCTTTGCATTAGTTAGATATCAAAATATTAAACTAAGTGGCATTTACTCTAAAGAAAGGTAGCACATGCACTCTTATCAAAAAAACATTTCACAGAGGTTTGTTTGGATTTTAATGATAAAATAATGTTTAAAATGAAGACTTTCTAGTTGACAAATGTTAGTGGATAATGTCCAAAGTTATGCGATGGAATTTAATACATCTACGAAAATCACCTAAAATACTAAAAGTAATTATAAAAGAAAAGTGAAGTTAGTTTACTTACAATATATTATCAACTGAAAAATAAATGCATTAATTTAGTTGGCTTTTTATTGCCAGTCACCTGCAATAATTGTTTATTTTTTACATTTTAAATTAATGATCTTGTAAGCAGGAGAGTTGATTGTTGAACTCTCTCAATCTGTTGCTAAAGGAATGGTGCAAACTGCTAAGCTTATAGTTGCTTTAATCTAGTATCTTCAAAACAGATTACAATATGATATACAAAACTATCTGAAAGATTGATATTACTCTAAGATTATATCCCACACAGCCCACTGACATAATTTACGAGTACTTGATAGCTGATCAACACTTTTGTCTTTTCTTGCATTGACTATTGCAATGCACTCCTTGCTGGGGTCTCTAAATCCACTTTAAATAAATTGCAATATGTACAAAATTGGCAACTAGAGTGATCATATTACTCCTTGGAATCCTTGCACTGGCCCCCTGTCAGGTTTCGTGTTGATTTTAAAATTCTCATGCTTACCTACAAGGCTTTGCATGGATTGGCTCCATAGTATTTGTCTGAGCTTTTAACCCTTTACACCCCAGAAACGTGATCTTCGCTCCTCCAAATCTGGTCTTTTATCTGTCTGTCTGTCAAACTCATCTACGCTCTATGGGTGACAGGGTTGTTTCTTCTTATACTCCAAAACTGTGGAACTTGCTTCCAGCTGATATTAGAGATATCATCTTAAAACTATTTTTTTCAAGACAGCTTTTACTTGATTATTATTATTATTATTTTTTGTACTCTGTTTTGATATGCATGTTTATGTACTCTTTTTGTCTATGCTTTGTATTCTTATATTCTATAGTTTTTTTTTTCTATGTAAAGTGTCTTGAAAAGCTACCTTTAACCTTGTTAGACTCTGCGTCTACATGCGTGGACATTGTATTTTGGCTTTGCTATACGCAACGCATAATTTTAATGAATTTAAACCGACTGAATACTGTTCACAACACTCTAGACTGTCATTTAAAGGTTAAACTTCTGGCTCATGGAGTCACGTGACACAACAACATGACGTTGATTTCCGTGAAGCTCTTGTATGGGCTCAGAGCCAACAAAAGTGCCTCTGGTAAGAAACCTCTACGTTTTTTTCATTGAAACCTGTGTGGGTGTAAAGAGTAGCATCTCTAGTTTCATTTGATATGCCGCTTTAAAAAATATATTTATTTTTCGCACATCAGCGTGCTGATGAACATGATGTCCACATATGTGGATTTTGGGATATTATTCCCAAATATATATTTATTTTTAAAAACTTGCAACATTAACACATCTGTGGGTCATTTTGCTTCATTTTAATATAATCTTTACAATATTTTATTATCACTGTAGAATACGATTCTATTCATTAGCATTAGTAAATGCATTCCTATATTTACTGTGCATTTTCACATTGAGAATCGATGGGTTCATCCAAAAGCTTTCAGAGGCTTTATATGAATTTAGGATGAAAATAAGGTGCATTTCGAACTGGTCTGAGACAAGTGCAGACAGACAGCACACTAGAGGTTAAGTCAATCACTAAATATGGAGCAAGGGAGCATCCTATAACTCTCTATGCAGCTTAGTGCATTCAATCCAAACTTCCTATTAGTATCAAAAGTTCAGTTTCAGGCTGCAGATGATGTTTGGGCCTCTCAATATGTTTGGCAGACATGGGACAATGGTAATCAGTACATAGATTCAGAATTTATAATGTATAATTTTATCGTAACATGGTTGGCATTGATTGGATGATGCTGGCCATTACTTTGAATCAGAATTAATTATGCTAGTTCTGATGTAATGTCTGTAATGTCTCAAAAACATAAATAACCAACACTTCTGGAAACATAATAATTAATTTGATTAAAAAAAAAAAATAGCTTGGTATTATTAAAAATTTCACAACTTCGTCCCGCTGTCCCCATACTGTATGTGGACATCAGCTTTTAGGAAAACATTTTCTCTAGATTTTTTTTTGTTGTTTTTTTTGCTTGTTTATTAGGTGCTACTAATTACAAATCAAAAGGGAAATTGAAAATGCACACAGCAGTCACGCTCGGGTCTCAGGAGGTTAAAGGTGCTATAAAAAAATAAAGTATTTTTATAATTATTATAGTACTAACATGGCTGGGTCTAAGGGTGGGCGGGCATTGTCCCCCTAGATTTTTGTTGCACTCCCCCAGAAACTTCTGATGCCCCCCACCCTGGTTGGATGGCGAAACAACCACGGCCTTCTTCCCTAGTTGGCCGAAATGAGAGAACCTATTGCCCAGCCTAAAGGTCAAAATGCCCCCACAAAGATCTCATCCTAGTACCAGCCTTGAGTAGTATCTCCAATTGTTTGGTTGCTATTGTATATTTTTAAAGTTATGTGTGCAGTTCATTTCTCAACTAACAGCTAAAGCTATGATTTTCTGCAGCAAATACATAACAGAAGAAGGCCAACGTATTGCTGGTGGTGTGCTGGTTGGAACAGGATTATGGTTTGCTATTATCTTCGTTATGAGGAATGCCCTTAAGTATCTGCTCTCTTGGCACGGCTGGATGAGTAACCGTCATGGATCTCTGACCTTAAAGACAAAGATTTGGTTGGTGAGTGTGGGACCAAAGTCAAAAAGTTTGGGATAATGTCACACCCTATAACTATCTTGGCTTGACAAAGCCAACATACTGTTATTCTGCAGACTTGGTTTATTTAATAAATGTTTTTTGTTTTTTTTAAATCCCTAAACCAAGACCAAAATGATCAGTTGTAACTCCTCCTAGACCTTTCAAGCTACACCCACCCAACTCGGCACAGACCTTCAAACTGTCCTGATTTGGGTTGCAATGACTTTTCATCTGATCGAATTACGGTTTTCGCACAAAAATCCCATAGGCTTACATTGACGGAATGTTTAAATGGGCTAAGACTATTCAATAATGATCTATAAAATATAAGGCTTTTAATTTGCTTTAACTGTCTCTCTTTCTCTATCTATAAATCTATCTATCTGACAGTCTGTCTGGCTAGCTAGCTAGCTGGCTTCTTGCTTTTTGTCTCTTTGTAGTGTCTATATAAACATTACATTTCAAAACTAGGTAAACTTTCAGATAAGGCTTTGTCAAACCAACATTAAGTTTGTTTTGTCAAACTTTACCTATCTAGTTTCAAAACTGTTCTAGTAGTTCCATGTCACTTATCTAATTTTTTTTACTTTTTTTTTTTATCTGCATCATAAATTGTAATATACGTTGTTGTTCATTGGAACACATCGTTTAGATGTTATGGCAAAAGTGTCTATGCTCATTTCATATGGATGACCTTTGGCCCCATTTTATCACTCTCAATTCAGGTGTTGGTGAAGTTATTCTCTGGGCCAAAGCCAATGCTGTACAGCTTCCAGAGTACACTGCCCCGGTTACCTGTGCCTCCTGTGAAAGACACTGTTAAAAGAGTGAGTCATGAATTTTTAGTTGGTCAACAGAAACATCGTTGAATGAATTCAATAAATACAATGGAAAAGGACTATTATATAAGGATTTAGTTCAACCAGGGAATATCTACGCTTTTTGAAGTACCTTAAATTCGTAATAATTTTACAGTTTTTATGTTTGTTTGTTTTTTAGTATCTTGAGTCAGCTCGTCCTTTGATGGATGATGAACAGTACAAACGAATGGAGGGGTTGGCAAAAGACTTTGAGAAAAACTTGGGCCCCAAACTCCAGTGGTACCTGAAGCTCAAATCCTGGTGGGCTTCTAATTATGTAAGTTTGCTGATCGTCACTTAATCAAGGATTTGCAGATTTCACTGAGTATCACAAATGGCTTGTGGGTACATTTCAATAGTCAAGTTTCTCATTAAAAAATTCCGTAGAACCAATTTCACTTTCACCATTCAAAGTAACATGAATAAGTGACAAAATCACAGCCAATCAGAGCATATTTGATGTTGAATATACAACTATGTGGAGCTGAATTCTATACCAGTGAGATTTCACTGTGGGTGAAGCTGCACAGCACAACAAAAATAGAAACCAAGCGACCAACAAATTATCTTGGCATGCATCTAGGGTTGCAAACTCCATGTGAATACGGGACACTTGCATCTTGAGTGCTGTGATACTGAATGGGTTCCCCCTTGTCTTTATTTTGCTCAAAATATTAGATGTCCCAGCTAATATGGGACAGTTGCCAATCCTACATGCATCTCTTGACATGGTCGCAGCTGGTCAGGACTAAAACCCAAACCCAACTTGAAAGTAATCTGAGCTCCTAGTTTAAGTTAAATTTACTTAAATTCACATAACTGAAATACCTTTATTTGAGATTTGTGCCATAATTTGTAGATAAATATTTATCTATTTTGTACTCTCATCCCCAGGTCAGTGACTGGTGGGAGGAGTATATTTACCTTAGAAGTCGTGGACCAATCATGGTCAACAGCAACTACTATGCAATGGTAAGGCTACAATGCAATGTGATGAAAAGAAATAAAAATTCAAACTGTCACAAAGTCAGGACAAAACAGTCCATCAAAATGAGAGCAATTACCAATCTTACAGTGTATTTTGCTTGTAGCACATGATGTTGTATGACTTGAACAAATAGGCAGGCTTTTTTGCCACCATTTGCTACATCATAGTAGCATAATAGCCATTTTGTAGAGTACTCACATCAACTGTTTTAAGACAATATCATATCAATATAATTACTGCAGATAATCAAGGAAGTCCATGTTCAGCAACTGCAGCCTTCAAAGAACATGTAGACAGCCATGCACCTCTTTACATCTGGGTCATGGCACCATTTTTTGGGTAATGGAGTGGTATAGTGGTTAATATTCAGGGCTTGTAACTGGGAAGTTGCGAGTTCTATCCCCGCAAGATCCGAGACATCACCAGTGTTCCCTTAAACAAGGCACATAAACTCAGGTTGGTGACATCACATGAAAGTGTTCATCACTATCACCTTCTCTCTGTCTTTATCAGGACTTCCTCTATGTGTTTCCCACTACTCTCCAAGCTGCCCGTGCTGGCAATTCCATCCACGCCCTCATGATGTACAGAAGAAAACTTGACAGAGCTCAAATCAAACCAGTGAGTCTAGAATCCATAATAGACTCTACAACACAAACACATTATTCTCTGATGAACCCTAAAACAAAAGAGTCACATACTTTTCTACCTTTGTCCTATAAAAGAATAATGGTCTAGTTTTACCCCTGAAAAAAGAAATCACATACTTTTAAGTGTCTGGTTGAAGAATATCCACCATAATCTATCCACCCCCATATCATTCCAAACCTGGAGTATTTTGTTTATTCTATGGAACACAAATGGAGATTTTTCCAATTATGTCCAAGCAGTTCTTTTCCATACAACAAACATGAGTGACCCCATTTACATACTTAATTAAACGGCTTATTTCAGGGTTTTTTTTGCAGAAAGTGGTGTTCTGAAACATCATGTAAATTTGAACAGAGTTTTCCTCACACCGTTTAAGAGAAAGCACTATTAATACAACTACCAGTAGGTTTGCCAGAGAATGCGGCTTATGTGGCCATGTATGTGCATAAGCAGCATTCTAATAGGTTTTTGAAAGGTGCGCAAGTGTTTATGTACCAATATATAACTAATCCATTAGCTGATGTTAACAAGTAGAACTTTATTGTAAAGTGTTACCAGTGTGTTTGGGTGCATGTTTGTGTCTCTTTTTTATTATTCCAAATCAGTAAACACATTTTAGGCTGTTTGTCATTTCATACAATTCTGTCTCTCTCCCTCACTCTCTAATTCCCGTACTAACCCCCCCACCTCTGTCTACTTGACTGTGAAAGAGCTCCTCATAAACAATCTTCTGTTTTGTTCCTTGCACCTGGACGCTGCTGCATTTGCTATGTGCACTCACGCCACACGCCCAGTTATACTTGCTGGAGAATCGAGTGCCACTGTGTTCAGCACAGTGGGAACGCATGTTTAACACATCCCGCATCCCTGGGCCTGAGACAGGTAAGAAGAGGGGCTCGTCCACACGACCCGCATCTAACCCACCCTCCTTCATCAGCTCCAGCAGCGGCTAGCCAACATGCAGCCTCGGCATTAGGACAACAGCACAGTAGACAGTAGGTACATTAGTGCTTAATTATTTCTTGTGGTTGACTGATATGGGTTTTTCAATGGCTGATGATGAGATCCAGAGAGCAGAGTGGCTAATGGCTGATTTAATACAAATATACAGTATATAATAATTCCTATACAATTAAATATATCTAGAAAAGGAAAAGACAAACTTAGATTCCAGAAGAATAACCATGGAATGTCCAATTTGTCAGAAAAGATATAGTTCATTAAGGCAGAACAGGTTAAAGGACTGTGCTGAGCTTTGTGGATTTAGCTTGAAAGCTTTTGGATGAATTAGTTCGAAATTTTGAATGGCAGTCTAATGATTTGATAGCAAAAGAGACAAACCCAAAATCGGCTAGAAGAATGTATTGTCCGGATGGATTAATTGGAAAAAATGTGGCCATTTTTAGATAATTGGCATAGGCCGATGACCATTAACAAAAGCCTGATCTAGCCTGATCTCATGAAGATTACGTGACTGTGGCGACATTTTTGCAAAATGATATTGCATGGTTCCTGACAGGTATTGCGGCAGTTCTGAGATGAAATGTCCACTCTGTGGCGCTAAAAGCGAGTTACATTTTCTCCCAAACAGACAAGGTGTTTAAGGTTAATGCTTAATGGAGTTTTAAATAACAAAACATACCTCCCTACCCTAAACCTTAAACCTAAACCTAACTGACAGTGTTATAAAAATCGAATGTGAGATGTAAAACAGAATTGCTGAAGTAACCAAGTCATTTTGTGGTGCTTCTATGACTTTGGACTCATGTGTCGACTTGCGTACCCTGGTACTTTGCATCACAAGTGCAGTGCTCAATCAGTTGAGCTACTGCACAATTTGATCACATTTGAACAAGCTTGTAAACCGGTACACATCGCATCGCCTTACAAGTCATGCACTATATTAAAAGTGTTTCGATGTCGTAAGATAGCTTTGTAAGGAACAGGGGAGAAAAGTAAGTGTTTATGAACTGGTAGTCTGTTGTTTTTTATCGTGATTTGTGTGAAAGGTAAGAAAGTCATTGTTTTAGCGCTTCTAGTGTTTATTTCACCAGGAAACTGCCGTGGAACGAGCCACGTAAAAATAATTTAGCAAAAATAGAGGAAAAGTAGCATGTTTCTATGAGACCAGGTTGACATTTTTTGTTTCAAATATTGTTATTGTACATATTGTGTTAATTTAAGCTATTTTGTGTATGTATCATTTCTGATTATTAAATTATATTATAGACCTACAGTATACATCAGCATTATATCACCATTGGCCCACCCTGCTCTCTAGATATTGGCACCTGCTCTCAAATTACCCTTTAAGCTCTGAGGGTGTTTGTAAAGATTTCCTGTTTCAGTGGCATACCCAAAATTAAATATTTATATCTCGACCCAAAAACAAAACAAAACAATGAGGATCAAGTGTTTGGTATCATTTTAAAGAAAACATTTCAAATTTTTGAATGATATAGAGTATGATAAATTCTGACACTCTTTCAGCCTAAGAAACTGCTGAAAAATCACAAAAACAAAACAAAATTTTTGTACTTATTTTTCTGATTTTAAATAATATACGGTGTAAATAAGGTAGCTCTGAAAAACTGATTTTGTTTTGTTCCCAATCATTTTACCTTTAACTGAGCAAAGCAAATTTTGTGTTTTTTGATATGACAAAATTTAAAGCATTGCAAAAATAATTTAACCTGGTGTCCAAAAATGTCTCCAAGTGTCCAAAAACCTCTCAAAACAAATAATAATTGTACATAATAACTAATTACACATGCAAATACAACAATAACTAAAGGTATGCTCTCTCTCTAAAGCAGGCAGGCATGAGTAACGAGATCTCATTCATTTCCATTCTGTGTCATTTGAGTCAGCATTGAGTCTGTGTCATGTATTTGGTTCCATCTCCTGGTGGCCATATGTAATTAGAGTGAACGATCCCCTCTGCCCATATTTGGATGACTTCCACCTCTGGTTGCAGCGATCTGAATCCTAATACGACTGGTTTAGCATTCCATGACGTTGGATAATGTACTGCATAATTTCCGATGAAGTCATCTGATCAAGGAAAGCTAACGTGTTTTTAGCCAGATTGCACATTATGTGCAGTGTGCACATTGTGCATCGTGTAGATTATCAAATGAACTGTACATCTGATTACCTCGTGTGTGGGCTTGTTTTAAAGATAATTGTCTCTTCTAAGTAATGGTATGTGATATTTTATGTTCTGTTTATGTTTCATAAAGTTATAAGCAAAAATGTGGCTAAACACATGTTTACATGTAACATGTTTGTCAAAGACATATACTTAGCTATTACTCACTATATTTTTGTCTGTGAGTAAAACAAATAGGCTGGTTGTATTCTACTCTTTGAGCTTTCCAACAACATATGATACATATTTGATCAGTTTGATGTTTTTACTGATTATGATAATATGTAAAGTGCAAAATTATTAATAAATGATCAAAACAGAACACTTCTGATTTAACTGCCGGCGAGCCCATCTGAGCTTAAAGGGTTAAATGGCCAGACCTTTATATCAGTGGACTAATGTTGTATTCCACAGATCCCAATCTGTTTTACTGTATCTACAGGTAGCAAACAGTTTGAGGTTTTGAAATTGCTTATGTATTCTACTGTTATTGTAGCCTGTTTTCATACATCATTTTGCAACTGTGCTGTTGACCTGAGGCGAGTCTCCATGTTGCAGAATTTGTCTCTTCCTGATGATCCTTTACTTCTCCACTCCCATTTGTTTCTTTTTTGTTTTGTTTTCCATTGCTCTATTTCCCTTTACAGATTTCACTTGTGGTATTTGGGTTCCTTCCTTGTTTTCTGTTGGTGTCTGACTCTCCATTCTGCTTTACAGCTCATGGCTCTAAACACTATCCCCATGTGCTCATCTCAGTATGAACGTGTATTCAACACCAGTCGAGTTCCAGGTGTTCAATCAGGTAGAGCGGTCCTCTCAACTGTGTTTTGAGCCTTCATCTTGTGATTAATCCACTTTTTAGTGCAAATAGCTGCTAGTGACTAAAATGCATGTTGTGAAATCAGTAGATGAGTTTAATTGTTGGATCACATGTGTGATTTGGGTTTGCTTTGATATGGGTTTAGAGGAAGTTGCAGTGTAAAAATGTTCTGTCAGGCCACCATAAAAAAATTGCTTTATGCAATAACTTCTAAAGTAACTAGTTTTTCAAATGTAATTAAAAAATATTGTTTAATCAGACAAATTCGATTACACTTACGAAATAAAAATTGGGGGTTAAATCAAGAAGAAATATAGATTACAACTTTTTCAGGGTGTGCTGTTAACGTGTGTGATTTAATGACTAACCTATTAACTGACAGATGAATGAAGACCAGGAAACGACACAAGGATTTACTCGTATAGCCGTAGGGTTCCAGTGAAAAGGGCCATAAAAGAGTCTTGTCTTTTTTTGTATATATATATATATATATATATATATATATATATATATATATATATATATATATATATAGCACAATAAACCCAATAGGGTCACAGGATTGTGAGCAGTTAATCTGTTACTAGCTAGACAGTTCATAATGTGCTTTCATGGAAGTGAAATGTATATAAATGTAATAGAATTACTAATGGACATAGCTACCATTGATTCATGATTAATATTTTCAGACTAAAGTAATTTACATTAAGTTAGAATATTTGTATTATATAATATGTATGAAATTGCACTGAAAAATGTGCTTTAAGTGATAACATCTAAATTAATTGATTTTATTTATTTAACCACTTAATCAGCCTGAATACTTTAGGTTACACCAACAAACCAAATTTTAAGGATTAGATAAATAGTTCCTTAACCTTCCTATAGAGCGCAACAGTCTGGTTCCGGAAGTAAAAATCCCATTCATTTATCCCATAGATGAATTGATTGATTGAACTTATAAAACTTTACAGACAGACCTACCTTGAGCTACGAGGTTGTTCATGGATGGTATATGCTTCCGTTGAAGCCATCCGTCTGCGTAAGTCGTCTCCTCAACTCCTTTGTCAAAAATCGTGTTTGATAGCAGAATTCATGGTAAACAACTACATTACCCATGATACAGCAGAGAAAAATCCACCAATCATAGAACCGTGGCCAACAAAACCCGCGAAACGTGACTCGGAGCGACCGCGCAGTCCCATGACGCACTGTGAATGACGTAATCCAGTCGGTCTCCCTTCACCCTTAAACTACTTATATATTTGTATATATCGGAATATTTTGCAATAAACATAAAATATATTGTTTCTATACTTATAATCAACAACCTAAATCAATAGATATATATTCACATCATGTTTTATTCAATGACATCATTCGCAATGCTTCATGGGATTGTAGTTTGTGCCCTCATGAAAGACGGTAAGTACACATCCTTGTACCTTTGTCTTTATGTCCGATTTTCAAATACGTTTTTGCCTCAAAATAAAGTTTGTGATGTGATTCTCCTCAGAGCTGATTGAACTCTTTTATGAAGGATTTTATTAAAAGTCTAGGGAAGAAATTAATGGCAAAAATAGTTCCGGAACCCAGACGGCTATAAAAGCGGGCGGGCACTGTTGCACTCTATACTTTTCGGTCATTTGTGACCGAAATACATTTTTACAATGTAATAAAAAGGGTTTCCTTTATCTGAGAGGTACAAGACTTTTAGACTTTTCCTCCACTTGCCATTGAACAGATTTTTTTTACTTGATTGGATAAGTGGTCGGGGAAAAAATTTACACCTTTAGTGTTCGCACTCAAAATTGACCGACCATACTGTAGGACATGAATGGGAAAGACTAAAAAAACAGAGCATTTCAAATACAATCTATAAATCAGCCACAATACACAACAAACACACACACACACACACACATACAGAAAGAGAACAAAGCCTGAGTCTGACCCAAATGTAAGATAGTTGACCTTTTCCACTACGGGAAAGTTACATAGAACACTGCAGCCATCTACTGGCTATTATTGTTATAACATGATTTTCAAGTCATGTTATTTTTCTTTTTCCACTAGATGGCAGCAGTCTGCCCCCGATACATGAGAAATTCTCACATACTAGGTTTTTACTGTAGTGAAGTTAATAAAATTTATAATAAATTTTCTTATTTGTATATACAAATGAATGGTGAAATTGAGAAATGTATAAGTAAATAATATATAAAAAATATAAAATTCCAAAAGAAGTGCATAAACCTATTGTTTTTACTTCAGGGAAGAAGAAATGTTATCATTGCTTTAAAAAAAAGAGTTACACCTGTAATGTTTCTGGTCAAAAATAACTGCAAACAGTAAAGTGGCCCTACTTGAACAGAATAGGAGGATTAGGATAACAACGGCAGGTTACCACTTTATACACTGTGGAATGTACACTTTTATTACATTAACGGGATTAAACCACAAACATGAAATCCTTAATATATCCCTTCTTGCACGTTTTGCCTTCACCAGTTCACCTAAATTGTCATGGTGTGACAAAATAATTTTTTTAAGAACAAATATTCTATGTAGACTCTCAGTTGAGGTAATACAACTGCATGTTTTATAAAAGAATTACAGTACCAATGTTGCTGTATCATGTTGTTTAAAATAGTTTTAGATGCATTATATTATATTATATATCATGTGATACCAGAGAACACTTCTGTGAGTCATGACAACTAACCATATCAAGTGTTTGGCCTCTCTTCTCTCCTACAATTGTCTTTTCATCTGCCTTGCACTTTCTCTTTGTCCAATGACCATTAATCATTTAACCCTTCAATGAACAGCCTAAATCTATGACAGAATTTTTCCCCACTTTGAAATAGCACATGTAAGTTTTGGAGTAACTTAAATATGACTTTTTATTTACCATATCTATGTTCTTCGACAGATGTTCTTCAGCATGTGAATGAGAGCAAGCACATTGCTGTGTTCCACAAGGGCCGCTTTTACAAGGTGTGGATGTTTTATGACGGACGGTTGCTGTTGCCCCGTGAGATTGAGCAGCAAATTGAAAGGATCCTAGCAGACGAGTCTGAACCTCAGCCAGGGGAGGAGCTGCTGGCTGCGCTGACTGCAGGTGACAGGTGAGATACCTGGACAATAGGCTTAAGAATTTGGCTTGAATGGCCAGTATTAATGGATTGAATGAACATTTTACCCTTTGTTCAAGGAACCAGATTTGCATTTTCTTTCTCTCTGTTCACTGATATGCAATCAAAGCAAATGAAAAAGAACATGTACTGAGCCAAGTGATTTTATCTGTCTCTTTTGTTCCCATTACAAAGAGTTCCCTGGGCCAAAGCCCGCTCACAGTTCTTCAGCAAAGGAAAGAATAAGCAGTCTTTGGATGCTGTGGAGAAGGCTGCTTTCTTTGTTACTCTGGATGATACCGAGCAATGTTACGAGCATGAAAATCCAATCCAGTCCTTGGACAGCTATGCCAAATCTCTACTCCATGGAAAATGCTATGACAGGTGCTACTAACATCACGCCAGATTATGATTAATGACTGTAAATGTGAAATTGCTTCATGCAACTCATAAAATATTTATTTTGAGAATTAAACAGGGCCTCATTTCCCCAAAGTTTCCCATTGTAAGCCTAAGTAGTTTTATGACACGTTTCACAAAACCATCATGACTTAAAATGTCTGTAGATTTATGAGTGCTCTAGAGTAATTGTAGAGCGCTAAGAACAACGTAAGGACACAGATTTATGCAGACACCTGCAGGACAATCATGAAATTATATGTAATACAATTTAGATACCTATAGCTGAACTTTATGATCATTTAATATCAGTAGACATACGTTTTGTTTTAATTTTGTTTAACCGACAAGGCTAAAAATAATATAATAATAATAATAATAATAATAATAATAGCAAATGCATAAAATGGTTAGTCAATATTAAATGAACAGATATATTAAGTAAACAAAAAAATATTTGTGGACTACAACAAATAACTAACAACAAAGTGGTGGCATAATTGTTGCAGAGAACTGTATACATTTAAATCAGAGAGAGAAGGAAAAAAGTCAGTAACTTACTGCCGTGCATGACAATTGTCCATATATTGGCTCCTCATTCTCATCTCCTCTTCCTCTCTGACACCCAAAGGCGCTCTTGCCCGCACCACGCATTGCGTAGTACCGCACATGTTGTGAAGCATTGCTGTTACCGTTATCACTTTTGGGAGTTAATAGCAGTCCTCCCTTTGATTGGTGTATGTCCCTAAAGTGCAGCTTCCACACGTCTCCTTATTTTGCGCTCTTCAATAACGGTGAATCTCGTTATATTCAATTAATGCTTGTCATTGGCAGGACCATACACAGGGCCTCCACTGTCTTCACTGATCCTGGAAACTTTCATCTTGACCCACAGAGCAATTTGTGAAAATTAAATATTAAAAATGCACACCTGGTGAATGAAGCAGTGATTGTGTAAAATAAATAGATCGTTCTACACACAATTATTGCAAAACAAGATGTAATTATGTAATTAATTAGGTTAAATATTTATAAACATTTCCAGCCAGGTAAATTACAAATGTTTTATAAAGTTACGTGCAAATATAATGAAGTTACATTGACGAGCAACACTATACAGTCACATTTCAGCACCTCACGAGGACAGCAACTCTCTTAGGGTACTTTCACACTAGCACTTTTGGTGCGCACCAGGGGTCGAATGAAGTCAAAGTTCGGTTCGTTTGAATAATGTGAACGCTGTTTTCTGAACTCAGGTGCGCACCCGCGAACCACACCAGAGTCTGCTTGAAAAGGTGGTCTGGGGTACAGTTCATGTGAACTCCAGTATGGCTCGCTGCTGATATGAATGCAATCGTACCAAATTGCAGAAGTGAACCGCTTGTAATGATGGATAATTCCCATCTTAGCAGGCTCACGATCGCAATTATTAAGGTATAATGCATTTCTCCTACCTGCTTGTATCCAAATACAGCGCCTTCAGAGAGCAGCTCCCATTCTTCACATCTCTTGCAATGCATCCGTGGGCTCACAGCAAACATATGCTAATATTCATCACATCATTGCACATTCAATGCATCCGCGGGAGACAAACACAAGTGTTGTTCTGTGCATGGCAAGTTTTCGTGGTAAATCCAAATAGACAAACTTTAATACTTTTCTTAACACAGTGATGTCTTCAAGTTGTTACCTAGTTACAGTGGTAAACAACTGCCATTTGTACTATTTTGATGATTTATATACGCTTACTCCAGTGTTGATTGGTTGGATGCTCCTCCCGAATTTTTGTTAAGAGCTCCATTTCATGAGTTCACATGTTCATGTCATCTTTGAATGAAGAGAATGTGGCTAGCTGTCCATAATGGAGGGCTCGAGTTCGAGACTCAATCCAAGCCCGAGGTACCCCCCAAAACTGCTGACGATATTGATTGCTACTGAGGATAATGATCGGTACAGCAAGCCGGGAATATGGTTTAAAGAGATACTGTGGATTGCGCCTACTGGTTTCTTATAAGAAACCAACCCCCGCCAAAAGTATTAGGAAGAATTTAATAAACAGAAGCCGCTTGGGTGTTAGATAATGATGAGATAAGGGATGGAGTGCTTGTAGTGGCCTTTAGTGCTTGGGGGGGAGGGATGCTTCGATAGATGTTTGATAGTGGCGAATGCATTTGTGAGTATGCATGCCTACAGTATACCTCCAGACGTGGACCGTTTGAAAGGTAGGGCTCGTGATGCAATCCAAATGGGAGCTCACGGTGCAAATGGGAGAGGGTTCTTGCTCACAGCATTCGAACGGGCGAGCCCAGCAAGCAATCAAACAGGGGACCCACACTGCATTAGAACGGGAGAGCCCCCTCAGCACTTCGAAAGGGAGCGCTCATGATACAAATAAATGTGAGTTACACACACAGCTTTCAAACGGGAGAGCCCTCACTGCGATTTGAACGGGAGAGACCAGGTTGCATTCGAACGGGTGAGCCCCCACTGAGATTCAGATGGAAGAGCCCACAGCTGGATCATGAAAGCCCACACGCAACAGCTGGACAGCACTTTTGCGCTGCTTCGGAGATGTAGACTGAGAGATTGAGCCAATAGCAGGAGCACCGTAGTTGCGGTGTCGCAAGGCTTTAATGCACTGCCTGAGGAGAGGATTTGCAGTGAGATACCAGGGTAGTACGTATGCGCTGGAGCAGAAGCGGATCAGCACTTGCAAAGTTGGGGCTCGTCATGGCTACGGTGAAGCATAGACAAAAGCGACTCATCGGAAGCATGTTAAAATACTGCGGTGGCAGTAGATTAGTATTTGAACCATTAATGAATGATGCCGAAGAAACCTGAAGCATATTGCAGCTAGCAGGGGCTCAAGTTTGGGCATGCATTTGCATTCTGCTGAGATCACAGCCAAGTCCAGCACTCTGATAGCGGGTGTCTCCATTATCAGAAACACTGGCACAAGGGCTACCACTACTTGCTGCTTTCTGAGCAACAGTGTTTGTGAATAATACAACATTTACAGATAATGTAATGTGTAAATTATGCATTTGCAGAAACGCCTAGCATTCAGAGGCACTGGCGATTATGGTATTTAATGAATAGTTGAGCCAGAATAGTAAAAGGTGGGCTCCTGCAGGAGCAGAGTTTAAAGCACTGCTGTAGCGTTTGAGCGTTTGAACTGGAATAATGAAAGATCATGGCCCTGTTGTTGAGTATTTTGTTAAGTGGTGGCGGGTGCTTGTCTGACATTTTCAGTGGTTTGCTGGGTAGCTTCTCTAAAAGTTAAACAAAAAAAATGCACTTGTGAGGTTTGTAAATATTTGTAGTAAAATTGTTGGAGTTAATCTGCCCAGACGGTCTGATCTGATATCTGACAATAATCATCCTCTTCATGATGCTTTTCAGATACTGCCTTCAGGGTCTTTATACAGGGTTCCTTTAGCTAAACTAACAGATTTAAATTTTAATTTGTACCATATGCTATTTCTCTGCTTAAATTAAATTGAAAAATGTAGCCTTCATATCAAGTTTTCAGGGTGTAATTTTAATTTCCAGCTGATGTCCTGTTGATTTTATTCTTTTTTATATTTATTATATATATGTTTTTAGTGTAATTTGTATTTGTATTGTTTTATATGTATGTGTTGTATTTCACTGCTGCAGAAAAAATTGCCCTCACGGGGGACAATAAAGGTTTAGTAATAAAAAAACAAAGACACCTGAAGACACGTGTAAAACAATGCAGCCATATTCAAATGCTTGTTGAGGGAGAAAGAACGAAACATAGCATCTGCGGACACTATTGGGGAAAGGCAATAGACACTTATGATTTCTATAATTATTATTGCTTATTATTGGTAGTGAAGCGGTGCTAAATTCAATGGCCTGCAAGCCATCAAGGGTGAAGAAAGTATAGCAAGTAGTTCAAGGGCACCGTACTGATTTGCGGATTACGGCAAATGATTTGCGGATTTGCGGATTATGGCAAATGAACTTGGTCAGTTTTTTTTTTCCTTATTTAGGCTTAAATAACCATAGAGGGAATAACATTTAAACAGCTGCGTAATAGAAGTGCATGAGCAGCCATAATGGTGATCAGTAGGTCCAAGCGGGTGAATAAAGGAAGCTTATTGTAGTGGAAACATAGTATTCTCATTTCCTTACAGTTGTAAGCAGGGGCAGAGGATGCAGAGACAAACTTAATTTATTTGCTGGATTACATTTCTGGATAATTTGTGAAGCGATCAGGAAACATACTTACATATGTGCATACATGCAACGTTGTTAAAAGTGGTGATTTGTCATTGAATTAGAAGGCACTTGGAACTAAAGTACTTGGATGACTGTCCATGGTCTGATAATATTTAGTTTATATGGATGGTTTGGAGTTTAGTAGATTATTCTCTGAACGCAATGTGAGTAATTCAATTATTTCTGTACTATATTGGGACAAGATGACTCGAGATGTATAAAAATATACTATGGACACCATTTGCAGTAGTGTTGAATAAACACAGCTTCTTTATATTATAGCCTGTAATAAATTCTACAGAATAACTGAACGAAGTTGAGACGCGGAACACGACACGGCGCTTGCGGAGCCGAACTCGGTTCACGTCTGCTCGCACAGAAGCTGTATGCAGCCGTAGGAAGCTGTAGCCTGGTCAGAGTGGATGCTGCTGCAGCAGTGAGCTCACGCTAAAAGGTTGCTCTAGTTTGGAGAGATATTTGTAATTTAGAGTAGCGGTCATTTTAAAGGAAGTTTGCTTGATGCGTGATTGGCCCTGCGTTCCGAATGGAATAAATCACTCTCCGAAGGGCATTTTGAAGGGAGAACAATGATGATAGTCTTGTTGAAATAACTTTGAACAGAAATTCCAATAAAAGGCTTAAAAGGTGAGTTCCAAAAGCCCCACATCGTTTAGCCTCAAAGTGGATTGAAAAGTCTTCAAAGGGAATAGGGCATAGGGATGATCACTTCTGAATGGAACGCACCCTAAAACGGACTGCACAGCGAGGTAATCAGGGCTGAGAAGAATTAAATGCCTGAGCGGGAAAACCGGTTTGAAAGTGGAGTGTGTTGGAATAAGTTTGAAATCAATGCTGATCTTTGATTCCCTTTCCTCAAATTAAAGCTGTCATAAGAGCTCAAGTGACGTGAAGCTGAAGCAGTGTCCAATCGCGGAGGCACCGCTCCGTGTGGAAGTTAAGATGAAAGGACCTGTATACAACCATACTGAGCTGTACTACAGGTATACAGCAAAGCAGTAGCCGCTTGCAGAGGTAGCTTCAATGCCAGGGTTTGCTTCGTTAAGGAAAGATTAGAAAGAAAGACATGGTAGAAACAATAGTTAAAGTGGCAGCCGATGTTGCCACGAAAATAGTGAGCTGCTGCGGCAGCTTTGTTGAAAACGTGAGCTTATCTGTTGAGGCCAAATGCTTTACACATAGTAGGTCATCTGTTGCATGGCTCTGACATGGGTAAGTGGGCACGGCTAAATGCCGGAAGAACTGTTGCCGGATAGAGGTAAGCAGCGGTTTATATACGCTTACTCCAGTGTTGATTGGTTGGATTAAATGAGCATGCTCCTCCCAAACTTTTGTTAATAACTCCATGATGTGAATACAGACCAGCGTAGGCAGCAGGAGGGGGAGGAAACGAACTCGGGTTCGGTCCAAGCAATCGACCCAAGTGTGAAAGCACCCATAAGTAACATGTAAGCACGTCCTCACGTGTTTATGTTAAGTGCAGTTTTGAGAAATGCACATAAAAATAACGATCGCTTGTAAAATTGCTTGTAGGAAATGCTCTTAACAACTAAGATCAGTTGTTATTGGGAAACAATTTTACATACTTTACATACAAAATTATTTTTTTAAACTGTTTTTGTTTCATCATTTATGCAGCATGTTTTGAAAGCATGGAATTTAAATGTGCTCTGATAATCTGATAATAATCACTTGTCCCTCTATAGACCACATTATAATTTTTTTTTAAAAATCTACTAAATCCCCCAAATAAAATGTGGTTTATTTGAAATATGGGTCAATGATGTGATGCTCTTTTTTTTTTTTTTTTTTTTTTTTTTTTTGGATCTGAATCTATTACGTTATTCAAACAAATTAGCTGAATAACCTCTACTATGATAAATAGGTTTCATTTTGATATTTTTTCTGGGGCTTTATATCAAAAACATCATGTGGTGCGGCCGGAGACGGTAAAAAAAGTCATGTTAAAAACGTAAAAAAGTAGTTTGGAATAATCATTTACTATTATTTCTTAAAATGAAAGTATTGAAACAATTTTTAGAAAAAATATATGATTGATATTTGGAAAAACCTTTGTCCACCAAATCAAAGTCAGGTGGTGTAACCAACATGCAGCTATGACCCCTTTAGACCCTCAAGACTGTGTAAAGTAAATAAAAAATTAAATTAAAAAACACATATTTTTAATTTATGAAAAGGCACGTTTTGTTCAGGTCAGATGGAGTAACCTGAGAACATTTTTTGATATGTGATTTTTAAAATCATGATATTTGTTAAAATATATGTTTTTACCTTGAAAACTACATTTGAAAACTTTTTTGTAAACGATTAAAGTTTTGTACACTCACGTGTATTCATGGAAAGTATTCAAGGAAAGTAGGTACCAAGGAGGTAGAAGGAAAGCATTTTAATACCTTCTACTTGATGGTTACACCACTTTAACAGAAAAAAAACTGCAAAAAAGTCCCATGCCAGTTGAGGTACAGAGTCCAAGATCCACTGAGAGGAAAATGTTTAACTGAAGATTAGTCATATGCAATAAAAAAAAAAAAAGAAAAGAAAAAAAAGTGTACAAACATGCACAACAAAAAAAGTGAATGTACACACACACTTTTTATGAATATAGCAAATGTTCAGTCCATTGTGGACTATTCTCATTGCTTAACATCTTCAATCTAAACAGCATGTAAATACACACATTCGAGCACAACATTGATCCAAACACTGGAGACACCAGATGATAATCAGGGATAAACTAAATATTAGTCAATCACTTAACTGTCACGCTTCTAGGAAAAATGAGACGAGAGAGTGTGGATCCAATTGCAGAATATTTATTAAGCTACTCAGAAGAAAAAACTGTTGAAAATAAAGCACTGAGCAAAAAAGGAAATCAAACGCAACAGCAGTTTGCTGGCTAATTTTGTGTGTAACATTCACAAATTAACATGCTAACAAACAAACAAGAACTGACGAAGACTAAGGGAAACAAGAGGGTGTATATATATACATATATATACAGAGATGAATAATAAGGCAACAGGGAACAGCTGTGGAAGATGAAAGGCAGGTGAGTGTAATCAAAAATGTGCATACTGGGAAATGTAGTCTATGAACAAGGGGAAAACTAAAGAGTCACTGAAACTGAACTGAAGGTGAGGGAAAAACACAAGGCAGTTCGTGACAGAACCCTCTCCACCCCCAAAGGGACAACTCCTGGCGCCCAGTGACTGATGGGAAGGAAGGCAGGGCCAAGCAGACCCGGAAGGATCTTGAGGATGATTTAGAGGCCAGGGAGGAGCCTGCGGACGATCAGGAGGCCTGGGGGTTTACCACAGGGCAGGGACTGGGTCAGGAGGCCTGGAAGGTGGCCACAGGGCAGGGACTGGGTCAGGAGGTCTGGGAGGCGGCCACAAGGTAGAGACAGGGTCAGGGGGCGAAGCCACAGTTGGTTCGGGGAGTTGAGTCACAGGAGGCTGAGCCGAAGGTGGAGTGGGCAGAGACGCTGGAGGAGCAGGGAATTTAATTCCAGGAGGAGGATCCGGAGGCAGAGCAGGCGGAGCCGCTGGAGGATCGTGGGCAGAGTCGTGGAAGACTCTGAGGGTGGAGTCACCGTAGTCAGGAGCGCTGGCAGTGATGGGGAACAGCCCTTGTGGCTGTGAGTGCTGGCAGTGATAGGGCAACGACCTCCATGGTCGTGAGCATGGGCAGTGGTAGGGGAACGACCTCCATGGTCGTGAGCATGGGCAGTAATAGGGGAATGACCTCCGTGGTCGTGAGCATGGGCAATGATAGGGGAACGACCTCCGTGGTTGTGAGCATGGGCAGTGATAGGGGAACGACCTCTGTGGTCGTGGACACGGGCAGTGATAGGGGAATGGCCTCCGTGGTCGTGGACACGGGCAGTGATAGGGGAACAGCCTCCGTGGTCGTGGACACGGGCAGTGACGGGAACGGCCTCCGTGGTCGTGGACATGGGCAGTGACGGGGGAACGACCTCCGTAGTTGTGAGCATGGGCAGTGATAGGGGAACGACCTCTGTGGTCGTGGACACGGGCAGTGATAGGGGAACGGCCTCCGTGGTCGTGGACACGGGCAGTGACGGGAACGGCCTCCGTGGTCGTGGACATGGGCAGTGACGGGGGAACGACCTCCATAGTTGTGAACATGGGCAGTGATGGGGAACGACCTCCGTGGTCGTGAGCATGGGCAGTGATGGGGAACGGCCTCCGTGGTCGTGGACACGGGCAGTGATAGGGGAACAGCCTCCATGGTCGTGAACATGGGCAGTGACAGGGGAACGGCCTCCATGGTCATGGACATGGGTAGTGACAGGGGAACGACCTCCATGGTCATGAACATGGGCAGTGACAGGGGAACGGCCTCCATGGTCGTGGACATGGGCAGTGATAGGGGAACGACCTCCGTGGTCGTGAGCATGGGCAGTGATAGGGGAACGGCCTCCGTGGTCGTGGACATGGGCAGTGATAGGGGATCGGCCTCAGTGGTCGTGGACACGGGCAGTGATAGGGGAACGGCCTCTGTTACAACATTAGGGCCCTCCAGAGTCATATTCCATCCAACTGTCATTTACTTCATTTACTGTTAAACTATCATTTACTTATTGGTTAAGTGATTGCCTAATACTTTGTTTATCCATGATTATCATCTAGTAGTGTTTGGAATCAATGTTGTGCTCAAATGTGTGTATACACATGCTGTTTAGATTGAAGATGTTAAGCACTGAGGATAGACCACAAAGGACTGAAACGTTTGATATATTCATAAAAACATTTACATATTCACTTTTTTTCATGTGCACATTTGTACACTTTTTTTTATTGTATATGGCTAATCTTTAGTAAAACATTTTCCTCTCAATGGATCTTTGGCTCTGTACCTCATTTTCTCTTTTTTTTTTTTAACCTCAAGAGCCTGGTGTGTGGATTCTATTGTGTTTTTTTGGTTTACACCACTTTAAGCCATTAAATCACTTTTTGCAGATATTTTATATATATATATATATATATATATATATATATATATATATTTTATTTTTATTTTTATTTTGATGAAACCACCATGGATACAAAATTACATTTTCTCAAACTTAAACGTATCACTTCGGACAACCCATTTGGAATTTTTCAAAATCCTGGTTCTTATATGTAAGTGTCAAAATTGTCTTTAAACCTATTTGAAATATGAAACATATGCTTACAATTTTGACCGTCAACAGTAGGTCTGAAATGCAAGCATTGCTTGTGTTTGTTGCCTTGATAACCAGAAATTCTATCACAATACAGAAAATAAGAGTAAGATTGGATAAACCAGACCCATGTGACTTTATAAAAGTGCCAATATATTGGTTGGCAAACCTGTTTCTCATTATGTGATTTATAAATTCCATGGTCCTATAGAGGGTTAAAATGACTAAATATAACTAATCAAGCAATAGGTTGACCACTAAAGTTAATGTAACGTCACTAAAAGTCGCTCATTTTAAAATTTTCACTTTGTTGTTTTTGGTCTTCAGATGGTTTGATAAATCGTTCAACCTGATTGTGTTCAAGAATGGCACTATGGGATTGAATGCTGAACACTCCTGGGCTGATGCTCCTATCATCGGCCACCTTTGGGAAGTGAGTAAATGTAGCACTCTTGTTTCATACTGATTTACTGGAGAGAAAAAAAATCTATGTTTTGAGATTTATAAACTGCCTCAGCAGGATAGACATGTTAAAGAAAGGCTCTAGCCTAAATACAACTTAAAGGGATAGTTCAACCCAAAATGAACAATCCTGCATAATTTACTGGTCCTTTTGTTGTCAGTTTGTCGTTAGTGGAAAACAGAAGGAGATCACTGTCACCACTGACTTTCATTGTATGGAAAAAAGATGCAATGAAAGTAAATGTCGACTGAGTCTGTCATCCCTAACATTTTTCCCTAAAATCTCCTTTTGTTTTTCATGGAAGAAAAAAAGTCAATGCTGCCATTGTAGCAGTGGTATTAATTATACTGTATTCTTGGTCCTTAAAAGGGGGTTCACACATATTTAATCACTTAAATGTTTCAAATGTTTTTGTGTGTTGTAGCATGTGTTGTCATCAGATCCGGTGAGACTAGGCTATGCTGAGGATGGTCACTGCAAAGGGAATCTTCACCCCAGCCTGCCTGGACCCCAGAGACTGAAATGGGATATCCCAGAGGAGGTAAAGAACAACAGACCTGCATTTGATACTCTTCAGAATATCTAATGCAGAAATATCTAATGAAATATTCTGTCATAGTCAGGTTTGTAAGAGGATGTTTGAAATTTTATCTATAATGTTGTATGTTATGGCTCAGGCGATGAGAATCGACTAAGCATAATGTGTAATACATTTATTATTAACATATTGTAATAATGTAATTACAATCAGTAACCATAATCACAAAGACTTAATTGATCTTTGCTTATTGTGCAATTTAAAATAGTTCCAGTTTCATTTATACCAGTTTTTATTGACGAAATGACCTCCTTCCTTCACAGTGCCAGACAGTGATCAATAACTCTCTAAAAGTGGCTAAAACTCTGGCGGACGATGTCGACATGCACATCTTCCCCTTTAAAAACTTTGGCAAAGGCCTGATCAAGAAATGCAAGACCAGCCCAGATGCTTTCATTCAGATTGCCCTCCAGCTGGCACATTTCAGGGTGAGAGTGACCAACTCATGCTATTGTTTTATCATTTAAATATATTTTGTGAATTGATTTGCTTGAAAAGTGTGCTTGTGCATTGTGCACACAATATATAGGGGACCAACAACAAAGACCACCAGATAAAAAAGATTAACCTTTTAATTTAAGTTCACATAATCTAATTTACAATTACAAATGCATCTGCAAAGGTTTCTCACATAAGATGCCAATTGCCAATAAACATTGTGTATCAACACAAAAGCTATATATGCAAAGATGAATACCGGAAGAAGACACAAATCAAAACTTATGCTGATTATAAGATAATACCTCTTGTTTCTTGCTTATTTACAGATTTACTGAACACTTTCCTGAGATTCTTTGCAGATGCTTCTCCTGACGTATTTGTAATGAGTCCAAATCTTTCTCTTGCAGGATAAGGGCAAGTTCTGCCTGACATACGAAGCATCCATGACACGTTTGTTTAGAGAGGGCCGTACTGAGACCGTCCGCTCCTGTACCAATCAGACTTGTGATTTTGTCCGTGCCATGATGAGTGATAGTGCGACGGTGAGATTTACTATTGGAAATTAATCTAAAGTGTGGACATCTGAAGAATTTTTTAGAAACATTAAAGGAATAGTTAATCCAAAAATGAAAATTCTTTCATCAGTTACTCGCCCTCATGTTCAGTTTACTTAATTAAAATGAACTAAAGCAACACAATTCTAAAACATTTTGTTACAACTTGATTTTGTTGTGTTCTATCCTTTTAAATTGGTAAAATGGAAGTTTACTTAAAGGAAAAGCTCACCCAAAATTGAAATTTCACTCTTTGTTTACTCACCCCTGTGTTGTTATAACCCTATATGACTTTCTTTCTTTTTCTTAACACAAAGGGAGAAATTGTCAAAAAATGTTGTGCTCAGTGCTGTCATACAATGGCAGTTTATGGTGATCACCTCTTCCGAAGTCTAATAAATTATTCCATTAGACTCATGATTGTTATGAAAGCATACAATAAGGTTTGGTGAGAAACTATAAGGTTTTGGTGAACTATCCTTAAATCCATTGAGTTGGGACTACATGAATACTTTTTGTGATGTTAATGTAGCATTGATGAAACTAGGCAGGGGATTTCCATTTCCCAGCATGCTTTGCATGGGACACGATAGAGAGAGTAAATGTTAAAATTAAGTTTTATTTTATGTGTTGAGTAAGATGAATATAAAGCGGGAAACATGTGAGTGTTTAATGTTTTGTTACGTTGAGATTTAGAAAAATTTCTGTTATGTTTGAGTTTTGAGTGGAGCTTGAACTAACAATGAGGACAGGTAGATGTAGCTCATGAAATTGATTGCTCGCTTCATTGAACAAATGCTGAGCTAACCTTAGCATAGCTACTAAACTACATTCTGTAGTGTTTCAACCAGCATGTATTTAGCATGCTAACATTCACTTTCACTAGTTAGTACATTAAGACATGAAATAGATTTATTTCAGTTACACTGACACGTCTAATTTTGTTGGGTTTACTCAATTCAACTAGATTCTTTCTACACAATGTGTTTGAGATGAGATTACATAGTACTTTTAAGTTAAGAACACTCATTTCAAACATGTGGAACCACTGTCCACAACTCAATCAAGTTCAGCCAAATAACTATTTTTTTTTGTGTAATTTTGCTGTCTTTTTTTATTCAGAGAGAAGAGAAGTTGAAGCTGTTGAAAGTTGCAGCAGAAAAGCACCAGGAATTATACAGACTGGCCATGACGGGCAACGGCATCGACCGTCATCTTTTCTGCCTCTACTTAGTATCCAAGTATCTGGGTGAAGATTCAGCTTTCCTCAAAGAGGTCAGAAGCCCTTCTGAAGCTAAAACACAAACGAGTTTGTCTAACATGGGAATTTAATTCAAAATATTACTGTGTTGTTAAGAAGTTAAGAAATGGTTTCATGCTTTCAAACCTGGACTGATACAGACACATAATGTTATTGAGTCACATGGTTTTTGATGGGTTTGTTTTGTTTTAGGTGCTGTCTGAACCCTGGAGGCTTTCTACCAGTCAGACACCACTGCAACAGGTCGAGCTGTTTGACTTAAAGAGACACCCAGAATATGTTACCAGTGGTGGTGGATTTGGGCCTGTAAGTTAAACATCCTGATGCCATTAGCTTGTTTCACTAATCTGAAAAGCTCAACTATTAGTATGTTTTAGGGGTTTATGAAGAGCACATTGTGTATTAAAAATTCTGGGTTTTCTCATCTTCATGTCTATTTACTGCATCTGTGGCATTTAGGCAATTACTACAGACCGGGGATTTTCAAACTGTGGTCCTCAATAGAGTTCTTCTGAGTGATATTAATCACGTTTTTTTTATATTTCATTGACAGCTTTAGTTTTTAACAGTAAGAAATAAAAACAAATTTACTGGCTGACCTTTTAGCAATTTTTTTTAAATTAAATTAATTACACGATGTGCTGATTAATTAATTGCAATGAATCGCATATATAAATATTTGCTGAGAAAGACCTTCAAATAACAATAATATATAATGATTAAATAATTATAAATAGATATAACTATAAATAAAAATATATTGTAAAAGAAAATTCACATAATAAAAATGCATTACTTTATTGTGCAGACAAGTAAAGCATTGATAACACAATACAAAATTGGCTTTAGAAGTAAATATATTGTTTATTTCCATATTATTGAACATAAGCTTATCAGTCCACAGCAGTTTATTTTGCAATTGAATTAGTCAGTCTGTCTGAAATAGATTTATTATAAGGGATTTTCAAAGGACGCTTCAATGTACACATGCATCAGATGGATGCTTTTCTTCATGTAATACTGTAATTTTATGCACTGCATTTTTAGTTTGGTGTGTCAAGTTAAACGTAGTTTGAAACTTAGGAAAACACATCTCAAGGTCCCTGCATTCGGAATTGTGCTCCGTCCAGCTGTGTTTGAACGCAAGAATGCGTTTTCATCTTGTTCTATTGCTAGTGTCAAGCAAGCACAAGTGTGGTTTGTTTTCTGTACACCTGCACGTTGCCTATACAGTTGAGTTTCACTTACTGCCCCCTGCTGAAAACAGATGGTACTTCAAGCTTGAATTGCTCTGAGGGTAGGAATATTCCATATTAGATCCAGGGACATGATTAATTGCGTACATTTTTTGAACACTTTTTTTTTTATTTAAACAATCACACTGAATTAACACGTTAAATCAACAGCCCTAAAATTCACACATAATTTATTTCTAAGTGTCTCATAACATTACTTTCATAGTGGGTACAAAAAAGATATACTGGCAACTTAATGCAAACTACTTTTTTTCATATATAGGCCTATGTATTATATTTGATACATTTTATAATATTTTTATCATTTCTTTTGGCTTTACTACAATGAATATTTAAAAGCCAATTATTGAATTGTGCAAACAACACGTCTTTGTAATATCACTCTTACTATTTTTCTCACACAGTATAAATCACACTTTATACATGAAAATATACAGTTGCCCTAATATTTAAGGAAGTGGGGGTCCTTGGCGTCAAAAAGTTTGAAATCCCCTGCCATAGGCAATAACTTGAAAAGTTCTGAAAAGTTTATAAACGAACAGGGAAAGCATTTACGGTAATGTACTTACAGTGGAAGTGTATCAGATACGTTAAAAATAATTAGTTTGAAAATAACCCATAATATTCCTTTAAATAATTTATTTCCATTTGGTTCATGTCTTCTGTCTTTGTGACTAATAGCTATTGTCTTTGTTTAGGTTGCTGATGATGGTTATGGTGTTTCATACTTTATTCTTGGAGAGGACCTCATCAACTTCCATATTTCCAGCAAACACTCCAGCCCAGAGACTGTGAGTTCATAGAAAATATAATATAATATAATATAATATAATATAATATAATAATTATATACACGATCAGCCACAACATTAAAACCACCTGCCTAATATTGTGTAAATCCCCCTCGTGCCACCAAAACAGCGCCAACCTGCATCTCAGAATAGCATTCTGATGATATGCTTCTTTAGAAGTAAATTCTAGAGACTGTTGTGCATGAAAATCCCAGGAGATCAGCAGTTACAGAAATACTCAAACAAACCTGTCTGGCACCAACAATCATCCATCGTGTGGCAGCAGTGCAGTGCATAAAATCAGATGTGGGTCAGGAGCTTCAGTTAATGTTCACATCAACCATCAGAATGGGGAAAATATTTGATCTCAGTGATTTGGACCGTGGCATGATTGTTGGTGCCAGATGGGCTGGTTTGAGTATTTCTGTAACTGCTGATCTCCTGGGATTTTCACACACAACAGTCTCTAGAATTTACTCAGAATGGTGCCAAAAACAAAAAACATCCAGTGAGCAGCAGTTCTGTGGACGGAAATGGCTAGACTGGACGGAAATGGCCAGATTGGTTCGAACTGACAAAGTCTACGGTAACTCAGATAACTGCTCTGTACAACTGTGGTGAGAAGAATATCATCTCAGAATGCTATTCTGAGATGCAGGTTGGCGCTGTTTTGGCAGCACGAGGGGGACCTACACAGTATTAGGCAGGTGGTTTTAATTTTATGGCTGATCGGTGTATAATAATATAACAATTTGTATGAACATTTTTAAAACATGATTTTCTTTCTCTCTGTGATTTTTAGGACTCTCGTCGCTTTGGTAGTAACATTAAACAGGCAATGCTTGATCTCCTCGATCTATTCCAGCTTGACAACAAAGCCAACAACAAATGATTTAGCTTTTTTTGTTTTCTCTGTTCTACAAAAGGGAATAATTATAAAATATTTAAATTGAGAGCTAATCCTCCTCAGGCATGTACAGATCAATTGTTGGTTAAATTGTAATTATAATGAAAAGAACAGGGATTTAAAATGGATGGTGCATTGTTTTCAGGCATTTTTGTTATTGCATTATTTTAGAGGGTAAAAGACAAGAAATACTTCATGGTTGGGGCGTTATATTGCCGATTGTGTGCAGTTTGTGTTTGTGCTGGGATGTATGCATTGTTGCCTACATTTCTGGAATGGACATGACAGGGCTAGAAAAGCTCCTCTAAAGATCTAGGAAATTCCTGTTGCCTTTCTTTGCTGTACACTCAGCTGAACTAACTAGTTTGTTTTTCTCAGTTGAATTTCTTAGACTCGGGTTTGTAACTAATTTATTCACTTTATGTGGCTTGAATGTTGTGGCTAGAGTAACACTGTGACAGCTTAGCTATAAAGGAAGCATGTGGGCCATATATATTAAACGTTGGACATTACGACAAATACTGTATAGGGCAACAATACTTTTTTTTTTCATTCACTTCTGTTAAGGTCTTTAGTATTTACTGTCAACAAGTCTCTTTTTTATAGAATCACCAATGGTTAGTCAAATCAACATGACAAGAATTTGGAGCCTGTAAATTTGTGTGTTTTGGCCAGTTATGGAACACTTCTGCTGCTGTATGTTGAAACTATGATTTTTAACCAATGTGTGAGGTAATAAGTGCCTATATATGCCAATTATAACAACAGAGGGAGTTAAATAAGGTGGGAAAAGTGTAGTAGTTCATTTTTAATGCCTTTTGAATGCACCAATACTAAAGCCAAGTATCAAAGGCATCATATAAATGATGATGGACTTTTTTTTTTTAGAACAAATTGGGATATCCCCACAGGTATATAAGGGATACCAATATGTATTTCTGTATATGTTGTTTCTGAATGACAGAAAGAGTGCTATTTATTTATTGGTTAAATCATTGATTCCTCATCAGATATTTTTGAAAGTGTGCTCATGGATTTATTAAATAATAATAATTACTGATTGTAAAAATAAATGAATGAAAATATATAGAATTTGAAGGGAATGTGTCACTTAAGTAAAATGGGTTCTGCATTGCATTTTATATTTGTATTATGTTTTCCATAGAACACATGTTTACAGCAAAGGTTTGATATAGGAACTCAATGTAAATGTAATCCAAAACACATTTTAACACAATAAAGGTTTGACTTCAAAGAGGATGTTGTATTTTGATTATTGAATTGTGGACTGAAAGTATGCTGAAATAGAGATATTTACCTTTACAAATTCTGCTGTGTGTGTGTGTACGGGCGTGTGGTCTTAAAATAATAACATATATAGTTGAATATCTGCTGATATGGACCATGCCTCGAATAAAAAGAGATCACATTCACCGAATGTGCATGAAAAGTGCACTTCTCCGCCTTGAAGAACAGCCGATTCTCTAACATTCGCTGAAGCACCTGCCTGAGGTCCTGGATATTTTGGGAGAAGATCAGAATATCATCAAGATAGCCAAACAGAAAACGGTCGACCATGTCTCTAAGCATGTCATTCACAAACCCCTGGAAGACGGCGGGGGCGTTGACCAATCCGAAAGGCATAACTAAATATTCAAAGTACCCCCTATGGGTGTTAAAAGCTGTCTTCCACTCATCCCGCTTCCTAATCTGGACAAGGTGATATGCATTGCGTAAGTCCAACTTCGTAAAGATGGGCACTCCCTGCAAAAGTTCGAAGGCTGAGGACATCAATGGTAAAGTATAGCGATACTTCACCTTGATGTCATTCAGGCCCCGATAATCTATACAGGGTCTAAGTGAGCCATCCTTCTTCTCCATGAAGAAGATCCCTGCCCCTGCCGGCGAAGAGTAAAGGCGAATGAGACCGGCTGCCAGAGAATCATTGATATACCTGTTCATGGCCTCCCTCTCAGGAGCCGATAGTGAATACATCCATCCCTGAGGCAGCGAAGTGCCAGGAAGCAGTTCAGTAGCACAGACGTATGGACGATGAGGAGGAAAGGTTGCGGCGTGGGACCGGCTGAACACCATCTTCAAGTCATGGTATGTGAACGGTACTCCGGATAAGTCTGCAGTTTCGTCCTGCAACAAAACACAAGACTGGACAGGGGAAACAGCAGAGTTAAGACAGTGCGACAAACCATAAAGACTCCCAGCAAGAACAGTGTTGGTTGACCAATCTATGTGTGGGTTGTGCGTTATCAACCAAGCATTCCCCAACAGTGCCAATATTGGATAGTGGCTCTGGCTGGGCCACTCAAGGACATTCACAGGGTTGTACCGGAGCCACTCCTTTGTTATCTTGGCTGTGTGCTTAGGATCGTTGTCCTGTTGGAAGATGAACCTTCGCCCCAGTCTGAGGTCTAGAGCGCTCTGGAGCAGGTTTTCATCAAGGATGTCTCTGTACATTGCTGCATTCATCTTTCCCTCGATCCTGACTAGTCTCCCAGTTCCTGCCGCTGAAAAACATCCCCACAGCATGATGCTGCCACCACCATGCTTCACTGTAGGGATGGTATTGGCCAGGTGATGAGCGGTGCCTGGTTTCCTCCAGACATGACGCTTGCCATTCAGGCCAAAGAGTTCAATCTTTGTTTCTCATGGTCTGAGAGTCCTTCAGGTGCCTTTTCGCAAATTCCAGGTTGGCTGTCATGTGCCTTTTACTGAGGAGTGGCTTCCGTCTGGCCACTCTACAATACAGGCCTGACTGGTGGAGTGCTGCAGAGATGGTTGTTCTTCTGGAAGGTTCATGTTGTCATTATGGGGTATTGTTTGTAGAATTTTGAGGAAAATAATGAATTTAATCCATTTTGGAATAAGGCTGTCACATAACAAAATGTTGAAAAAGTGAAGTGCTGTGAATACTTTCCGGATGCACTGTACGATCAAGAATTGTTGCTTTGCATGAAGTTGGAAAGGGTTATGAAGTTATCTTGAAGAGCTCAGATATTCATCTGTCAACAGTTAGACAAATTGATTTAGTACTGTGTCTACTCTCTCTAGAAGTGGCCGTCCAGCCAAGATGACTCAAAGGACACACCGCAGAATGTTCAATGAGGTGAAAAAGAACCCTAGAGTGACAGCTAAAGATTTAAAGGAATCATAGGAATTGGTTAACATCTCTGTTCATGAGTCTGCTATATGGAAAACATTAAACAGGCGTGGTGTTCATGGCAGGACACCACGAAGGAAGTCGCTGCTTTCCAACAAAAGCATTGCTGCGTGCCTGAAGTTTGGCAAAGACCACCATGACACTCCACAACACTACAGGGAAAATGTTTTGTGGACTGTTGAAACTAAGGTTGAATTGTTTGGGAGCAGCACGCAGCACTACATATGGTGTAAAAAGTGCACTTCATACCAACATGAAAACATCATCCCAATGGTGAAGTACAATCGAGGGAACATCATGATTTGGGGCTGCTTTGCTGTTTAGGAGCCTGGGCTGCTTGCCATCAATGAGGGAAAAATGAATTCCCAAGTTTATCAAGATATCCTACAGGATAATGTGAGAGTGGCTGTGTGCTAGCTGAAGCTCAGTAGATGTTGGGTGATGCAGCAGGACAATGACCCTAAACATCGAAGTAAATCCACTACAGAATGGCTTTAAAAAAAGAAAATCCACTTTTTGGAGTGGCCCAGTCAGCACCCAGATCTTAACCCAATTGAGATGCTGTAGAATGACCTCAAGAGAGCCGATCACACCAGACATCCTAAGAATATGGCTGTGCTGAAGCAGTTCTGTAAGGAATAATGGTCCAAAATTCCTTTTGTACGTTGTCCAGGTCTAATCAGCAGCTTCCGGAAATGCTTGGTTGATGTTATTGCTGCTGAAGGAAGATTGACCAGTTATTCAATCCAAGGGTTCACTTACTTTTTCCACAGCTCTGTGAATGTTTCATGGGATGTGTTCAATAAAGACATGAAAGATTATAATTGTTTGTGTGTTGTTAGCTTAAGCACATTGTATTTGCCTATACGTGTGACTTTGATGAAGGTGAGATCACATTTTATGACCAATTATTGCTGAAAACCAGCTAATTCCAAAGGGTTCACATGCTTTTTCTTGCCACTGTATAGACATTATTTTGTATTTATTGAGCAGAAAAACAGCTTTTTTCTGTGAAAGTATTTTAGAAAGTAACTTAAAAGTAAAGTAATTAGTATTGTGATTACTTTTCCACTACGTAATCAGTAAAGTAATCTGACTACAAAATGACTATTTTTGAGTAACTTACTCATTACTGATCAATACTAAAACATTCAAAGGAAAGGAACTCTGCTTTAATATCAAACAATCCACTAGATGGAGCTACAGACTAGACCTTGTTTTGATGCACGTTCGGGTTTCCCAAACTCAGTGTCTATAAGGAGGTTGCTAGAAATCTCTCTGAGGTCACCTAGGCTTCTGAATTTTAAAGGTGTAAAAAATGAAAATAATTATCAATTTCTACAGACAGTATGTGAGCTGCGTAAGCTGTTGTAGCCTATAAACAGGAGAATTTGAGAGTCAGACCTGTTAGTAAAAATGGCTGTCGATGTCAGCGTAGCCCTAGAGTTACAGTTAGATTACAAATAATAGGTTATTTACAGGTATACAACAGGTAGATTTTTAATCAGGTTTTAACCTCTGCAAAATATATTTTCCTTCCAAACGTTTGCGTATTATTTTGACTAATTATCACATGGGAAATCAACATGTAGCTTCCGAAAGTTAATGTATCCTGAAATCGACTCTGTACTGCTGAATAACTGACAAGCGCCACCCTCCATCAGACATTTGTGCATCAATGCTAATGTGTTCTTTCCCTCTGGCACTACTGATAATGTGCAGAAACACCAGTTCTGGCCCCATGAAAACCAGGAAGTAATAGTGTTCCCATAAACAATGGTGAGCGCAATTCAGAGCTTGCAATTTTAAATTTTTTAATTACATTTTTACTCTACTGATGGTTAGGTTTTGGTTTGGGGTTTGGGCTGGGGGGTAGAGTTAATAAAATATGCATACCTGCTGTGTACTGTATTACATTATTTACAACTAAAAATACAACTCGCTTTTGGTACCACTCAGTAGACATTTCACCAGGAAACTGGAGTTACACGTGCCAATACGTTCAACAACACTTCCAGCTTCAGCCACTGGGGGAAGTGATTTAAATTTTGGTAAGCACAGACCAATTTCAGGCAAAGAACTTTTGACCTAAATCTTTTTATGTGACCATGTGAGTTTTTCTGCCCATTTTTCTGTCAATTTAAAACTGTGTTTGCAAATGGGTGTAGAAAATGTTCTGCTTGGTTATCCATATAATTTTTTTATCATGTACCTGAGTAAGGTTAGAAAGAGAGGCGCTCTCGGGTGCTGGACAGGCCCTTATAATGAAATCACAATGCAAGAGCCCCTTGTCAAGGTTCCAATGTTTAGCAAAGGGTGGGCTCGGGTGGGTTAGAGGAGATGTACTCATGCAACATGACCCCTCTCAACCTTCAAGCAAAGGTCTGTTCACACACTGTTTTCCAATGCTGCCATTTATAGATTGGACCATGCAGTTTGTTTGTGACTGAAACTGAGGCCTGATATGCAGTGGGGCAAACTAAGAAATGAACAAACTCATCTCTCATGAAGTATATCTTAATTAGCTTTATTGAAGTAGTACCTACTATTATTACAACCACATTTTTTTTACATACAGTATCACAGTGCATATAACAATTACTTTAAAAAGATCCAGTAATAACAATCCATGTTAATTATCAAGATGTTTAATTGTTAAACATACAGTATGATGTATTAAACTAGTGTTAAATTGATACAGTCTCTCTGGACATGTTAAACTCAACTAATGAAATTAGTACAGTACTAGTAAATTAATCAGTAAATTAATGTTGAACTCATAATTCAACAAAATTCTACAATAACAAACAATGAATCAAGATAATTTCTTAATCTTTACATTGGAAAATGGGTCAGCAAAACAATGACAAAATGGAAATGTACTGTATTTATCAAGATCAAAAATGTGGACCAGAAAAATAAATGAAAAATAAAGACCTAGATTGGGTTTAACTGTGGCAGAGATGCCAGAAGTGCAGCCACGAGAAAAGCTATGGAAAGTTTCCCAGCTTGGGTTATATTAAATATCCAAAAGGAAAGGGAAATTGTAAATTGAAGATCCAGACAGGAAGATGGAAAAGTCTTTTCACTTAAAGTGAATACTTTTGCTTGTAAAGGTCTGCAGTTTTTTTTTTATCATTTTTTGTCAAACAGCATTTTATATTTCCTTGAGGGAGCGCCATGCCACTCATATGTTCCATTATTGCACTGGCTGGGATATTATGTTGCATGAATGTACATGAAAAAGATCTGCGACTGTAAAAATCAAGGTGGTCCAAAACATTCCTGAATTCTTAGTCCATGAGAAGAGAAGAGATGGATGTGCAGACATCAGCTGTATTCAGTTCAGCGCAACAGTTCAAGACTACACTGTAGCACTTCAGTCCTTATTTAATGTTGCACTATTTAAAATCTCTTTGTGACTTAAATTTCTCTCTTTTATATGCATACAGTTAGATCCAAAAGTCTGAGACCTTTTCATTAAAACCTGGAAATAAAAAGTAAAGAAAAAAGTTTCTGCCCCATTTCTAGGTCACTAATCATATTTGTGGCATCATGTTTACTCTTTTGTTCAAAAGTTCAGATTTCCTTGCTTCCACTGAAGAACACACGATGCTCTTTGGAAAATGGATGAGGTTTTGCACAAACTTGTAGAGTCCATGCCAGCTCGAGTTCATTCTGTTGTTAAAGTGAAAAGGGAACACATCAAATACTAAGAAAGTCTCAAATGTATGTACATTTTCAGTTCAACTTTTCACTCAAATTGATATGGTGATAATATAACTTGTATTGAAAAATCAGAAAAAATGCAAAATAGAAGTATTTTTACTACTAGTAAAAGACTTTTGGACCCCACTGTATATAAAGTGGCAGAAATGTACATGATTCTTTGAATATGTAATCTGTTAGCCAATCAAATTGTGTACTCTCTCTTTGTTTAACATTTAAATTGTCTGTTGTTTGCAGGTAAGCTGGTTTCACTGTAGTTCGCTGAGAGTTTTCTCTCTGAAACCCTCCTCCTCACCAGTACCACTTGTCTATAGTTGCTTCAAGAGGATTATATGCATGTCTAATTGTGCACACAGATCCAGTTAAAAAAAAAAAAAAAAAAGTCTTCCTATTTTTAGAAATAAATTTTCCAGTGCATTGTAATCTTAGTTTGAACAATCTAAATATCGATTCTTAAATCCCAAGATCGATCTTTCACTTTATGTGTCAACCCTCTATAATGCAAGTTGACAATTCACGTTTGCAACCAAATCTCACTCTATGTGACTAAAAATGTCTACACCGGCTTGTAAATGTTAAAATTTCACTCACCAGTGATTGAGTAGTATAATAGAGAAGTTATTAGCACAGCGGTCCTTTCACTGTGTGTTGAGAGTAAAAGTTCTGTGTGTCCAAAGACGAGATCCACGGATCCATATGTCATTGAATAATGTCTCTTTTAATATTCTTTCTGTTTTTTACAGTCAGTTGTTGATTAGTTACAACATAAAAAGAAACATTTTATTCTGATCACACATAGATGCGCTAAAGAAACCACGCACGTCTTCTCTCATTATATGCACTTACTGGCTGATACCGCTAATCTTAAAGAGACATTACTGATTAAGTACGTGTTCTACATATCAGTGTAAGTACTTGTAATTAGTACAAATTATTCAAGTAAAAAAAAAACAAACCTTATGCAACATAATATATGCAATTTCAAAACATTAATTGATGGGATAGACTGAATTTGAACCTTTTTCAAAATCTAAAATGTGACCAATTTGATGAAAAACCAATGATAAAATATCATTGGTAAAATGCATATTTCAAATTGTACCTAGAAGGGTTGCCTAGAAGGTTCCTTTATAATTAAGAGCATTAGCTGAGAGAGAATTTCTTTCATATGTAAGCAAAATGAAAATTGTAACAGAAATGTACCCATATGAATCGATATCGAATCGAATTGAGATCGGAATCTAATTGAATTGAGAGCTTGTGAATCGGAATCTAAATCAAATCGGGAAATTGATACAGATCAGTACGCAGCTCTAGCAAAAAGGTGTGCTAAAGTCAACTGATTTTAATATACTTATCTATCTCTGTGTAAAAATAAAATAATGGCACTGCCACCTTTCTCAGGATATTTATTTTTCCCTTTAGTTTTGGTCCAAATCATAGGCAAAAATTGTCATTTTGACTCCCTTCTTCAAAATAATGGATTACTCATTAAATATTGACCCAGGGCATTTAATATTTTGACTTTCATAATCATTTATTGTTTTTCTTTCTTTTTGGAAAAAGTATTAACAAAATTTCAAAAATGTGGTTGTATTTGACATGGAATAACCCAATGGCATTTGACATCACCGACGTCAAGTCTGTGTCATTACGCTTCTTGAGGTGGCAATTTTTGAATGTTTAAATTATTAAGAGATTTGTTAAGGTGGATGCCGAGGAGTGATGATCATTGACTATGTTTACATGGATACCAGAAAGCAGCTTATTGCGAGAAATCGGGTTATTTCGAGAAAGCAGCGTTCCCGCTTACATGCACTGTATAAGCGGCGTACTCTTACTCAGTCAGTTAGCAGATTTCTCCATAGCAACGTCATTTTCGTGCGACGCTGGTGTAAATAACAAACTTGGAATCCGAGGAAGACTTTGCCTTTTTATTCTCTGTTGCATCGCTTTACTTCCAGATATTTCAGAGTTGTTGCTGTGTTTGTTTCCTTAAATTTCTATTGCGACCTGCAGCGGAATTGCGCTGCAATTGTGGGGTTTTCCTCTTATGTGAAACTCAGGGATTCCCCTATGTGTCACTATATTGGCACCAGAGGTTTCTCATGGAAAGCAATGTGGTTACCAGCTGCATTGACATACAATATAGAGTATGTATAAGTTCTGCTTTGCATACTATATACAGTATATACAGTGTCATTTCCTTGATTACTGACTATAGGGGCTGATTCACGTTAGTTTTTCATGTTCCATGCTCACACTCCATGGAAAGCAGAGCCAGTCACCAATCAGTCAAGTCGTTATTTATAGCACTTCTCAACAGAGTCATATAGTTGATGTGTAAATTGAGACTCTTCCTCTGGATATGGCCCCAAAGCATGCCCAACTCTGACCCTGAGCCATGGCCACTGTAAAGTTGAGCTTGACTTGTCACACATGTTGAACACACAAAAATGCAGACACAAGATAACAAATGCAGGACACGCAATTGCCTCTGCAACTGTCCGTCTCGACAAACTTTCTCAGAATTTTTTTTAAAGTATACTGTTTAAAGTGCAGTGGCCATTATTGGGGTGGTACCCTTGTTTTGGGTATGTATTTGTACACTATAGGAGACAAAAAGGTTGTTTTTTTGTTGTTCCCAGAGCAACAAAACATATAATTGAACATTGAATAGGTCCTTGGGTACAAACATGTATTATGTTCCCAAAACAAGTTATACATTTTAACTAGAGGCACAGAAAGGGGCCTCTTGAGGGTACCACCTCAGTGACAGCCCTTATACATTAAACAGTAAAAAAATTCTGAGAGTGTACATAGAAAAAAAGAAATAAATAAGGCCAAATGAGTGAAAGGAACACTTAATAAAAGTGAGCAGTCTGTAGTCAACTGATAGGTGAAGCCGTCTAGTGGTTATGTGATTATTGGAGAAGAGTGAACAGCCAAGGTGAGGTTCCCACAGCCTTATCCAATGACCACTGCCCTGCCAGCAGAATCCTGAGGTGCAAAAGGGCTGACTTACAGAATCTGAGCCAGTTGCAACTAATCTTCAAGGCATTTAGGCCATTGACCGCTTTGATACATCAGTGCTGTATCTGAACTACTTTCATTTTGAGTTCTCTGGGAAGGCTTAGTAATTTTTTTGTGTGTATTCAACTATTGTTGAGCAGAAAATGCAACTGAGAGTAACAGGTTGATGTAACCAAAACAATGTGATTCATGAGGCAGCCTAACATCTAAATTATGTGAGACCGGGGCTTGTTGTCACAGTTTTTACTCCAGTAAATATTTAACAAATTTATAACATACAAAAATATTGAAACTAAGCAGGACTAAGCCTGACCTTTTGTCCTAAGACCACATTAATTTCCATTGTAAGTGCCTAACTGTAACCAAGATTTTTTCTTTTTTTTTTTTCTTTTTTTTTTTAAGTAAACAAGGGACAATTTGAGTATATACAGTACTGTGCAAAAGTTTTAGGCACTTGTGAAAAATGTTGCATAGTGAGGATATCTTCAAAAATAATGACATAAATAGTTTTCATTTATCACTTAATGTCATACAAAGTCCAGTAAACATAAAAAAGACTAAATCAATATTCAGTGTGACCACATTTGCCTTTAAAACAGCACCAATTCTCCTAGGTACACCTGGACACAGTTTTTCTTGCTTGTTGGCAGATAGGATGTTCCAAGCTTCTTGGAGAATTCACCACAGTTCTTTTATCTATTTAGGCTGTCTCAATTGCGTCTGTCTCTTTATGTAATCTCAGACTGACACAATGTTCAGTGGGGGGCTTTGTGAGGGCTATGCCATCTGTTGCAGGGTTCCCTGTTCTTCTATTCTAATCTTTTCTATTTGAAATGTTTGGGAGTCTAACATTTATATTTCCTATTGACACACTAAAGCTGAAGATATAAATAACTATCTTAAGACAAATGTTTATGTGAAACATCTTATGTGCCTAAGACTTTTGCACAGTACTGTATATATATATATATATATATATATATATATATATATATATATAAACCGATCAGCCACAACATTAAAACCACCTGCCTAATATTGTGTAGGTCCCCCCTGTGTCACCAAAACAGCGCAACCCGCATCTTAGGATAGCTCTTAGGATAGCATTCTGAGACAATTACAATTGTCTCAGAGTGCTTATCTGAGTTACTGTAGACTTTTTTTGCTTTGGCACCATTCGGAGTAAATTCTAGAGACTGTTGTGCGTGAAAATTCCAGGAGATACAGAAATACTCAAACCAGCCCATCTGGCACCAACAATCATGCCACGGTCCAAATCTGAGATCACATCTTTTCCCCATTCTGATGGTTGATGTGAACATTAACTGAAGCTCCTGACCCATATCTGCATGATTTTATGCACTGCACTGCTGCCACACGATTGGCTGATTAGATAATCGCATGGATGATTGTTGGTGCCAGATGGGCTGGTTTGAGTATTTCTGTAACTGTTGATCTCCTGGGATTTTCACACACAACAGTCTCTAGAATTGACTCAGAATGGTGCCAAAAACAAAAAACATCCAGTGAGTGGCAGTTCTGCAGATGGAAACGCCTTGCCAAAACAATATATATATATATATATATATATATATATATATATATATATATATATATATATATATATATATATATATATATTTTTTTTTTTTTTTTTTTTTTTTTTAATTTTTTTGTGGTAATCACCATTTTGCCACAAAAGCTGTCGATTGAGCTGAACTTGTATTGAACCTGTAATATTCTTTTAAGGGTCAAATCAGTTAGCATATCTTCGCTTTTTGCATAGTGTAGATAATTATGGTTGCCTTCTTTTTGCCCTTGCTCTTTCAAACAAAATTTTTACTGAGTAATTTTCTTCTTAATTTAATGGCTCTTTATTTTATGAGTCTACAATAACAGACTTCTGTGGTCTTACTATTTCTTATGAGTGATCTTTGGTTCAAAGTTGGAAAGGAGCATAGAGTAAGCCCAAACACAATGGCTGTTGACAGACAACATTCCAAAGGTGCCATCTCCAGTCATCCACATTCTCATGCCATTAATCTTTGCAGTCATGGGGGGATTCCCACTGCTCGTGCTTCATATCCCCCCTGCTCACACAATAATGCTTGTGCATCATGCAACTGCTTTGACAAATTATTTTATGTTAAGTGCCATAAATTGCACAGCCTTTATACATTTATACTTTATACTTACTATACTTTACACTTTATAGTCAAATGTTTGGACAAACATGATTAAATGTATGTTTCTTGGGACCTTTAAAATCTTTTGATCTAAAAGCATATACTTAAATGATTGAAGTTAGTTTTGTAGACAAATGAAAATTGTGCCTACTTATGACTTTTATTACAAAACTAAAATTTTAATTTTAAGGAAAAGCAGCCAATTAATGTCCAGCATACTCTGAAAAAATAATAAAATAATGGTTTTGTGGTGAAGTAAATATGGCAGAAAAGATTAAGTATTTTCTAGATTAAATATGTTAGATTAAGTGTGAATTTAAAAATATCAAGTAAATTCTACATTTGTACTTAAATTCAAACTTGTAAAAATGTATGCTCTATGTTATAAGTAAACATTCTTCATGATTGTTTGTTATCTTTACAATGTGTCATTATGTATCAATCCTAAAGTAGAAAACCTTGTTATATTTATTCGCTAATTTGAGTAAATTTCACATGTAAATAAGTACATTTTAATACATTTTTCAAAGCTGGTGTTCCAAGCATGCACTGGCCATGAATAATTAATGAGCTTGCATGGTTTCACTATTTGCAAGGTTATTCACACTGTTTTTATTGTTGATTTTGTTGTTACGTTTGGTAACGTCTTGTTTTTTCTGAAGTTTGCATTTCATTTTCTACTCAAAATTACCTGTTCATGATTGGAAAAAAATATCTTTTGATTTTTAACGTCATTGTGTTTTGCACACCAAGTGTTGAGGTCTGCGTGCGCAGCCCTGTATCTTGTTTTTATCTGCAGTAATGCAAGTTGATGTTGTCCAATATACTATGGCATGCATTAAGCTTCCCTGTGAAAGGCATCCATATGTTATGTGGTACATGATTAAACATTTGTTTATAAGGAAAGTTCAAAATGTAAAATATTCCAATAAATTTTTAAGTACCATGTACATCAGATTTTTAAGTAAAAGTTACTCAAATGTATTAACTATATTAACTGAAATGTTTAAGTTAAATTGACTCACTTTAATCATTATGTCATTAAGTTAAGCAGATTTTACATAATTTTATACCATTCAAATTTACTTAGAAAAACTGTGTGCAAAAACTTGAGAAATAAAAATTAAGTAACTTTTACTAGTAATTTTTTATTTACTCCTTCAATACTGTTTAAAAAGCATCTCAGGATGCACCTTATGAAGTTGGTTGAGAGAATGATCAGAGTGTGAAGAGTTGTATCTAGACAAAGTGTTGCTACTTTTAAGTATTTTTAAAGTATAAAGTAACATTTGTTTTTAGTTTAAATAAGTATTTTTTGTATTTCATGTGGTTTCATTTTTCATAATGAATATATATATATATAATAAAATAATAAGAACAAAATATTGCAAAACTAATTTTAAGAGTTAGATCAGATAGATATAGCCTCTTAAAGGTAATGTGTGCAGAGTGACAGTTTTTACAGTGTGATTCCCATATTCTGTTTGTGTTAATATACTAGTTTTGATGATGTTATTACTATTCTAAAATGTGGGAAACAGTATTAATAAAAAACTGAGCAGGTGTGTTCAAACTTTTTACAAGTAGCTAGTGTATACATATAAAAATTAATTGTGTTTATTGTGTTATCAAACTTTTTTTTTCTTTTTTTCTTTTTTTTTTTTTACTTTTGAATAATGGTGAATTGTACCTTTCAATGCTAATGACATTTTTTTTCTCTTAACTGATATTGCACTAATTACAATTTCAGACACTACTAGGAACTGTGCTGTGCCAAACATGTTGGATTTTGAGCACATTTTAGAACCTACCTTTCTGATTTAGTATTTTTGAAATATAACCCTGCAAAGCTTAAACATACATGTAGCCTATGTTGCATTTGAGATAAAACTTTCATTTAGTTCCTTAACATAGTGCACCCCCTGTGAAATTCTGACAAAGAAGTTAGTGTTTAGAAAGTTTGTGGCATTCTTCATGCACCTGCTGTAACAGTTAAATGACATACTAAATTGAAATATAGGGAATATTAAAAATTGTAGGGACTGATGCATGTTATAAGTGCATATGCATGCACTAAATCAATAAGCTAGGCCTACTTCAAAAGTAAACCCCTCACTCTGAATGCGCGCGTCTCCAAATGGCAAATGCGCGTTCATTCTGGAGCTCGTGCAGTAGACTACGGATAGTGCGAATGGGTCACTCTCCACACGCTGTGCCCAGTACGGCCCCTGACCGGGGCCCCCGGCAATCGCAAAGCTCTCGGTCTCCTAATCACTTTCTCTCGTACCTTTCTGAAGAAGCAGTATGGAGTTACGTCAGAGCACCGGGTGAAAGTGCTGGCCAAGCAAATAAGCCGCTGAGGAGCTATTTGTAGGCATCGCTGCCAAACGCGGACTGCTCACTCTTGTGCGATCAATGCTTTAAACTTGCTATACAACACTTAGAAGCAGCATGCATTACATTTCTTTGTTGCTTCGGAATGTTTGTGCTTGGAGATCTCGACTTTAATCCTTGGATGACCGGCAGCCGGTGCAGTTAGGTCAAATTCGAATTCAAAATTTAAATTCAAAGATTCGGATTCTAAAACAAAGCAACACGTCAGACTGAAAACCCGATTCACGATGAGGATTCTGCGCGTCTCAGCACACAGAACATCACTTTTTATCATCACTTTTGGTTAGAGCTTTCTGATCTTTCTGCTCTGAAATCAACATGCCTCACACTCGCAATAGGAACCCGAGTCCAATCCCAGAGGTGACATGGGACACTGGATTGAAAGAGATGAACGAGACCTGGAAGGGAGCTATTGCCTGTTTGGGAGTTGCTGTCTTTTTTGTCATGACAATTGGGATAATTTATTGGCAAGTTGTGGATCAGCCCAACAAGAACTGGATCCTCAAGGGGAGTTTTAGTGGGCTTATTTGGGAGAGACGGACGCAAACTCTGGTCATTCAGACACTGACTGAAGATAAGACGTTTGCGGAGATTGACGTGGGGAATGTGGGGAACCCTGATATTGAGGTTCCATTTGTGAGGAACATGTGCTGGCTCAACAAAACCGAATTCTGCTACACGTGGGATTCGGTGGCAGAGGTGAAGATATCTCTGGAAACAGAGGAGGAATCAGATACTGAGTGCTACAGTGTAACATGGACTCCAATTCACTGTCATGTGGACCTAAAGGTACAATGTCTTAAGAATACATTTAAATTATTGTTTCACAGTCTTGATTAAGATTTTTGGAAAAACATTTTAATTTGACTTCATTGCTGCATTGGACATTAATTGTATTTATATTTAATTAGTGGCCACTTTTATGTGACTTAAAAAAGTATAATGGGTTTTATAGGTTATTATTAGCTTATAATAGTGCTATTATAATGTTATGAATCAAAAACTTTGAACTTTGCCTTTCTTCTGCCAAAAAAAAAAAAAAAATCTCTCTATATATATTTTTGAAGAAATATTCCGGGGTAGCCTATAAAAAAGTTAAACTCAATCAACTGCTTGAGTGGCATCATTTTGATCACCACAAAAATTTAATTTGACTTGTCCCCAACTTTTCTTTATTAGAAGCAAAAATCTGGGTTCTAGTGAGGCACTTACGATGGAAGTGAATGGTGCCAATCAGTAAATGTAAAAATACTCACTGTTTCAAGAGTATAGCCACAATACATAAAAATATGCGTGTTAACGTGATTTTAGCATGATAAAATCACTTACTAACCTTTTCTGTGTAAAGTTAAATCCAATTTAACAACTTTGTTGCCATGACGATATAAGGCGTGAAGCCTAAAACCCTAAAACCAACAGAAAAACGATGATTTTAACAACTTTATAGCACACATTTCTGCCTTTAAACCAGGGGTGTCAAACTTGGTTCCTGGAGCGCCACAGTCCAGCAGAGTTTAGCTCCAACCCTAATTAAACACACCTGAAGCAGCTAATCAAGATCTTCAGGAGTGCTTGAAGATTACAAGGAGGCATTTTTGGAGCAGGGCTGCGACTAAACTCTGCAGGGCTGCGGCCCTCCAGTAACTGAGTTTGACACCCCTGCTTCAAACCCTCCAAAAATTTGACCTCCATTGTAAGTTCCTCACTGTAATCCCGATTTTTGCTTCTTCTTTTTTTTTAAATCAAAGCAGGGACAAGTCAAAAAAAGTTTTGTTTTTGTTTTTTGTGGAAATCAACATTATGCCGCAAATGTCATTGATTGAGTTCAAATTGTACTGATCCTGGATTATTCCTTTAAAGCAGCGTATAAAGTTCACACGACTGAAATATCCACTTTAGACAAAGATGCATTTCACAGATTTCCAATGAGACAAAGTTGTTCTTTGTTCAGTGAGAACTTAATCTTAATGCACTTCAGAAGTTTTCAACAATTAATCCCTTCATGTCCCACATTTCCTACTTCAGTAATGCTTTGTCATGTGTTATTTCAAATTTAAAAAATAACGCCTAAAAAAACTCTTTCGCCCCCTTGTGGTCCAAGGTTTGTAACCGCTAGAGCAACGCAAAAGTGTACATAATGTATGTACAACGGGACCACATGTTGGCCATGCGTTGGCGAAGTGCTCGCGTCTGCGTACTTGCGTGAATTGTTTTCAACAATTAATCCCTTTATGTCCCACATTTCCTACTTCAGTAATGCTTTGTCATGTGTTATTTCAAATTTAAGCTTAAATTTAAGCACGTAAGTACGTGAATGTAGACGCATCTTGTTATGCAAGCTCGATTTCACGCATTGTGAAATGTGACAGGGCACAATTCATAACCTAACATAAGCACACGCTGTATTCTCAGCATTGCCGCAAGGGGCGCTACAGCGGATTTTATTTTTTCAATCAACAACTGTCATGGCGGAGCAGCAATTTGAGGAGAGTCTTGCTGAACAAATTAGATTATACAAACATATATTTCTGTCATCTTTTCAGCAAATACAAAAGCACACTCCTCAACTGTCAACATGTTGACTCCACCACATCTGGTTTCGTGGCGCCTAAAAAACTCTTTCGCCCCCTTGTGGTCCAAGGTTTGTAACCGCCAGAGCAACGCAAGAGTGCACATAATGTATGTACAACGGGACTACGTGTTGGCCATGTGTTGGCGAAGCGCTCGTGTCTGTGTACTTGCGTGAAGTATGTTTGGTCCCAGTGTTGCCAACTTAGCAACTTTGTCGCTAGATTTAGCAACTTTTTGACCCTCTTAGCGAGTAAAAGAGCCATCTAGCGACTAGCGACAATTTTAGTGACTTTTGTAGTCTGCTTTAGCGACATTCTTCCACATCTAGTGACACAAAAAACATCAGCTCTATCGTGAATGATGTCTCACTCTGTGTTCAAGCGCCCCCTGTGTTTCAAGTTATATGACTGACCTGCATGCAATCAGCAGTTGGATTTATGTACATACGTATGTTCTATAAATCGAATGACTGATGAGCTTACGTGTTGTTGGTATTTGTTGTGTCAATCTCAACCTCAATTCACATGCATGCTCTTCGTTTAGAAAAGTCAGCCTACTGCGATAGAAGAGCACTGAGAAATTATCTAGCAGGGCGAGAGAGAGAAAGAGAAAGAGAGAGAGAATGGATATGAACCCCTGATCTATAATAAAGTGTAGAGATAAGTGATATGAACAGATGAGGTGTCACTGTCAAAAATGATTGTGACACAGTAACACTGGCACAAGTAATACACACTGATGGTTCAGCATCACACAACAGATATGTTCAAAAATAAGATATATTACATATTATCTCCAAAAGAGCTCCACGTGAGGCATTATAAGGCATATAGATCATGTTTGAATATAAATAATAATAAATAATATCCCCAACGCTACACCGCTGCCTACCCCTGGTTACTATTGCTAGGATAATTTTGGACTTTGTCATTGTTCAATAATGCAGTTTAATTACAAATCATAATAAACAAAAAATAATTTAGTGATAGTTAAATGATTAGTAGTTAAATACTAATTGTTAAATCATTAGTTCAATAATAAAAAAAAGGGTTCTACACCTTTAAAGAACTGTCGTAGCTCTTTACGCCAGTTCATTTACATATGTAAATTTGACTTCTTATGTAATAAATTACGTCATCACGTGATTGAGCTACTTTTAGACATTTCAGCAAGCCTTTGGCGACTTTCCGTGAGAAATAGTTGGCAACACTGTTTGGGCCTTAAGAACACTTTTCAGTCAATTCCTTGGATGTTCAGGTTCTGTACCTACTTTCATGTGTTATGAGAGCAGAAAACTGCTTAGCTGGAGATGCATGAACTGTGCTGTTGTGAACAGATTATGCTCACTCATGGAGACCTGATAGGATCTATCTGAAGGTGCTCTATTAATAAATGTATAATTAGATCTTTCATGTGTATAAAGCTTTATATGCAATAAACTAAGCAGCAAATATACAGCAGTAATTTTTATTGCATAAATAAACATGTTATGATTGATAAAATGTGTTCACCTACATTTCCTTTCTGAAAGTAATGTGTTGTATAGGAGGCTAGCTAAAATTTGATGTGTAAAATTTGAAATTTGATTTGAAATTCTGTATGATGATTGGTTGGTATATGGGAATAAAAATTGTATCTTCTCGCACAAGCCAAGTTTTACAAGACCTCACAATTTCGCCATCTTGTACAAATTATTACGAGTTGTCATGAGACTATATTGGACATCCACTGATTGTTTGTCTATTGAATTATCTCTATCTCTCTCAGGACTGTTTCTCCATGGTGAATATTTCGTGGTATGGAGGTGCCAGTGTCCGAGCGCACAACTGGCCGATAAACGAGGCCAACATTTCCATGCAACCCTTTACAGTCAGCGACCTTCGGGACAACCCCTCTGGCTTCGGATCAGTTTTAGAGCGCTACTTCCTGGGATCTTCAGGTAAGCAAGAGAGCTCCATATCACCAACTGTCACCCCCCTCATTCAATTAGATCGCACTGTTCTTTCACACATTGTTGACAAGTCCGGACACGTATCCACATGTGACTATGTACACAATGCAAAACTGCCTCTGGCCTGAGATCATGGGGACCTACTGTACATAGAGAGCGTAACACAATACGGACGGTCACTTATGCTTGGTGAAAGATTGCAAAACAAAAGGACAGCAGACTTGTGTCTTCAGTAAAGCCATTGGTATCTGTCAGCAGTTGCCTCATGTTTCTGTTGAGAGTTAATTAAACAAACAAGGCAAGATGCAGATTTAAATAACTAGTGTGTTTATGTCTGGCTTTTAGTTTGACTTGAGGGAGGATGACTATATGTATGACTGTAACATCCATCTATATGTAGACGGATGTTTATGGACAGATGCATAGTGCTTGCAGACATTCTTTGAGCCACTTTCTTAAATTTTTTGCGATGTAGACTTATTTCACAATGGATGACAAATTGCAAGTTTTTAGAAATTTTTGCAGAATTAAAGAAAACCCAATGAAATTGTTTAACGAGCACAGTTTTCTTCCCTGTGTTGACATTTCCTATATATCAAAGATACATCAAAGGGCTTGTGCCTTTTTCAAAAACAACCAATACCTTTAGTTTACGTCACAGCCCAGCAAAATCACACTTGACAGCTTGTACCTTGGATGACAGTTCCAGAATGAATGCATTTGAGCCACTTCCTTTGCAACCAAGTAATGGTTGGTAAAGGAAATGAAGTACAAGGGTTAGTGTCATTCACCACTTATGTTTCCGGCCTTGCTCTGTCCAGACGCCACTCAGCCCTGCCCTGCTCGCCACATACCCCCATCGCCAATCTCAGGCCAGGGAATTCTCCGGGCTGTGACCTACTACGCCCCCACCCCTTTTCTAGGGAGGGAGCGTTGGCGCGTCAGGATGGTCTCTGGATACAACCCGCACGTGCCTGGGGTGGGGGGTGGGGGGGTGGGGGGCAGAATAGAGAGAAAGAGAAGAAAGCAGAGAGAGGAGAGTGAGAGAAGGGAGAGACGGGCTCGCCGGCCCCAGACTGGTCCTCAGCCACTCTTCCGCCCCCAGGCAGACGACAGCGGTTCCTCCACCTCTCGGTGGATGACAGCAACTCCTCTGTCCCCTGGCGAATGGCAACGGCTCCTCCTCTTCCCGGTGGACGGCTGCGGCGAGGACTCCTCGACAGCGCATCCTTCCTCCTTCCCGGGTTTTGGCACTAGTGTAACGATTCAAGGAATGCATGGGCAAGGAAGAAGCTGGGACCAGCTTAACAAACACGTAGACATTTATTTACACACACATTTTTCACTGTTACAAACATTGTCGGCTTTTGTGTTCAATACATAAACACAAACACACACAGGTCCGTGTGTCTCTCTCTCCCTGTCTGCCGCTGTCTCCTCTCCTTATATACTCCCACGGCCCTTCACTGGAACGCAAGACCGGTGTGGCACACAGGTGGAACTCATTTACCTCTTATATTCCCGGCCTCGCTCCGCCCAGACACCTCTCGGCCCCGCCCTGCTCGCCACAGTTAACTTAGTGCGATTAATTATATAAAAAAGAATGTGTTCAAAATGTAACAATTAATCATTCCCCCTGACCGTATGTAAATATTGTAATAAAAGTATGTATTTTTTTTACCATTGGAGCAATTCAAGCTCGAAGTACATGTAACTTCATGTTTTTACAAGCCGCGTAAACAGGGGGCAGTTAGAGCGCCTAAACAAACCTCACAAGCAGCGCAGCCACAGAGTAAGAGCCAGTCAAACAAGATGCATTCTCGACAGCTGGACAAAGCACAATAGAATACAGGGACGTGATCTTTAAAGTTTTAACTACTTTTAACTTGACACAAAGTCCTAAAAACGCTGTGTTTAAGATGCTGAAAACTAGTAAGAACACACTGTTGACACAATGATCGACAATTCAATTTAAAATTGAAATATGTAAAATTGCTAACAGTTGTCAACTTTTAAGAGTACACTAGTGTAGGAAATTAGCAACTTTGTGGCAGGGTATATTTACAACTTCCAGCATTCATCACCAATTGTATGTAGGATTTTATATGTAAATAATTAGTTTAGGAATATTGGCCGCGTTCGACCACCATTATATGAAGGATAAATGACAAATGATCAGATTAGAAATCTGAATTAGAATTATTCACCATTAAATATGTAATACAACAGGCTCATTGTATTTGCTTACAATTTTTATGCAAAGAATTTTAGCTCAAGAAGGGAATTATGATTAATTCAGGGAATATTGACAGAATTAAGGTGTACGTCTAATCACTCGGCCATGCTGAGTTAATTTGATGCATCTGTTAACTCTTTAGAGTAATACTATTCTCATGGCCATTGACAATAATATTACAAATATGTTGAAATATTGTTTGAGCATGGAGCGTAGATCTTAAGAATCAATTGACGAGATTATTTAATCAAAATATACCACAGTCAAATCCTCTTTGAATACAAACAAGACTTTATTGCTAATCTACAACATCAAACTAAACTATCACACATAGACAAACATAAAAACAGGTTGGTGAGTGAGCTGTAACAGAAGGTGAATGGAAATGATCTGTAACAGAGAAAATTGAACTTAATGGAGTCTATAGACCATGTCCTGAACCATCGATACTTCATTTAGTATAACTCGATTTGCAATCGGGTTACCCGAAGTATTGAAATAATACAGCAGCAATTTTTAGCAAAAGTCTGGAGGTATACTTTCGTTTCGTTGCGATGCTTTGGTTCTTTGGCCGGGTCCGTAGAAAGTTCTGGTTGTTCTGTCTATGTTTTGGACCTCTGTTTAAGATCGTGGATGCTGGATAGTTCGGTGCTGGAATGATCAAGTGGGGCTTTGAAGCGTGGCCTCCCGCAAAGGAGACTCACGACTCCCCATCACGTGTGTAAGTCATAGTACAAAGAAGAGAGTAGAGGCACAAGAACGAAGGGGGAAGAGGCTGGACCTTTTAACCTTTTCAGTTTGTTCACATGCCAAAGAGGCTCTAGGCCAATCAGAGGCAGCTTTTCAGATACCATGTGATCATTTCTCTATCCCTCCTTTTGAAGGCGATTAATGAGTCTGTGTGTGAAGATTTCTGTTTCCTGCTCAAAAAGTGAACATACATTTATCCTGACATTTATATAATGAAATCGGTGTAAGAGACATGACATTTGTTAACATCAACATTCTCTATTTAAATAGTCAAGCATTTACATATGAAACATGACATACGTTCTCTGTATGGTTACTTCATTACACATTAACATTTGAATATACATTATTATACATTGAATAATTGAGCATCATGTATGCACGATGTCAGAATCATGCATTCTATGATTCTAACCACAGTTAGGCATCATGTGATGCATGTTAGCATATGAAACTCGGTTATGTGTGTTGTGAAGTGTAGAATGATGATACAATGGTGTCTTTTGATAGTGTTATAGTTCATAATATATGTATATGCATTGTAAAGACCCAAGAAGAGTCCATTTTGTGCCTTTGGAGATGATAGAATAGGACTAGTTTTGGTCCGGTTAAAGAGAGTTTCCAAAAGTTCCGATCCAGTGAGAGTCTGTTCAATCTCTCTGTCTTGAAGAATTAGTTTTAAGCATGTGATGGATATAATGGCTAACTGTCACATGATGGTCATTCAGTATATAATTTTAAGTGTTCGTGTGTTCTGACTGAATGAACGGAACAAAGGAGCTTCTTTTGATTTCTGGAAAACCCCAGGTTTACTTGGTCACAGTTCTTTCTCTGGAATGTGCTTGCCAGTTGTGGGGGTTTTGGGTAAACTTTGTGTTTTTTCTGGACACCCTCCCTTGTTTTGTGACATTTACATTGGTCAGATGCAGGTCAGCTCAGACTCCTAGGCGGCAGTCAGAATTTCTAGCTTCTTAATGCTTAGAGGAATTTCCCAGAATTATAGGCCATCTTGGTGTAATTCTGTCTTAATTCTTCTTAATTTCCTTCTGCCTGGCTACTCAGATCCTACAGTAGCATATACAGTATAGATGTCCTCAAAGCTAATAGACATTGACTAAAAGAGAGAAAATTAATTGGTCAAAATATCATGGGGTCTTTAATAAATATTCAAACCGCATCTTTGAGAGGTATGTAGACTTTGGTTGTCGTCCTTTGGCAAATCAACTTGTTTTAGCATATTTTTTTACAGTCCTCAAACAGAATTCACAGTCATACAGCAGAAACCAATCCATGAAGTTTAAAAAGCACAATGTAGTCCTCAATTAGGGGATTATGTCAATGCATTGAGCTGGAAAAGTCTATTAAATCCTAGCTTCGCAGAAGCATTTTGGCATTATTGACACATGAAGAAAGTTTCAAACCACCAAGACTCTTCCTAGAATTTGGTCACCTGGCTAAATTTGGTATTCCAAGAATCTCTTTAGTCAGGAAAGTGAGCAAGAGCCCAGTGGCTCCTCTGACAGACCTCCACATCACCTGCGAAGATATGAGAGAACCTGACAGAAGAACTACCATTACTGCAGCACTTCATCAGTATGGTCACAATTATAGAGTGTGCGGACAAAAGCTACTTCTGCGCAAAAGGTATATGGGTATACCTTTTACTCAGCACTCCCAAGGTGTCAAATACTGCCGATTGGGCAAGAGCTATGTAGATGCCAAAGATGCCCCTTAGCATCTTTAATAGTGAAGCAGTCAGTAAGCCCATTGCCTTCAACTAGAAATCTTTGCTGTCAATACACTGATGACAAGGGCATTTTTATGATTATAAACCTAGTTTCTCTAAATTTCTTGATAATTTTGTTAATTTGCTTTTGATAATCTTAAATGTGTCCACACTTGTTACTATTTTTTTTTTACTGTACTTATTTTTAAAGAAAGCTGTATTATATATTAATTACACATTTAATTCTATGCATTTAATCAGCTGTTCTTGCCTCCGTAAAAATCAGGGCAGTCTTACTAAACATACTAAAAACAAGTGAGGCGTCACCGTAGTAACGTTTTGCCTGCATCATGAAATGGTCGGACTATTCCGTTATGGGCTCTGCAATCTTTGGATATTATCACGTGTGTTTAATGCAATATGTTTATTATTAGTGCTGCCACAGTTAATCGCATAATTTTTTGTTGTTAATCACGATTAATCACAGATTTTGAAAAAGTGCTGAAATTTTACTCTATGTATACTTCTTTTCTTGTCAAAATGCACAAATTCTCTTCTTAGGAAAGAAAACAAAATATTATGTAACAATAATGCTTTGTTAACCTTTTCCAAACGAAGCCTTCCACAGTATAAAGATAGAAATGTATCAAATAGCATCAATTCAAATAATATTAAACATTTCTCACAGTCTAAGTGGGAGTTTGACTAATTGAAAGAACTAGTCCTCACATAGGTTGAGTATTCAGTGCAATGCGCATTAAATCTCTCATCCTCCACAGACTATGGCTATCCGCTTTACTACAGCAATCGTCAAGCTGCATTCACAATTCACGTCAGAGCATCAGTGCCAGCGTCTAGTATCGCTTTGAACTGAACATGAAAAGCACTTGCAAACAACATCTCATTCTGCATTTTCATGATAGTTAAGACTTGACATGCTTCTGAGGTAATTAAATGGTGCCTTACAGAGGTTGCAAAGTACTTGACTTCTGTCACAAGTCCAATCTGGGCTTGTTTTGTACAAACAGCGTTAATGTTCCCCATCATTTGATCACTGGCACAGCTGTTGTGTATGTGTTTGTGGTGTCTGTGCATCAGTGTAATGATTTCGGGCGGATCATCGCAAAGGTTCTGCCCTACTCTGACTATGTTTATGCTGGTTTATGCTTCATTAATGGTTAATGCATTAATCGCGATTAAGAAAAAATAACACGTTAACCTTTTTTTAATTAATAGCTTGTCTATTTATTTTACTTATAAATATATTAGTTTGTTTACTTTATACTATCATATAAATATTTTAGATCCACTAACCCAACCCCATTCCTTAACCTAACCACCACTCATCAACAATATAGAACATGTAACAGACATGTAAATTTAGTCACAATAATTTTAGTTATTACACTATTATATAGATAGTTTGGCACCCCTAATCCCACACCTTTGCATAAACCTAACCAATTCTCAGCAATATAAAAGAAGTAACAAGCAGATAAAAATACAGTTACAAAAATGTATTCCAAAGAAATTAAAAACCACTCATGCTGCATTCAAAGTCCTCCAAAACCACACAATAGCTCTGTGTATGGAACAGAGTGAAAGTGAAGGTTTTAGGTTACACGATCGATTTCAGGGTAAATGAACATACAGAAGCAACATGTTGATCTCCTCTGTTATGATGTTGTTGAATCTATCAATCAATTGAATCTAAATGTTTAACCCTTTAAGCTTGGATGGACCCATGAGAAAAAAAATATTATCAAAATATTAATAACTACACAAAATACTGTATGTATTGTTTTGAAGCTTAGAATCTGTACTTTATAATGCATGTAGGCATTATGACCAAAACCGAACAAGTGCTTTGAAATTTGCAGACAAATCAGAAAAGTTCCGTTTTGATAATTTCTATAAATTTTGCACTGTACATATTATTGTAATCAGTAAAACATTAAACTCATCAAATAGCAATGTGTCATATGTTGCTGGAAATCTCTCAAAGAGTTGAATACAACTAGCACATTTGTTTTACTCACAGACAAAATATAGTGAGTAATAGCTAAGAATATATCTTTGACATACATGTTTCATGTGAATAGGTCTTGCTCATATACCATGTTTTTGTTCATAACTTTACAAAATATAAACAGAAAAAACAAAATCACATACCATTAGTTTGAGGAGGCGATTATCTTTAAAACGAGCCAACACACAAAGTAATTGGATGCATATGTCATTAGATAACCCACACGAAGCACAATATGCACACAGCATCCGGCTATCTGGCATCTTGCTATCTGGCTACAAACACGCTAGCTTTCCTGGATCAGATGACGTCATTGGAAATGCCGTTGCATCATGGAGCGCTAAACTAATCAGATTGGATTCCGATTGTTCCAACCAGTGGTGATAGTCCTCCATATTTGGGCAAAGAGTCATGTGATCTATAACTCTAATTACATATGGCCACCAGGAGATGGTGCCAAGTACATGACACATGCTCAATAGCCATGTTTCCACTATCGGGCCAAATGAGGGTGTGCTAGTGCATGCCAGTTGCTTTCCCACTGTCACTTCTGGGGCTTCATCGTGCCTCCTCGGGGCTTCATCAGGGCCAATAACAAACGCATTTGGCCTTCCGATTACCATTGGGCCAAACAAGGCCAACTGGGGATTGAGGCGGGGTCAGTGTCAAAGGCAGAGTTTTGCTGAGTCAGGTCAGAGGGTCAGCACCAAGATTGCTGGGACATCCTGCTGTTAGCGGAAAGACCACTCGGGACAGCATGGCAGTTATCAGTCAGTGAGTTGTCAGTGTTAAGTTATCTTGCTAGCTAGCTAACGTTTAAATATGAAATAAACACGATATTCTAGATAACTAGATAACATGATACCTCAGGTTGAGCTTTCATCTTGCTTGTGAAATGGGCAGAGTGTGTGACATTGGTACCAGCAGCGTAATTGGGGTGGGTTTTAGGGCAACGCTGCGGGACAATTGGCTCGATGGTGGGAACACCGATTGTCAATGATGACTCAAATGGCACAGAATGAAACTAATTCTGTGAAATCTCATTATTAAAATCATGTCTGCATGCTATGCAAACCTTTTGTAATTGTTGTGTTTGCATATGTAATCAGTTCTTATGTACAATTATTATGTTTTATTTGTTTAGAGAGGCTTTTGGACACTTGGAGACATTTTTGGAAACTAGGATCAATTATATTTGTAACACTATAACTTTTGATTGCTTTGTCGTATCAACTTAAAATTTTACTCAGTTACAGGTGACACATTTGGGAACAAAACAAAAGCAGTTTGTCAGAGCTACCTTATTTACACCATGAGGTATATAATGTCAAATCAGAAGATTGAGAATGAGAGTCTCAGAATTTTTCATAATCTATATCATTATTTTTTGGGGGGTATGCCACTGAAACAGGAAATCTTTACACCCTCAGAGCTTAAATTGTTAAGCGAAAAATATTTTAAAAAGTGGTACGAACACTTTATGTAGAGTAAGTGGTTAACATGCAATGACTTCTCGTGCTTCGGATCACCAGGCGTGCCATGAGCGGTTTGTGTGGGTGGGCAGCTGGTATCTAAACATGGTTACCACTCTGAGATACTTTCACACTCACCCAGCACATCGTCACCTGCACTCAATCCAGCAATTAATAACCCTATTTACTCAACACAGTCACGCTTCTTTTTTTGTGCAGTTGCATTGTCTGTGTCTGCATTTTGTGACCTTTTTATGAATGCATCCAAGTTTCAGCAGCTAAAAGTTGAAAGGGGTAATCTGTGTCCCAGACAGCTGAACAGATTTAGATTAAAGCGAAAGGGCTTGACATCAGCTAAGGACATAATATTCATCATGTGACATAAACAAAGGCCTTTTATGATTTCTTAGATCATTGATTAGTTTGCACATGATCGCCAAGCATTATGTAATGGTGTGAGCAGTTTAACCGAAAGGGTTGCATGATTTTAATCCCTTTTCCACCTTGCTAGAGGACGGCCTTGATTTTGGAGACCTCTTAAAGCCTTCTTTAATTGGTTCATTTTAAAGAGTGAAATGTTGAGCTTCCTGCCAATGCAGCTGTCTTGCGTTACCAAGTAACCGCAGACATATCATGGTATATAGTGCCCAGTGGCATAACAATGACAATCATGTTGGCTCAGATTCGTAAGGCGACCCGGCAGCTGCCTGTGGCCACAGCTTGGCTTCTATTGGTTGGCCATGTGTTGATAATGAAGATAATTGTTTTTCCTGAGTTGCCGTTCTGCAACCGAATGGCATGTTGTTGTGCAGGCCAGTAAAACGAGCCCCTTGCAACCCAGGGCAAACCCAAAGGTAAACTTTTCAGCACTGTATGTTTACATTTAAGCCTTGAAATCCGAGATTGGTTTTAAACAGGTTGGTGATGTGGGGCTTCGGTCATGCCGAACACTGTCAAATAGCTTTGTCCACTTTGTTGATGAGAGACATTATTGAAGTGTCCGGACAAGTTGTGTCCTTTACTGGGACTGTTGACACTTGTGTCAGGTTCACCATGATGACTGAGTCATCTCTTAAAAAGACAGGGACATTTTAGATTTTTACCAATTGCATGCAGGGATTTGTACTCCTTTAATTAAGAATCTAATTTAACTGTAAATTTATATTGATTTTTCTGTGGCCTGTTATTATTATTATTCCAGAGTTTGAAGAGCTGTAGGGTGATTCTCACAAAACATGTTAAGAAAATGTCCTTGTCATATTTAACCCCAAGCCAATATAAAAATAAAAAAATGTAATAAAATTTTACATAAAGAAAAGAAGCCCACATTTTGCATTGTGACATTATTTTCAGGACATTTTAGCACATTTTATCACCCAGTTCTCATTTACAAAACACGTCTAAATGTTTTACTTTTACTGTTTTCAGCCTCATGAATTTTACATGACAGTCTCAACATTTTTGCAAGCCAAAATTACATGCATCATTACACGTTTGGCTGCAGTTTCCCAGTGAAATGTCTAGTGGGGGTGCCAAAAGTGAGTGAAATGATATTGTAATCAGACAAGATTTTTAAGGTGAATATTAGATGGATGTTTTAATGAGGAAAACATACCTCCGTAACATAAAACTTTAGCCTAAACCTAACCAATTGTGTTCTAAAAGATAAATGAGAGGTGAACAAAACATACATCATTACCCTTAACCAACGCCTAAACCTAATCATTTTAAAAGCAAATTCAACATGAAAAGCACATTTGCTGAACCAATCACATCATTTTGTGTCTCTTTTATGGCATTTTTGATACACTTTCACTTTCGTTTCGAGAGACCTTTGCTGGGCCGGAGGCTGAGTCTCCGAGACCGAAGTCCAAAACTCCATCAGGTGAGCTAAAGCGCAAGCTAATCATGTTGGAATAAGTATATAAATTTAGGTGGGTCTGTAATACAAGGGTTAAAATATATAGTTTTTCAAACGATGCATTAGAGTAAAAGTGTTTTGATTAGAGCTGTCAGAATTAACGCATTAACGCATGTGATTAATTTTAAAAGTTTTATGCATTACATTTTCTTAATCACGATTAACGCATTTCCTGTAATTACAGCATAAAAATTGGTGTGAAGGGCGGAACATTTGTAATGTGTCTGACCGGAGTCATTACACTGACGCACACGCCACAAACAGACACACAACAGCATCAGAGTCCTTTTACCAGCCTACAAGTTTAGCATAAAATAGCATGATGTGGTGGTCCCTTAGACATTCTATGGGTGGTACTGTCGTAACACTCTAGTTATCCATTACACTTTCTGCTATGATAGAATCTCAGAGGTTGTTATATCAGTAAATAATAGAATCTCTGACAGCGCTTCCCTGTCAGTAATCAAATGATGGCGAAAGGAGCTCTTAGCGCTATTTGTTGTACAAAACAAGCCCAGATTGGACTTGTGATAGAAATCAAGTATTGTTCAGTTTAAGGCATATTTTAATTACCACAGAAGCACACCAAATCTTAACTGTCTCAAATGCAGAATGAGACGTTTTTGTCTGCAAGAGCTTTTCATGGTGAGTTAAAAGCTCTTGACGCTGGCATTGACGCACTGATGTGAATCATGAACGCAGGTGGATAGCCACAGACAAAGTGGATAGCCACAGACTACCATCAGATTAATATTGCGGAGGATGAGAGTTTAAGAGATTTAATGCCCATTGCAATGAATATGCAACCTATGTAGAGACTAGTTCTTTCAATTAGTCAAACTTCCACTTAGACTTTGGAAAACGTTTAATGTTACTTGAATTGGTGCTATTTTAGTGCATTTCTATCTTTATATTGTGGAAGGCTTTGTTTGGAAAAAGTTAATAAAGCATTATATTGTTACTCATTGTTTTCTTTTCTTTTCTAATATGGAAATAAATGCATTTTGACAAGAAAATAAGTATATATAGTGTCAAATTTCAGCACTTTCAAATTCTGTGATTAATCGCGATTAACTACAAAAAAGTAGAATCGACCGACTGCACTACTTTTGATATAATAACATAAAAGTGTGTGAGAAATAAGTGTTTATAAAGTCATAATCAGCCGTTGTACTCATGATTTGTGTGAAAGTGAATAAAGCACAGTTGTTGTAGCACCTCTAGTGTAACGTTTAATTGAAAACTGCAGCAAAACGTAGAAAGTGGCACATAAAAGTCAGTTTGCAAAAATTTTGTTATAGTATCATTCATTCTATGAGACTTCATTTCTCATTGTTTTCATTAGTGATTCTCATTACTGTAACAAGAATTTTTTTTTTTTTTTACTATATTACATTAAAAAAAGATTCTGATGTACAACTATTTTCTAAATTAAAACCAGTGAAAATAAAAGGCAGTACCAAGAGAGTTCAACTATTATTTATAAATGCTGTACAAATGAAATAATGTGTGTATATATATATAGATATATCAGGTTGCGGTAATGAGCATATCATAATTACCATCTTTTTTCAGCATTAAAATAATGAAAATTGCTTGGTAAAATGTGCGTAACTGTCATGAAAATAATGTCACAGTGTAAAAAAATCTTAATGGTCCAAAAAATAGGCCTCATTTTCAATGTGTAAAATATAATTTCCATTTGTTTTTTTTTATTTCAGAGTAAAATAGGACCAGGACATTTTCCTGATAAGTTTTGTAAGAATCACATCTTTTCCTTATGGTGGAATCTCACCAAACTTCGCATGCATGAAGTAGTTTTAGGATGAATGGGATGTTTCAGTAACTTAGAAACTACTGTATAGTGGTTAGATTTGTGATATTCAAAATGTCAACCCCACGATCCTGGTTGAGCTAGAAACTTAAAATTTCAGATAGAAAAATGAAGCTATATGTTTTTTAAAGGACACATGCACTCCTAATTAAACCAAATTAAAATGATAACAATTAATGGGTGATTCTTCTATTTTGTTGGCTATTTAATATCTTGAAAAATGAAACATCTTCAAACATTTAGTATATCACATCACTTTCAATTGGGTTTTCATATAATGTGTGATGGTAATAACATTTCAAACTTTTTGGAGAAGAAATTTGATAAACATTGGACTTGCATTATCCAGCTGTCAACTAACTTTGAACTATAAAAAGAAATCGTTTGTTTCTAAATTAAAATTCTCAAAATGTAAACTGATTTGGTAATGACGTCTTATAAACTTACTCTCAGATCATGAGGTAAAAATCTTAAAAATAATTTCATTTCTGATATTAAAACTGTCACGATTGTAAATATTAGGAAAAAGTAATAGGCTACACAATTAAAAAGCTATTATAATCTATCCTTTAAAATTTGAATGATTGCTTTTAAATAATAATAATAATAATAATAATAGTAATATCTTCGTAGGGGATAGAAAAGTTCCTCTAGTAAGCACTAGTTACTAGTAATATTTGCATGTGCAATATTAACAAAAAACTAAACCATTATTAGTACTTCAAGCCTATTATTATTCATTCAGTGCATTTGAATATTTCAGTATGAACACAATGTAAAAAGAACCCAACATATTGATTACTGTTTGTTTAATCCTGGAATGTAAAACATAATTAATACAGAGATCATATGCTTGTTCCTGTGATTATTTAGGTGTGCAGTTATTTTTCAAGTAAACGCACTGCTATGAAGTAGTTCCAGGTCTTGACCGCATAACGGTTCCGTATCACTTCGCCAAATTATTTCAGTTATTTCAAAGAGCCCTACAGGCTACCACAACAAAATAACAAAATAAAACAAAGACATTGGTTAAGTGCATCAGATAAGAATGACAAACAATATCGATTGAAAATCGTCCTTGGGCTCCCTCTCTTTCTCTCTCTCTCTCTTTTGCTCTTGTCTCACCCACACACACACACACACACACACACCGAACTAACTTTTAATATGCGAAACTTTTATTTTATTTTATTTTTCAACAATTCAATGGTCCATCGTCAATTATTCCGTACATATATTGTATCTCATTTTAATTTGGGGGCAAACTATCCCTTTAAATGTACAATCAGTAACTTTTGCATTTGTGTCATCTTGGATTTACACTGACACCTAGTGGCTTGGATGCAGCATCATTTAAAATCAATAGTTTTTAGTTACAGATGCCATTGTAGAAATTCACATTACACAGTCAGCCATGATTACTTTAATCAATGAGTGAAAGTGTCCAATATCAAGGCGGTTACTGAGATTAAGTGAGTAGTATTCAGCTGGTCATGTGATTCTAACATGGCAGCCCCCATGTGCGGACCCTCTCCATGTAGAATAAAACTGCTTTTATAAGGTTACTGATATGACTGGAGTCTTCGTCTCATGTGATTTCTCATGATTTTATTCTTATGTTTTAAAATTACTATTAATTTCTTTAGGAGTAAAACTTTTTTAATGAGGAAAACAATACTGAGTGCACCTTTAAATCTCCAACCACTTTTGGAAAACAAAGTATAAAACCACTTTAAAATACAGTACAAGTTCCTTCTTCATTGTTTGTTTTATCCTCATGTCAAGATATATAATTTACTGTTACGTCTTATTGATTTGAATTGTATTAAATAGTCATATGTATTTCTGAGTTACAGTACATTCATTGTTAAGAAATTGTTCCACTATCTGCTCTCATCCAGGCCATATTAGGTGAAAAAAAGTGAGATGGGATGCAGTTATTCATCTTTGCTTTTAAGACAGAGTGGAAAATATTTCAGGAAAGCTGGTAGTAGTTACCGTGGGGAGTTATTCTAAAAATAAGAGACTGCTCCCCCTCTTTTTAAACTCCTGTAGAACCCACCTTGCTCATAACTCAAGCCGAAGTCTCTTAAATGTCAGCAAATGACAGTTATTTATTCCCGCTTCCTGTATGTTATACATACATTAAGAAAGGGGCTTCCAAGCTTTTAAAGGGTAAAAACTCAAAGCAGCATCTTACCCTGGACCGATACCCAAAAATGTCATAATTTAATAATTTAATCCCTCATGTTGTTCCAAACCCGTATGAATTTCTTCCTTCTGTGGAACACAAAAGGAGATGTTAGACTTTATGTTAGTCTCAGTCCATGAGGGAGATTTGTAGGTTATAGACTATTAATGGAATAGTTCACCCAATAATAAGTCTTCTGAAGTCATATGATAGCTTTGTGTGAGAAACAACGGAAAGCCATTCACTGATAATTTCCCTTTTGCTGTAATCTGCTGTATATATCTTTAATCTTAGTTGTAGTCTGTTTTTAAGAGTAGCTCGGCCATTCTGCTTAACTTTTCATTATGTGTTTATGGAAGTAAGAAAATAATATGGGATCAGAATGATATGAGGGTGAGTAAATTATGACAAAATGTTTCTTTTTGTGAGACTTTTCCTTTAAGGCCTGTTCACACAAAGTCTAAACATGAAAGGATCAAATATTCACAAACAAATTTTCACTATTTTCACTACTTTTTTTTTTGTGCCAATATTTGTTATTATCTAAAAAAACATTTGGATACAAATGTGAAGCATCCTAGTGCTGTTAGACTGTATATTAGCACTCTTGGAATTCCGCTTCTAGTCCTCTAATCTGATTGGCTAAGCGCTCTTCCAAGCGTGCTGATATTTAGCAGGCCTATAACAGCACTACCTGAATGAAAAGCATGATGTTCGACATCATAAAAATCGACCTAGCCTCCAAAAATTATTGATCATAGCTGTATGATATTTCTTACTTTATAGAGATGCATTAATTGGTTTTGTTGTCTTATCATTCATGTTTTCCATGGTGTGTATGAATAGGCCTTTAGAGGTAGAGTTAAATGTAGAGTTAGAGAGGGGCAGTTTGGTGGAAGGTTCTACATGTGTCTACACTGAGGTACACTGTCATACTGCTGAAATCTGAGAAGCAGGAAGAATTCGAGGGAGGAGAGCGACATCTGCGGACACAATTATCTGCTTCACATAATCTCAACTTTTTAGGTGCAGAGAGACATGAGAAGCAGCCCTCAAGTACCTCCCAGCTCACATATTTGAAAAACCTTTAAACATTTAGAGATTCACTTATATATCCCAAAGGGTCCCTCCAACAAACCTCAGAGCCTAGGCATTTCCCTGATACATCAGGTTGCAATGGCAGGGGCAGGTCAAAAGATGGTATTTGGTTTCCACCATGCTGTTTCTGCCATTCACATAGAGTCACGGCAGGAGATAATGTGTGATTTGAAATCACTTGGCCTATCGGTTTTGTACGTTAAGATGAGATCAGTCCAAAATGTAACATATATTAGAATTTAGCATTTATTAAGCAATATCACATGAGCAAGAGTAATCACAGCCATGCTTATACATGGAACAACACAATTTTGAGTGTGATATTGCTTTTATACAACAGTTCAACAAACAAATAAATAATATTAAATAACATATTTCAGACAATAAAAAGGCCAGTTAGTTTGTGCATGTCTTCTCCACAAACAGAAATAATTCAAAAAGAAGCTAAAGCATCAAGCACAACTGGCCCTCTGCTCCGCGTTCAATACTTTGTTCTGAATTAGTGGTATTTTGTTTGTTAAACTTATCAGATTTTTTGAACGGATCTAAAAAAAAATTTATGATTCTCGTTTCAGTGATGAATGACTTTGTGTTTTTTAACAAATCAGTTTAGTTAATTAATGAATGATTCAGTCATAACATAAAAGATACTCATTTGTCGCCACCTACTGGTGTAATTATGCAAACTCCAGAAATGATCACTGAACGAATCAGTGAATGAAATCAAAATAAACAATGAAAAAAAATCCCCAAGTCGATTTAGAAGAAAACAACACAGAGAAATGAAGTGATAAAAATTTTGAACTAGTCGGTGTTTCGTTCATAAAAAAAAAAAAGAAAAAAAAAAGAATCAGATTTTTGTAAAAGATTTTTTAAAGGGGTCATGAAATGGAGAATCAAATTGTCCTTGATACTTAGACATATAAAAAGATGCATTTATAGTTGCCACCCTGCTGAAACATCTCATTTTTAAATCTGTCTGTTCTTGATGTCACAAAACATTGCTCATTTGTATTTACACATCCCAAAACATGCATCATCGCACCCGTGGCCCCGCCCACTGGCGCGCAGGTCAAGAGAGTCGGCCTTGTGTGGCTAACTATTCCTATTATAACACCTAAGGGGACCCATCTGGTCTATTTTGGTCTGAGACCATCAACCCATGCATCTTATCACGTGGCTTGGTGAGCGCATTGCCACGGAGACATAGCGCATGTGGAGGCTTCACGCCATCCACCGCGTCATCTGCGCTCAACTCACCACGCGCCCCACCGAGAACGAACCACATTATAGTGACCACGAGGAGGTTACCCCATGTGACTCTACCCTCCCTAGCAACCGGGCCAATTTGGTTGCTTAGGAGACCTGGCTGGAGTCACTCAGCACACCCTGGGATTCGAACTAGCGAACTCCAGGGGTGGTAGCCAGCGTATTTTACCACAGAGCTACGCAGGCCCCTAGACAGACATCTTTGACCACTTGATACATATTTTGTACCACTTTTAAAAGATGCGGTGTCAAGTTACAACTCTGAAAGGGAGAAGCAATTCTATTTCATTCAGCTGCAGCCTGTGTTGTTTTGACCACAAACACATCATGAATGCCATTCTTTCATCCATCTGCGCTGTTTTTAATTGTTGGTATATGTAAACATAGGATATCTTTGACGATGGACGATGGACGTCTTTGACTGTTTCGGTGTGTTTCCGGCAATGTGCACCGCATTGCACCTACAGTATGTGTGTGCGTAATTTCACCGTTCTTTGGACTATGATGTGTTTGTTTTTTTCAGCTCATGTCAGTGTCAATTGTTTATGAACCATCATAATATGATTCAAGCTTTGCAAAGGAGCTGTTATTGAAGGATGGGGCAGTTAAAAACACATAAAAAACGTAAGTAAACGGTTTCATTCATGACTATTTCAATGTCATGACTGTTTGATAGATTATGGTACTGAGTGTTAACAGTTGTGCTTGAGATGGACAGTTTAATATATTCAGATGCAATGTGTTGGATGTGCGTAATATGTAAACACTACAGTTTTGTCTTATAATGTTCTTCCGATTGAGTTTGCTGAATTTGAGGGCTGCATGATGTTAGCCAATTAGAACAGTGGGCGTTTACGTTGAAGTTTTAAGGAGGCGCTTAGGCCAAAACCGATCATTTCAGACAGAGGGCCAAAAACAGGGTGGAAAATGATTATATATTACTAAATTGTGACTGTTTTGGTGCAAATAAAACTTTCATAACATTATCACTGGACCTCAGGGAAGAAAATAGCACTTCATGACCCCTTTAAGTGAATAAACAATTCTCATTTCAGTGGTGAATGACTCTGGGTTTTTTAATGAATCATTTGTGTCAATGATTGAATGACTCATAAAATAAAATAAAATAAAATAAAATATTCTAATTTGTCACCACCTACTGGTGTAATTATGCAAACTACAGAAATGGTCACTGAACAAATCAGCAAATTAAATAAAGATAAACGATAAAAAAAAATAAAAAAAAATCCCCACGACTATTTGGAAGGAAATGAACACAGAGAAGTTGAGTGATACAAATTTAAAATAGTGGTGTTTCATTCGTAAGACAAATTCGATTTTTTTAACGGATCTTTTAAGTCAATGAATCATTCTCATTTCAGTGGTGAATGACTCTGTGTTTTTTAACAAATCAGTTGAGTTAAAGATTGAATGACACAGTCATAACATAAAAGACACTCATTTGTCGCCACCTGCTGGTGTAATTATTCAAACTCCAGAAATGGTCACTGAATGAATCAGTGAATGATTTCAAAATGAATGATGAAACAAAATCCCCACGACTATTTGGAAGGCCACAAACACAGAAAAGTGGAATGATACAAATGTGACGCATCCATGTGCTGTTTGCACTGTATATTGGCACTCTTGGAATGCCGCTCATCCGATCAGATTCAATAAGCATTATACAACATTTATTTAATGACCTCTAATCTGATTGGCCAAGCGCCCTTCCAAGCATCCTGATATTTATTAGGCCTATAACAGCACTAGGTGTAGGAGGACGTGCATAACTTTAAGGGATAGTTCACCCAAGAGTGCGGACAGTTATCACATCAACATGTGTTACCCAGATGGATTTCGCAGTTGCGTGCTATCTCCATTTTTATATCCGCGTCTCCTGCTGAACGCATTTATGGATACAATATGGAATAGCCTTTCTGTGGACCTCCCCTCTACTCCGGGCCCAAATCAAGCACAGACCCGGGACAAAAGGTGTAGTTGTACCCCCTTATCGGTGGCCCTGGATCTATCTGTCTACCACCTAGAAACATGATGTATCGAAAATCGAGAACCAAGATTAACATCAGTATATCAAATAAGCTGACACTGTAATGTTGAACCTAAAAAAATGTCTGTTCACCATATTAAAAGCTGGCCATAAGTAGTTAAAAAAATAAACAGTGAATGCTGTTGTTGTT